>NC_041333.1:13225407-13560842 GCF_004354835.1 Perca flavescens
GTATACAACTTCTTTACCTGGGTAAGCACTAGTAATGGCATTTCGAACATGTTTAGAGGCTAAAAACACGTTTAAAACTTGCCCTGTTTAAGCCTTGTTTAAGACTGTTGGGTGCCAAATCTAGCAGGAGGATAACTAGGTGTAGGCGGCACCGTTTGTTTTCGTTTTTCTCGCTCCTGACAGTACTCCTGATTTACAAACAACAGAGCTACGGCAAAGCCGGTCTACGGAAAGCCGTTCCACTCCCTATCCAGCCCCATTGTACCGGATTTGGTTGCAGTTCCACCAGAGTTCCACTGGGGGTGATCGCGGTCCAGTGCACAATGAATGGGACCCTATGGAGCTAGACGGCTAAATGTGTATCTTTCGTCTGAGTGTCGTTGAGAAACCTCAGATTTGATTGTAGATTTTGCAAGTTCAACATGGGTTATAGGTCGAAAGTTGAATGAATGAGTACTTATGTCCTTTTGATTTCTTACAGGTTGAGTCGTTGTAGCCCATAACAAGCTAGCATTCTGCTAATGAATGCTGATTGGTCAGTGAAGGACTGATTACGATCGGAGATCCAGCTTGACGGCATCCAAAGCAGAGCCAGAATGTCAGAGTGAATATTTCGGCGTGGTCTTTAAAACATCAGCAAACCTCTTTCTAGCATCTGTATTGACAGGGAGAGCCGTACCTGTTAGCTGTGTTGTCGATGCCTCGAGAGAACGAAGGAAGGGACTCCGACATCACTGACATTTTAAAAGGCTTTTTAGAACAGAAAAGCGACTTTAAAAAAATCTAACACCCAGCAGTGTGTATTTTCTTTGCCTCCCCTTTCGAATGCAACATTCAAATTACTAGACAAAAAATTATATCATGAGAAAAGTGGGTTTTGAGGGGTATAGCTCCATAGAGTCCCATTCATTCTGCACTGGCCTGTGAGCGCCCCCTATATGGATTTCTGGTGGAACTGCAACCAGTTCAGAAGCCGGAAGTAACAAGGGAGTGGAACTTCTTCCTATATTAGAAATTCTTTGGCTACGGGTTGTAATCGACCGGAATTCTCCTTTAAAGGTACAGTAACACATCAAGTTGTAATTTGACTTAAGCTTAGGAGAAGCTACTTTTGGTGCTTTCTTCTCATGGAAAATAATACATTTATAATTTTAAATTAGAGAGACACATTTAGAACAGAAATACATTATATACAGTTAAATTCTTAGAACAGATTAGAAATAACCTGGGGTTTAACTAACCACGGTTACACAAAGCATGAATGATGATCAGTACGTTAATGACACTGGCAGTTGTTCTTTCGTTATGTGACTGGGAAAAAGCAAAAAACTTCTTAGACGTTCTGAAATTGCTGCAAATTGAATTATAATTTTGGCCTGTTCTAGCACAGTGTCGGGAAACCTGATCTATAGACTACCTATATTAATAATACGTCCAAAACGGCAGACACAGGGGCGGTTCTACATTGAATGACGCCCCGGGCGAGACCCCCTCCAAGCGCCCCCCAACAATTTTTTTTTGTTAAGGTGCACAATCTCTACCTCCAACATTGCCAAAAGTTGGACACAATATAGAATAAATATTCGAAATAGCACAATCCTTCATCACACAAATGTTAAGACACACTAAAGATAATCTAATGATTATACTATAGCACTAAGAACTGAAAACACAAACTAAAACTAAAACCTGAGCTTTCTGGCCTTCCTTGATGCAAAATCATCAATGATGTCATCGTATGAAATCTGCTCCCCTATTGAGTGATTGATATTGATGACGGCAAGGCCAGTGGACCGTTCCTGGGACATGGTTGACCTCAGGTATGACTTGATCAACTTTAGTTTGGAAAAGCTCCTCCACCTGTTCTGCACCCGCTTACCGATGGAGGAACTGTAGCGGCAGGCGATGGCAGCCGGGCGGACAGTCAGGTAAGGTAAGGATACAACCAGCGGCGACACCCAGACATCCCAGAAGGGGATCTCTTTGGCGGGCACAAGTCCGCTGACTCAGATCCCCACGAAGACGGTTCTCTTGCCGGCTCTCCCGAACTGGAACTCAAGAGAGTCCCACCACTGCGGCTCTCTCCGTCTCCTGAGCGGCCAGGAGCCCCACCGCAGCGGCTCTCTTCTTTGCATCTGGCGGCCTCCCTCCCAACTGCTAAGGCTCTTTTTATGGATCTATCAGACATCATCAAAAAGACGGCAGACCGGAGAGGCATCACGATGCCGGCTGAACAACCAGCACCTGCTCGCGGCCTCCTAAGCGGTGACGTCTACATACAGTAGCCACCATCCAGACACGCTCACCTGTAGCCCTGCTTCTTGGAGCTTCGGCCCGTTCACCAGGGTCCACGGCGACACAGAGACATGTTTCCCATTGGTCCCGCCTCTGGAGCAGAGCCTAGCTTCCATCCTGCTCCCAAAGTCCACTTTTTCCAGCCACCGGAAACCCACACCACCGTCCCCCCGGCACAAGGTCTGTGTCCAGGTCACTGACCGCTCGCACCAGTGTGCAGCCCAAGGGATCGCGGCACAAAACAACATTGCTCTGCTGACATCTGCTGTCTCTGCCATGGCCACTAAGCCTGGGGCGCTGCCCCTTGAGCTGGCGACCACCACTCTGACCCTCACAACAGCTTCCATGGTTGCGCTGTCCAGGATCACGGCATGGCAGACCACAGTACAGCGGAACATCTGGCTGCACATGTCTCAGCTACCTGCTGAGGTCAGGCGTGAGCTATTGGACAGTCCCATAGCCCCCGATGGGCGATTTGGACCGCGCTTTCAGACCGCCACAACCCTCATGCACCAAGCGGCTGAGGATTACAGAAACTTGCCTCCTGGAGAGCGCCGCCTCAGCCACAACACCGGCACCACGACGGCAGCTCGAGGAAAACATTTATGATGGCCTCCTGCAGACATTTGATGACATCATTGCAGCTACGACAATGGAAGATGATACACTGGATTGTGCCAAAGGCTTTGTGAGGAAACTGGAGGATTTTGAGTTTGTGTTCATGTTGTACACATATGAACAAATCTTCTCTGAGACTGATGTGGTCTTTGATATTGTCCAGCAGAGGGCTATGGATGTTATTTACGGCAAGAGAATAATTGAGTCTTTTCTTGCTTTTGTCTAAGAGAAGAGGTCAGAGGGGGTTTTCCAAGCTGTTTATGCCAAAGCAACAGATCTCACATCAGAACCACAAATGAGCCCATGAGAAAGCGCAGTCTGACCAAAATTGCACGATCCCCAAGAGCGCTACAGAAATCTGTACATGGCCATCCTTGGCAACATCTTGGAGCAGATTCCAAGACGTTTTTCCAATTTGGTATGTATGCTCTTCTTAGAATTTCTCAATCCAGGGACATTTTATGACATGATGTTTCCAGAGGAAGCCTTCCAAAGTGTCCTGAAAAGTTATGGCCATCACTTTGATTCAGAGAGACTGAGGTCTGAACTACAAGTCCTGTATTTCGACACTGCAATGCCTCAGCTTTACAAACTGTTCTCATTAGTGGCAACAATTGGAGCCACATCTGCAGGTGTAGAAAGGAGCTTCTCCTGTTTAAAGCGGCTCAAGTCCTACACCCGTAACACAATGGGCCAAGGCTGTTTATGCAGCCTAGCTCTGCTGGCCATTGAGAGGACACTGATCAAGTCACTGGAAAAGATGCCTAGGTGGTACAACAGGGTCACAGAGCATTTTCTTGAAAATGAATGTAGAGCAGAATTTACGTATAAATAATATTTCTATGATGTAGGCCAAAAATGTGCTTCCCTTCTTTGAAAGACAGAGAGTGGCTGTGAGGAATGTGTTTCTGCAGTCATTAAAGTGGGATATTCATTTTTTGCCATTGTAAAGCACGTTCACAGTCCACATGACATGGGCCTTATGATCAGTAACAGGCCAATTCATGGTGATGAAGTTTTTTAACAAAATAATATGTTGTTTGATACATTAAAACTTGTTTGGTGTGAGTAGGAAAAGGAATTAGTCTATGTTCTGATTGTGTACCTTTGTGTTGCAGGTGGCATTGACTACATCAGCTTTGCCCCTAACCCAATAGCAACAGCTCTTAGAGGTCGAGGCCTATATGAAATAGAACGATAGTTACATATTGTAACTCAAGATTCTCTGCGTATAGGCACTATGCCTATACTCATGGAATCTGGAGTTACAATATGTAACTATCGGTTCCAGGCTTTGCTAATGACGTCCACTGCGTCACTGTAGTTGGGAAAAAGCTGGTCTTGTGACAGGAGGTTTTGATGATCTTGTTTTGGTTTCTGATGGACCGCAGCCTCCCGCCAGAGGGGAGAAGTTCAAAAAGTTTGTGACTGGTGTGGGAGGTATTGGCCACAATCTTTCATTTAATCATCATTCAGTCCTGTTATCCTTGTTTTCTTGCGAACGAGGATGATAATGGAGGACTTAAAGCAGGCTGGTATAAGGTATGTCTCCAGTGAGGTGACAGCTGACTAGCACAGTGCTTCAGGGTGGAGGGAGAGACTGCTTTGCAGGGGCTCTGACTTTTAGATATCCTCCATCCATCCATACATCTTCTTCCGCTTATCCGATGTCGGGTCGCGGGGGGAGCAGCTCCAGCAGGGGACCCCAAACTTCCCTTTCCCGAGCCACATTAACCAGCTCTGACTGGGGGATCCCAAGGCGTTCCCAGGCCAGGTTGAAGATATAATCCCTCCACCTAGTCCTGGGTCTTCCCTGAGGCCTCCTCCCAGCTGGACGGGCCTGGAACACCTCCCTAGGGAGGCGCCCAGGGGGCATCCTTACCAAATGCCCGAACCACCTCAACTGGCTCCTTTCGACGCGAAGGAGCAGCGGCTCTACTCCGAGCCCCTCACGGATGACTGAGCTTCTCACCCTATCTCTAAGGGAGACGCCAGCCACCCTCCTGAGGAAACCCATTTCGGCCGCTTGTACCCTGGATCTCGTTCTTTCGGTCATGAACCAGCCTTCATGACCATAGGTGAGGGTAGGAACGAAAACTGACCGGTAGATCGAGAGCTTTGCCTTCTGGCTCAGCTCTCTTTTCTTCACAACGGTGCGATAGATTGAATGTAATACCGCACCCGCTGCGCCGATTCTCCGACCAATCTCCCGCTCCATTGTCCCCTCACTCGCGAACAAAACCCCAAGGTACTTGAACTCCTTCACTTGGGGTAAGGACTCATTCCCTACCTGGAGTAGGCATTCCATTGGTTTAGATAGCCTGTTAATGTCTATTTCATTGATGGAGTGTGCCGTTGTTGGGGAGGACAGGAGGGGGGCTCTAATGTGTTTACACAGTTTCATAGCTTTCTGAGCATGTTTAAGCCCTCAAAATTGCAATTTATTTAGATAAGAATAATAAACAGAACAATTTCAATAGTGCCTTCGCTGACCAAAGTTGTTAGTGCTCAGGCCCTGATTATGACTAATAAAAGCCCTCTTTTATCAGATTTCACTGAATGTTTCCCTTGCCCCAAGGAGTTCTGGCCTATTGCAGAGAGAGACACTTGTCTCCCCAAGCCTGTAGAGTTTCTTTCCTACAACGAGGTCCTAGGAATCATCCTGGCTACATTCTCAGTTGGTGGCGCCTGTCTGGCCATTATAACAGCGGCTGTGTTCTATCGTCACAGGACATCCCCGATTGTCAGGGCCAACAACTCTGAGCTGAACTTCCTGCTGCTCTTCTCCCTGACTCTATGTTTCTTATGTTCATTAACTTTCATTGAAGCAACCTCTGAGTGGTCCTGCATGCTGCGCCACACAGCGTTTGGAATCACCTTTGTCCTCTGTATGTCTTGTGTTCTTGGAAAAACAATAGTAGTGTTAATGGCCTTTAGAGCTACACTCCCAGGTATGAAATGGTTTGGTCCTCCACCGCAAAGAATGACAAGTGTCTTTTATGTTTATTCAAGTTTTAATATGTACTATCTGTCTGGTTCTTGGTCCCCCTTTTCCAATGAAAAACCTAACTACAAAGAGAGAATCATCCTGGAGTGTGCATTAGGCTCAGCTATTGGGTTCTAGGCTGTGCTCAGGTACGTAGGCCTACTGGCTGTCTTTTGCTTTGTGTTAGTTCTCCTAGCTCAGAAATTACCTGATAATTTTAATGAGGCAGAGTTCATCACTTTCAGCATGCTGATATTCTGTGCAGTCTGGATCACCTTCATTTCTGCATTTGTCAGCTCTCCTGGGAAATTTACTGTGGCTGTGGAGATATTTGCCATTCTGGCCTCCAGTTTCAGACTAATACTGTGTATATTTGCTCCAAAGTGTTTTATCATATTGGTTATGCCAGAGAAGAACACCAAGAAACATTTAATGAACAAAAATTAATCCTAAGACATCTGAGGTTTGGAAATAGTTAAGATGGCAACATGCAGTATGTAAGCTGTGCACATCCAAGAAGGTCTTCACCTTGGTGTCTAAAATAGGTTATTTTTGCATTGAATATTTTCTTAATTGTCATATTGTGAATGTCCTTTTAATGTTGATGTTGTATTTTATAAATATTCTTTCATCATGCGCTGAAAAAATAGAAAATTAAGTCTAAATTCAAAAGATAAACTTTCATTAATTATAAAATAATATTCTGTTAAAAATTATTTCTTTATCTGCATTTTTTAAAATGTGATTGAAGGTGCGCATTTGTTAGGCTTAATTCTAATATAAGCTAAATCAAAGTCAAATAGGGTTTAATGGTAGGACTGGACTGGATAAGGCCATCCTCTCTCTGATGTACAGTAAACTGACGTACAATAGAAGGAGGGAAGCTTTGTCTGAACATCTATAAAACACATGCAGTATGCCCACATCCAGATAGTTGAGGGATGGAGATCTCTGCTCTCTGTATTGGTCTGATCCTGTCTCTGGGTTTGTGTGATCTAAACTCAGCTCTTGCCTTGAATGGTTCTGAGGATGGTGTTAAACAAAGGGCTGGCCTTACAGAGGATAGGACTGGTGCTGGGGTCAGCACTCAGACTTCATCTGTGAAATGTAAGCTCCAGGGTACCACTCGTCTCCCTGTGTTCTCAATGGATGGTGACTATGTTATTGGGGGTGTTTTGTCCATACACTACTACATGCCCACAGTGAAGCATGACTACGCCACCATGCCTGAGCCACTAAGATGTACAGGAAGGTTAGTAAGAGGGTGAAATGGAGGATAAGAGGATGTTAGACTGTGTGGCGATATAATTATTGTGATTTGTATCATGTGCTTACAATTGTGTTGCAGGTTTTGTGTTGGACTGACAAAAAAAATATATATATTTCACATGAAGTGCAAATACAGTATTTAGTTATATATATTGCAGGTATTATATTATCACATTTACAAATTTGACAGAAGTTACAAAAGTTTGATATGAAAAAGAGCCTTTTTGAATAATAACTGAAAAGGTTTTTGTATTACAACTGACATATATATATTTAAGAAGATACAAAAAAATTAAGACTATTGACTATAACTATTTTTTAACCGTGCAATAGGAATCTTGTACATTTTGGACTCATATTTACTCTTTTGAATTTTGGTGTTAATTCGATGCCTGTACAATATTTTGTTCACATATGGACAGCTATCCATATCCAGTTATTGTAAATAACTATGAATTGCAATTTCCCTTCATTATTATAACTATTTCTCTTTAATTTGTGAATGTCCTTGATTAAGAGACTTGAGTGTCTGTGTGCAGCATTAACACCCGTGAACTGCGCTTCTCACGCGCAATGATCTTCGCCATCGAGGAGATAAACAACAGCACGGAGCTGCTGCCGGGAATCAAACTCGGTTATCACATCTATGATGCGTGCGCCTCGGTGCCCGTGGCGGTGCATGTGGCATTCCAGCTTTCAAATGCCCTGGACCCGGTGTTTTACACCGGCCACAATTGCTCACAATCTGGTATGGTGATGGCTGTCGTTGGTGAGTCTGAGTCCACATCATCCATCAGCATCTCGCGCATCATCGGGCCCTTTAACATTCCTCAAGTAAATATTCGGAACTTCTGGGAAAAAAGTTGCAAATATAGACCATGCAGTGCTTATTTTTTTGTGTGTCCCGATAAAATTTACCCTGTTATATTCCTTCAGGTGAGCTACTTGGCCACTTGTGCATGTCTGTCTGATAAGCAGCAGTACCCAAGTTTCTTCAGAACAATCCCTAGTGATCAGTTCCGGGCTGACCAGCTGGCCAAGTTGGTAAAGCACTTTGGCTGGACTTGGATAGGTGCTGTCCGGTCAGATTCAGATTATGGCAATAGTGGTATGGCGTCTTTTCTGGACGCAGCACGCAAAGAGGGGATCTGTGTGGAATACTCTGAATCTTTCTATCGGACCCACCCACGTAGCAGGATCCAGAAAGTAGCTGACGTTATCCGCAGGTATGATGTTCCCTGTGTTGACGCTGACCTGCACTCAAAAGCACAACAAAAATGTTCTGTAAATGTAAGATACATGATTTCTTTCATGTTCAGTGGCAAATTGGAAATGTTTCTTTTTTTCATCACGTTTAAGCATTACTGATATTGTTATAAAAATGGTCAGTCAGACCAAATAGCCTGCTAAAGTGTCATATAGGCTATCTCATCTTTGTTTGTGTTTACTTTCTTGATATGTATTTTAAAACGTATACTGTATTTATTTTAAATGTCTCTTCAGGTCGACAGCTATGGTTGTTGTGGCATTTACATCCCGTAAAGACCTGATGTTCCTGCTGGAAGAGCTGTCACTTGAGCCTTCTCCACCTCGCCAGTGGATAGGCACTGACTGGGTAACCGAACCAGACCTGCTGAGGTTCAGCTTCTGTGCTGGAACCATCGGATTTGGCATTCAGAAATCTGTCATCCCAGGTCTGAGAGACTTCTTGCTGGATCTCTCTCCTTCTAAAGTGGCTGCCTCTCCAGTGCTTACTGAGTTCTGGGAGGATGCATTCAACTGCAGGCTGGGAAAAAGTGAGATATTTGTATTTATGTTTAACATAAGAGAGGCACCCACAATTGTGTCCTTGTGGTTGTGTTTTTTGTGTGTTTTTTTTTTATTGTTTGAGTGGAGCTTCCTGTGTTTCTAGTTCTATTAAGGCTATCATACTGTCAGTGATATCAGATGATTTAATTTATTTAAAAAACGTTAGGCCAATCATGTCAGTATTTAATTAATTTGTTGCCTTTTTTAATTGTCTGATGACTGATTTGTGTTGCCGTGAGCTAGTATAAATAAAGATTTGAAAAAAAAAAACTAAAATGTATCCAGATCCAAACCGAAACAGCAAAAATAAAAAAGGCATATCTGCAAAACAGTGCTTTGTATTGCATTGTGTGTATGTAAAATAATGTTTTACTAATAAATTAGAACAATGAAGATATATGGATTTCTGCAAGGCACATTTTGCAGGTTAAAAAAACAAAAATAAATCAAAGACAATTAGAAGGGTGCTTGGAGACCACCATTTCTTGCAATATTAACGAAAGTGAAAACTAATTAGCGTATCTGCCCTGTGATTCGCATCTGATCAACAATTTAATGGGGTTTTCCCCGGCCCATGATACAACCTTCTACCAAGTTTCATTAAAAACAGGCCTGTTGTTTTCCGTACTCCTGTGGACAAACAGAAAAACAAACCAAACCAAAAACATAACCCTCCTGCCGGAGTAGACTAATACTAAACACATAGGGAAGAAGAATAAAGTAATATCACATATTATTGTCAAGGCCTTTGTCATGTGTTTTAGGTGCAGCCATAGACAAGAGATTATGTGACGGAACTGAAGACATAAAGACACTCCGGAGCCCGTACACTGACACATCTCAGCTCCGGATCACTAACATGGTATATAAGGCTGTTTATGCAATAGCTCATGCCATTCATAAAGCAGTGTGTCAGGAAACAAATTCTACAACTCAGTGTGACAAATTCACCAGGATAGAGTCCAAAGAGGTCAGTTTAAAATAAGTGGAAACACCAATCCCCTTTTTTTAAAATAAAGTACCTTTTTTGACATAAAATATTTGTTTTTTTTAATGTTATTTCCTTGCTCTCCCTCACTGTTTACCTTTATTTCATCTTCGCAGGTTCTTACTCAGCTAAAGAAAGTAAATTTTTCCCGAAATGGTTATGAAGTGTCGTTTGATGCCAATGGTGATCCTGTGGCCAGATACGAACTGGTTAACTGGCAAAAAAGTGAGAGTGGCAGCATTAAGTTTGTGACAGTAGGGCAATACGATGAATCACTGCCGGTGGGCCAGAAGTTCAAAATAAACAGAAACATCACCTGGATGGACGGTAGCACACAAGTAAGAAACACAAAAGCAATACTTTTACATAAATATGGCGATCTTGTAGGGTCTGATATGTGTACATTGATAGAATTTTTTTTAACTGTAATTGTTCCTCCAATCACTACCGAGCCTGCTTGTAACCAGTAGGCTACTGACAATGTAATCGACTTTAGAATGGCAGTTTATTAAATATTTAATAAATGCATAAATAAATTAAAGCTGCAAGCAGTGATGGACGGGCCCTCGCGCCTCTGCGACCGTGCATTTGCGCGGCACTCAGACACCGCAAATCGTCACCAATGAAAAGGGAACTCCCCGCTGAGTACAACGATACCTCACACAAGATTCTACGTCATGTGGTTCATTAGCTGTGAAAGGGGGCATGGCAATAGCACAGGGGGCGGGCAAATTTATGGAGCTAAATCAGGGCCAAATGTTTTGTTCATTTGAAAAAAATATATATAGTTGAAAAAATAAAGCTTGAAATTGAAAATTTTTAGTTTTGGTCAAAACTTGGAAAAAATAAAACCATGTATTCAAACTAAAAATAAGTGTACCAATTTTTCTTTCAGTTTGACTGAAATATAGATTAATTCTGGAATTATTTTGAATAAATTATAAATTTTCATTTTTCACTTTTATATTTGTTTTGAGTTCCACATTTCTTGTTTTCAGATTCAAAACTTATTTTTTTACGCCTTCAAATCTGTTTTTTTTCGGTTTCAAATCTTTTTTTTTTTCGTTTTCAGACCTGTTTTTCACTTTCAGATCATTTTTTTCGGTTTCAGACTTTTGGCCCTGATTATGCGTGGGGGGCGTGGCTTCAACTCAGAGGGGCGTGGTATTATGAGTGACAGCCTAACAAAGAAGGCAGAAGACTCCTCTGTCATGTTGCCTTCAGGAAATGGTGTTACTGTGAGAACTATGACTGAATGCTTTCTATCCACTATATACATGTGATATTTACTTAACAAACTGATGCCAGTGACAAAGATCCAGTTAAAAAATTGTTTTGGACAACACATGGTACCAATTACACTATAAGAGCAATAAACTGTGCCAGATTGTGCAGTTCGGCAGGAACAATGACTTCTCCCACTTCCATGTATAACTTTGAATGTAGCACCACAGAATTCACTCGGCAGTCAGCATAGCGTCCTCTCCGCCAAGGCGTGTCATAAAGGGAAAATAGGTGGACAGCTGGAAATGAAGCATCGCTAGCACAAAAGTTAGCATTAACTAACGGCTTCACACTAGCTGGTGTTTTTACACTAATTTTAGTGTCCAGCTCAAATTTTTTTTACTTTAACGTGTAGCAGTCTTTGTTAACCTCTGTTTGTCAGAATGACCATAACTCGACAGTGGCTGTCTGCAGCCGTACAGCCTTATAAATGTAAAACATTATAGATAACTAACATTTCTAGTGTTACCTTTTCATGGTTAGTTTAAACAACATAAATTGTCCTGGTCCGCTTTGTTAATCAATCAATCAAAGCTTTTATTACGGACACACACGGTCCAGAAAACAGACAGTAAGACATACAAATACAAAAAGACAAGTTAGTGTATTCTGATACTTGGCTGTGGTAGAAGCCTTCAAAGTTTGCCCACTTGGCATATTTTGTAAGGCATAACTGTAACGTTATAGTGTAAAACGTAATTTATCAGGCCAGAGCATTAATGTAAAGTTTTATTTGTCTACTCTATAAAAAGAGACCTTCTTCACTGCAGCCACTGTCAAGTTATGGTCATTCTGACAAACAGAGGTTAACAAAGACCAATACACGTTAAAGTAAAAAAAAACTTGAGCTGGACACTGAAATTAGTGTAAAAACACCAGCTAGTGTGAAGCTAACGTTAGTTAATGCTAACTTTAGTGCTAGCGATGCTTGATTGCCAGCTTTGTCCAGCTGTCCACCTATTTTCCCTTTATGTGTTAATCACAAAAAAAATGCCACTGAGGGGATAACGTCGCAAAGTATCTAATAACAAATGCTAATATCTTTCACATGTCTTACCTGTGGGCTGGTACCAGTGAATACTGTGGTGCTATAAGTCATACATGGAAGAGGGAGAAGTCATTGTTCCTGCTGAACTGCACAATCTGGCACAGTTTATTGCTCTTATAGTGTAATTGGTACCCAAATGTGTTGTCCAAAACCTTTTTTTAAATGGAACTTTGTTAGTGGCATCAGTTTGTTAAGTAACAATCACATGTATATAGTGGATAGAAAGCATTCAGTCATAGTTCTCACAGTAACACCATTTCCTGAAGGCAACATGACAGAGGAGTCTTCTGCCTTCTTTGATAGGCTGTCACTCATAATGCCACGCCCCTCTGAGTTGAAGCCACGCCCCCCACGCATAATCAGGGCCAAAAGTGAAAAAATGATCTGAAAGTGAAAAACAGGTCTGAAAAAAAAAAAAAAAAAGATTTGAAACCGAAAAAAAACAGATTTGAAGGCGTAAAAAAAATAAGTTTTGAATCTGAAAATATGAAACGTGGAACTCAAAACAAATATAAAAGTGAAAAATGAAAAAAGAAAATTAATAATTTATTCAAAATAATTCCAGAATTTAATCTATGTTTTATTCAAACTGAAAGAAAAATTTGTACACTTATTTAAAGTTTGAATACATGGTTTTATTTTTTCCAAGTTTTGACCAAAACTTAAATTTTCAATTTCAAGCTTTATTTTTTTATATTTTTCAAATGAACAAAACATTTGGCCCTGATTTAGCTCCATACCAAATTATCACCAATAAAAAAGGAAGTCTCTGCTGAGTTCATTGATACCTCACACAAGACTCAAGGGTCTACATCAAACAGGTCATTAGTTATAAAAGCGGGCGTGGCTAAAGCTTAGGGGGCGGGTCAAACCATCACCAATGAAGAATGAAGTCTCTGCTGAGTTCAATGATACCTCACACAAGGGTATACCTTAAACAGTTGAAATGTTATGAAAGGGGGCGTGGCTTAAGCATAGAGGGCGGGCCAAACCATGACCAATGAAGAATGAACTCTCTGCTGAGTTCAATGACACCTCACACAAGACTCTACCTTAAACGGTTCAAATGTTATGACAGGGGGCGTGGCCTGAGTAAGTGGGCGTGGTTAAAGTATAGGGGGCGGCACAGTATCACATGTAGACCACACATTATAAGTTTCATGTAAATCGGATAATGTTTGTCATATAAGGCGCATTTCCTGTTGCCAGTGGGGGGCGCTATGACCAAAAGTAAATTTTGGCCTGTAGGTGTCCTCAGGCCTGGACCCTTGTCAATGGTGAGAAATTTCGGGCAGATACAACAACATACACTCAAGTTACAACAACTTCTTTGTTCATCGCTAAACACTCAAAATGGCCGCTACGCTACGCCCACACCGTCTGACAAAAAGTTTTTCTTTTAATAAATTTTCATCGTTAAGGTGTCCATCGGATGAAATCTCAAGGAGGAGTTCGTTAAAGTATAGCACCTTGACTTTTAGGCCTACTTCCTGTTGCCACTAGGGGGCGCTATGACTTTAAGTAAATATCGGCCTTTATTTGTCCTCAGGGTTGGACTCTCATGAATCCTGAAAAGTTTCGAGCCAGTTGGACAATGTACACTCAAGTTACAGCCACTTCCTGTTTTGTTGGCGAAACACACAAAATGGCCGCCCCGCCAAGGCCACGTCCTATGACGAAAAGTTTTTCTTTCAACAAATTTTCATCTTTAACGTCTTACGATGGCACAGACCAAATTTGAAGTTGATCGGATGAAATTTCTAGGAGGAGTTCGTTAAAGTACGACATGTAGAAATGGCCAAAATCGCACTAATTTCAAACATTGAAATAAAAATGGCGGACTTCCTGTTGGGTTCAAGGTATGGCTCCAATGACGTTTTTTGTACATGTTGACATGGTA
The DNA here is from genome assembly GCF_004354835.1 of Perca flavescens. Taxonomy (NCBI): domain Eukaryota; kingdom Metazoa; phylum Chordata; class Actinopteri; order Perciformes; family Percidae; genus Perca; species Perca flavescens. The sequence goes on from NC_041333.1 coordinate 13,239,605, forward strand.
CATATGTGTATCAAGTTTTGTAAGTTTTGTAAGTAAGGGGCTCAATTTTTTTAACTTTGTAAGGGGCGCTAGCGAGCCATTTTTGCGCGCCTATTCCCGAATCCCTTAAAATACGTAGATTTTCACCAGACTTGATGCGACCGCCAATTTTGATGAGTTTTTGAATATGTTAAGCCCCTCAAAAAGCCAATTCACTTGCAGAAAATAATAATAATTCCTTCAGTGATGGCCTTCGCCGCTGTCGGTGCTCGGGCCCTAATAAATAAATAAATATAGCTACAGAATACATCCTAAAATGAATAAATGAAGCGATAAATATATAACTATAGCTTCAGGGCATACATGAATATGTATGAGTTTGTTTCTCTCTATGTACCAGGTTCCTGTGTCAGTGTGCACTGACAGCTGTCCTCCAGGAACTCGTAAATTGCTGCAAAAAGGAAAACCCACCTGCTGTTACGATTGTATACTGTGTCCTGAGGGAGAGATTAGTAATGCTACAGGTATTTGTTTTTCTCCTAATCCGTAGCCCATGTACTGTACAAGATCAAAATACAGTACAACTGCTAAAAGGCTTTTTTGTTTTATTTTTCCAGATTCCCCTGATTGTTTCCCTTGCCCCAAGGAGTTCTGGCCTAATGCAGAGAGAGACACTTGTCTCCCCAAGCCTTTAGAGTTTCTTTCCTACAACGAGGTCCTAGGAATCATCCTGGCTACATTCTCAGTTGGTGGTGCCTGTCTGGCCATTATAACAGCGGCTGTGTTCTATCGTCACAGGACATCCCCGATTGTCAGGGCCAACAACTCTGAGCTGAGCTTCCTGCTGCTCTTCTCCCTGACTCTATGTTTCTTATGTTCATTAACTTTCATTGGAGCACCCTCTGAGTGGTCCTGCATGCTGCGCCACACAGCGTTTGGAATCACCTTCGTCCTCTGTATGTCTTGTGTTCTTGGAAAAACAATAGTAGTGTTAATGGCCTTCAAAGCTACACTCCCAGGTAGTAATGTCATGAAATGGTTTGGTCCTCCACAGCAAAGAATGACTGTAGTGTCTTTTACGTTTATTCAAGTCTTAATATGTACTATTTGGCTGGTTCTTAGTCCCCCTTTTCCAATGAAAAACCTAACCATATACAAAGAGAGAATCATCCTAGAGTGTGCATTAGGCTCAGCTATTGGGTTCTGGGCTGTGATCGGGTACATAGGCCTACTGGCTGTCTTTTGCTTTGTGTTAGCTGTCCTAGCTCGGAAATTACCTGATAATTTTAATGAGGCCAAGCTCATCACCTTCAGCATGCTGATATTCTGTGCAGTCTGGATCACCTTTATTCCTGCATATCTCAGCTCTCCTGGGAAATTTACTGTGGCTGTGGAGATATTTGCCATTCTGGCCTCCAGTTTTGGACTAATACTGTGTATATTTGCTCCAAAGTGTTTCATTATATTGTTTAAGCCAGAGAAAAACACCAAGAAACATTTAATGAACAAAAATGAATCCTAAGATTCCAGGGGTTTGGAAATAGTTAAGTTGGCAACATACATTATACAGCTTATGCTGTGCATATTCTTTACCTTGTGGATTTAAATATTTATATGTTTATAATGTTTGTTTTTACATTAAATATTTTCCTAATTGTAATGTAATTTTGTGAATGTCCTTTTAATATGTCTCCTTTTACAAATAGGCTTTCATCATTTAACTGAAAATATAAAATAATGTGAATAAATAAAGTCAAAATGCATGACAAAAATGTGTGTCTCAACATATAGGTTATATCATTACTATTTCAATATTTTTGTAGGATTAATAAACAAGTTCACTCAAATCTAACTTTGATTTAGAATGGCAAGCTTATTTATAGCATCATACAATATAAAATTAATTTTAAAGAATAACACATGGCAAGGAGTTTGCATGTTCTCCCTGTGCTTGCGTGGGTTTCCTCCGGGTGCTCCGGTTTCTTCCCACCATAAAGACATGCATGCAACTAAGACTACAGTTGAAAATTAGCCAACTGGCTAACACTGGAGCATTTACAGAAATGTTGATTAATGTGCATTGTCCTAATATAAATAAATAAAATCTTCTTCTTCTTCTTCTAGGTAGCACCAATAAATGGTGGTAGTGGTAAAAAAATGGTAGTCATCCCTGGAACTCTCTTGGTGCAAAGTCTAACAGCAAAGCCTAAGAGTAAACCCTGGAAAATGGGAGGTGTAACGAGCAAAGCACAGCACCTTGAGATTACATTACAGTCATTTAGCGGACGCTTTCATCTAACGCGACTTACAATTGCTACATGTGTCAGAGGCCACATATCTCTGGAGCAACTATGGGTTAAGTGTCTTGCTCAGGGACACATTGGTTGATGTATCGCAGTGGGAATTTAACCCAGATATCCCACCCCAAAGGTATGTGTTGTATCCACTGCGCCACCCAAGATTTGTGACGTGACCAGCTTGCCTTCATTGTCATCAAGGCAGAGCACCTCTTCAACAACTGTACTTAGTAGGACACAGCCGTGAATAGTTGGGAAAGAAAAAATGTGCAACAAAAAACCCTCCCCAACAATTGAGCGTGCAACTAGACAACAGATTTGTGCCACTGCTGCAGAGGATAAGGTTGCCCAGGTTAAGGACTGACAGTAACTCAAAAAGTAAAAGGCTATCAGGAAAGCTAACAACTGGGCCTCAAATTCTGATTGTGGGTGACTCTGCTGTAAGAGATGTAAAAAGCATTTTCAGTAAAAGAAAACAAAACTACTCTGGTTTCCCAAGGATAAAGTCGTTGACTTGGCGGAACAATCCTGCACATAGTGGCAGCACACCCAACTGTGAAAAACATCATACTGAACATTAAATGGTCAAATGATCTTGTGAAGCAAGAATATCAAGTGCTGAAACAGGACTTTATAGATTTGCTGAACAGTTAGCTCTGAATGATGAGGTGTTGGAAATACATAGCCATTAACTTAGATAAACCAAGATTGCACCAGTGAATGTGGCCGGCTGTCTGGTGCATGGCAAATTGTTTGTGATTTTGTTTGTGTCACTGTTTATGCAATATATTGACTCTCTGCTGGTTTATGATCGGCAAGCGCTGCTCAACTACTGTCTCGCGTTGGAGAAGTCGCCCAAGTATGATTGGGGTGGTCAGAAAACTTTTCTCCCTCCCTTCCTACTGAATAAACCTGCTCACTTTAAACGCAATCCAGCTTCCTTTGTCCGGAGAAGTCGCTCTAGACGCAGTGGGAAACGCAGTGGCCAGCTAGTCAAGCTGAAAGCCTACCTAGCGGATTATCCTGCCCCTGGAACCCGTCGTCACTTTTGTTTGCTTCAAGATCGCTATGTGTCCTAGCGTGCCTTGGATACTGCCCGCACCTGGCTGGTACCGATTATCGGCTCGGATAAGGAGTATCCTCGCCAACGTTTACCTTGTCCTAGTAGAGGCGGCGTTAACCATGGACATCTTTGGTCGTTGAGTCATGTAACCCACATGGCCAGTTCCCCTGCTCTTGTCAGAGCTGCCCTGGTCCATGTTAGATCGCTGGTGAATAAGACCTTTATTTTAAAGGACCTCTTTTCCCGGAATTACTTGGATTTCCTATTCTTGACTGAAACTTGGTTGAATGTTGGTGAGTCAAGCTCTTTTTCTGAACTTTTACCGCTTTACTGCACATATTTTAGTTCCCCGAGGACTACTGGTCGATGAGGAGGACTTGCCGTTATTTTTAAGGATAAGTTCAACTGCAGGCAGTTGTCAATTACTACCTTTTCGAGTTTTGAATTGGGCAAAGCTCAGTTCGTGAGGAGGGGAGTTCAAGTGCAATGAGCGGACACACACCAGGGTTAAAGTTACTTAGACTTTAGTAAGCAAATGTATAATTGAACCAGGTGCAAATACATTTACACATGTAAAAAAATAAAATGGGCTCTTTGAACATAAAATACAATAAATTGTCCTTTAAGTTGACTTATTGTGTTTCCTTGGATTTAATTGTATGTTCCTTTTCCAATCCTCGCTTCAAGTGTAAAGTCAGATTAGTCAAGTCAATAGTCAGTGTGGAGTGACTGGTACATTCCTAACATGAAGCAGATAGGGCATCCGGCTGGGTTGGCTCGAAATCTATGGAGATCTTCTTCCAGGACTTTTCAAATCCAACCAAAAACTTGACCTGCATTCACAACCAGGTTATAATCTTTTGTTAAGTTTCATAACCCCTTTCCCTAATGCAGGTTGCTTTTATATTCATCTATTAAATTCTCCTGTGTTCACATGTTGTACAACACTCCAGTGTGTAAAACTACTACTAACTTCTTCATGCTAAAAAGTAGTATACCGTTCAGTTAACCAATGCAAAGTAATCAGATAGAATACCTTGCATTCAAATAAGTACTTCAAATTACAACTGCAATAAGCTTACAATCGTACCAAAAGATAATTAGTTTGTTTCAGAATAAAGCATTGGGATAAATACTTCAAATTAGCACCTCATATGCATTTCACACATGAAAACATACACTTAGAATCAGGTTTAACCTTTCAAAACAAAACGAAAGCTTATTTCAAACTAAATATCTTTCCATTCACTTGATAACTTTAAATCTACCACTCAGTACAATAAAATATACATCTTTTATCTTTTATCAAGATATTTCTTAGCATAAGTCCAACTAAAATATGACATGAGGGATTCAGGCTGTTAACTAAAGTAAGGATGAACAGGCTAGCTTACCGAGACAGGGTTTTGACAAAAAAACCTGATGAATTCGGCACCTGTCTTCATCACCATTCAAAAGTTTACAGTTCTTTTATTAAATGTTCCAAAAAAAACTTCATTAACTTATTCATCACTTTTCAAGGTTCAGCACCTCCAGAAAACAACTGAATATGGCGCTAGCAAAACAAATGACCGTCTTAGGATGCAGCTGACGTGCATCGCGGAGTTTCAAAATAAAAGTACCTAATTGTGACTTTAGACAGTAAAAGTATCTCTTCATCAAAATGATGTTTTTAACAATGACGACTTAATTCCTATTAACTTTCTTATCAAAATTATGATCTGTAACAATGTATTACTTTTCTTCTTCATGTATTTATCATCTGGGTTATACACTTATCTATCGACCTCTTAAATACAACAAGAACTTCATCAGAGATTTTTCTGAATTATTGTCTGAAATCATGCTGAATGATGACCAGATCTTAATTGTAGGAGATATGAACATTCATGTATGCTGTCATACGAATCTGCTGGCTGAAGATTTTTTAAATCTTATCGACGCTTTTAACCTTATACAGTTTGTAAATGGTCTGACACAGTTCCATGGCCACACCTTGTTTTGTCATTCAGTTTGCCTATTTTAAATATTGAAATACACAAACACAACATTCTCTTCTCCCTTTATTTGCTTCCCCTTGGATCCATTTTAAAGAAGCATAACATCAGTTTCCATTTTTATGCAGATGATTCACAGATCTACTTGCCTGGGTGATAATTCCCTAAAAAAAATGTTAGATTGTTTTTATGACATTAAAGCCTGGATGGTTTTAATGAAAAGTAAAAACCGAGCTCATGATATTTAGACACAGCAGTTCTCTTGGCGCCTCCCAATTGGACCTGGGTCCCCTAACACCCTATGTAAAGTCTATGGTAACTAACCTTGGTGTTAAGATGGATAGTTATTTTCAACTAGAGAAGCAGATAAATTATGTTGTAAAAGCTAGTTTCTTTCAACTCAGGCTGCTTACCAAACTGAAGCCAATTTTATCTTTCGCAGATTTTCAGAGGGTCATACATGTTTTTATTACAACTCGCCTGGATTACTGTAATGCTTTATATGTAGGTGTTAGCCAGGCCTCCCTCTCCAAATTACAAATGGTTCAAAATGCTGCTGCTCGACTCCTTACCGGAAATCGTAAACCAGCTCACATTACACTCACATTCTTGCCTCCCTTCATTGGCTACTGGTTTGCTTTAGAATACATATTAAGATTCTGTTGTTCGTTTTTAAAGCTCTTTATGTGCTCTTTATATCGCTGAACTTCTGAAGCCGCACGCTCAAGTTCAAGTTCAAGTTCATTTATTTATATAGCACATTTAAACAGCCGCTAGACAGAACAAAGTGCTTTACAGAGCTAACATAAAAAAACATAAAACCAGGAAGACAAAGCGTAAAACACAAAATAAAAACAACAAGGCTAAGAGCAACCTTAAAACACTCACTCAAATATACAAAAGAAGGACCAATCAAAGAGGAAATCAATATGCTAATGAGAATAAGTAGGTTTTTACCAACGACTTGAAGATAGCAAGGTTGGGGGCTGTTCTAATCTCTAAAGGTAGGGTGTTCCACAGACGAGGCCCTGCCACCGCAAAAGTGCGCTCCCCTCTCCGCTTTAGTCTGGCACGAGGGGCTACCAGTAGAACCTGGTCGTGTGATCTAAGGCTTCTGGTAGGAGTGTACAGATGAATAAGTTTGGATAGGTAAACGGGAGCTAAGTTATGTAAAGATTTGAAGACAAAGAGCAGGATTTTGAAATCTATTCTCTGTCGAACGGGCAACCAGTGTAGTGATTTGAGGATAGGGGTGATATGGTCATATTTGCGACAGTTAAGAATAAGCCTGGCCGCAGCATTTTGAACTAGCTGAAGACGGGCAATTTGAGAGCTAGATATACCACAGTAAAGTAAATTGCAGTAATCTAGCCGGCACGTGATGAACGCATGAACCGCCATTTCCAGAGTTCTCTCGGTGAGAAAGCCTTTGATTTTAGACAATAGGCGAACTTGGAAGAAACCGGAGCTGATTACCGATGAAATATGTTTATCAAATTTTAAGGACTGGTCCACATGAACACCCAGGTTCCGCACTCCTGCAGAATTAAAAGCAGAAAGACTCCCCAAGTCTAGGCTTGCACACTGGGACCTTTCACTCGGGCTAAAAACAATGACCTCGGTCTTATTGTCATTTAAATAGAGGAAATTTTGAGCCAGCCATGCCTTCACCTCCTCTAAGAATAGCAGGAGAGAGTTTAACGCGGCTGGGTTATTTCTACTGATTGGCATGTAAAATTGAGTGTCATCCGCATAAAAATGAAATGATACATCATATTTCCTTAAAATAGCGCCCAAGGGCAGCATATAAAGAGAAAATAGAGAGGGAGCCAGAATGGAGCCCTGTGGAAGACCACAGAACAAAGGTGCTATAGAGCTGGAGAAATTGCCCATCTTTACTGAGAACCTTCTATCAGAAAGGTAAGACTGAAACCAATTCAGAACTGAGGCTTTGAGGCCTACCCAGGTCTCAAGTCTAGCTAACAGAGTAGGGTGGTCAATGGTGTCAAAAGCTGCCGAAAGATCTAGAAGAACTAGAACAACAGTATCTCCAGAATCAGTAGAGATGTAAACATCATTTAGCACTCGCAGGAGAGCGGACTCAGTGCTGTGTGCAGTCCTAAATCCAGATTGAAAAACCTCATAAATACAGTTGGTAGACAAGAAGCGTTGAAGTTGATCCAACACAATTTTCTCCAACAATTTAGAAATGAAAGGTAAGACTGAGATGGGCCGGTAATTATTTAAAACAAGAGGATCCAATGAAGGCTTCTTAAGTAGGGGGGTGACCGTAGCCACTTTAAAATCGGCTTGAACGGAGCCCGTATTAATGCACTTGTTAATGAAAGATACCATACCTGGACCCACAGAGTCAATGATTAATTTGAGAAATCTCGGCTGAATGATATCATTAGGGCAAAATGAAGGTTTTACCTTAATGCTCACATCCTTCAGTGTCTGGAGGTTGATAGGATCAAAAACCTCCCAAATGCCAGCAGCAAGGGACATAATTGGGGGGAGAGTTAGACTAGAACTGACACTAAGTCTTAATTTAGTGATTTTGTTAGAAAAAATCACTGGAAGTCTTCACATAGATCATCTGAGGCAATTTAACAGGTGGATTTACAACAGACTGAATGACTGAAAACAGGACCTTTGGATTAAAGTGATTAGATTCAATTAAATTCGAAAAATATGCAGCTTTAGCTAACTTAGCAGCATTCTGATATGCTGTAAGAGAGTCTTTGAACATATGGAAGGAGACAGGTAACCTATCCCGTTTCCATTTACGTTCGGCCTTTCTACAAATTTGTCTTTGGTGACGAGTGTCAGAGTTTTGCCAAAGAACAGATTTTGGTTTTGATTTGTAAGGCTTGAGAGGAGCAGTCACATTAGCTACCCTAAGCCAGGCAGAGTTAAGGAGGCTAAAATGTTGATCTGCATCCAGGTCAGATAATGGTTGATCCAAGTGTAAATGTGAGCATAGTTCAGCAAAGCACAAGTCAAAGTTTGTGCTGAACTGAGGAGAGTAGCACCGCGTGATAACAGGTGCGATAGTGGGTTGAGAGAGCTCCAGAAGAGGCAGTGAAAATAGAATGGGCTTGTGGTCAGAGAGCAGAAAATCAGAGAGTACAATATCAGTGACATCGATCCCATAGGATAACACAAGGTCCAATGTGTGGCCCTGAGTGTGGGTAGAGTTTCTGACCCACTGCAATATATTAAAAGCATCCATTAAATCTAGAAATTCCTGTGACAACGAATTTGAATGGCAGCAGACATGAATATTAAAATCGCCCACCAATAGGAAGCGATCATAATTTGTGGCGATATTGCCAATGAACTCGGTAAATTGCTGTATAAAATCCTTTGTAGAGTGTGGGGGGCGGTATACCACCCCTAGACAGACAGGGCCATTCCAGTCTAGGTGAAGCAGCTGGGATTCAAAACTGGGGAAGGCCGTTTCAGGGATCAGCCGGCAGCGTGAGGAGAAAGAGTTATTTAAAAATAGTTATAATCCCGCCCCCGCGTCCACAATGACGAGGTGAGTTAAAAAATGTACAATTTGCTGGGACCAGATCTGAGAAGGGAGTTAAGTCACCGACCTCTATCCAGGATTCTGTGATGAACATGAAATCCAAATTATGTGATGAATAGAAGTCATTTAATATAAAGGTCTTATTCATCACAGAACGGGCGTTTATTAGTGCCATCTTGGGTGGGGGAGTAGTCACGAGAGATGAAGGCGCTTTTCTGAATGAGCGCAGATTTCCGTGATTGACTCCGTTGCGCCGGGAACAGGGTCCAACAATGCGGAAATCAGCCTGGGTGGTATGACTCAGGTGCCGGGGAAAAACAGGACGAAGACCACGGTGGACCGCATCATGCGGAAGCCAGGCAGCAGAGCATCGCCGAGACGAAGCGCCAGCTTGTAAATAAGCCTTCAGTTTCGTGATGTAACCTCCGCGGGTTTCTTGTTTCCTCCTTTGCTTTCTCCGCGGGGTGTTTAGTGGCCACCAGCAGACATCGTGCAGAGCGATCGCTCAGGGAGGTTCGCACGGTTTGTGAAGGAGGCAGTCCACATCTAAGGTGTAAAAGTTCATGAATGGATCCACAACAGAGAATCCATCGTTTGTGAATGAATCCATCACAGAGGCACGGATGTCTAGGAGAGCTTGACAGGCGTATACTAGCCGCGTACAGCAGGTAAGCGATACATGAGACAAGCCGAGAAGGAGCACAAGAGCAACAGATGGCATGCCAAACACACAGGTGCCATCATCAATCAATCTGTCGGTACCTCTTTAAATATCCTATAGTGGCATAGCGTGCACACCTCCTCTAAGGTCATTAAGGTCTGCTGACCAGCGACTCTTTGTTGTCCCTAGAACACAGTTCAAAAATAGGGGAGATCAAGCATTTTCAGTTGTGGCCCCAAGGCTGTGGAATGAATTGCCTCTGCATGTCAGACTGGCCCCCAGCCTTCACATTTTTTAATCACAACTTAAAACTCACTTTTATTCATTGGCCTTTAAACCTGCTTGAGAGTTGTATTCTGCATTTTCATTTTCTAGTTTGTTACTTGTTTTAAATGTTTGTTTTGTTACTCGTTTGTTTATACTCTGTCCGAAATCTTGTCAATGTCCAGCACTTTGGTCAACCTGGTTGTTTTAAATGTGCTTTACAAAGGAAGTTAGATTGGACTGGATTGGATTTATAAGTGGTCATCTACCGCCAGTCAGAAGAAGAGTTGAGACGAATGCAAACAAGAGGAAGACCTAACAGCACAGCAGAAATCCATCTCAGCCCCCATCTGAGGAGAGCCATAACCACCTTGGAGTCGAGACAAGGACTCTCAACCCTTCTTCAAACCCTCTCTACCCCCTCACCAAAGCCAATTCCTTGCAGATCCATCTCCTTCACCATTCCCTATTCCCCCTTTCCCCCCTTTCCCCATCCTCCCTGTTTGATTTCCAGATCAAATTAAAGACAGATATTTAGTTATTTACACTGTGTTCCGCAGTTATCTAATGCTAGGGCATTTAAATGCTATCCTGTATTCCATGCAGTTGGGCCATCTCCTCCTCCTGCGCTCCGTAGCGGACTCTGTGACAGTGAGATTAAATATTGAAAACGAATGGATTTACGATTTGAGTTGGATTTTACACGGTGTTTATGGAACAATTATCACTCAGTACAAGCGCAAATAACACTGCTGGATTTAATTTTCATGATAATGTGGATGATATGGAAAGAATATATGTGCATGAGACATCAATACTTGAAAATATTACATGTAATCGTTATTCCCACATTTACTTTCTGCAGTCTGACTTCAGTTCACCACCTCACCATTTGTGTTGCCAAAATGTGCATATGCATGGGTCAGAGTTTGCGTGGAGAACCGCACATTCTCCCATCAACTTAGTTTTTTATGAATCACAACTTTTGCATGGGAAGTGGCGTATGCACATTGTCAGCCCCATTTTGTGCTTAAGCCACGTTTATAAATGAGACCCCTGCTCCCTGTTTTTCTTCAGCGACAAGCAGTTTGAAGACTTCAAAGAACTGCGGTGTCCACCAGTGTAACGATTGACAGACTGGCTACATCCTGCCGCCATATCTCCACCCGAGCTGCAAGGCATACCTCAGCCCCGCTCGCCGGGCTAGCACCCTGCCAGCCACCAGCTGTTCTGCACCCTCTTACCGATGGAGGAACTGTAGCGGCAGGCGATGGCAGCCGGGCGGAGAGTCAGGTAAGGTAAGGATACCACCAGCGGCGGTACCCAGACATCCCAGAAGGGGATCTCTTTGGCGGGCACGAGTCCGCTGACTCAGATCCCCCCGAAGATGGTTCTCTTCCCAGCTCTCCCGAACTGGAACTCAAGAGAGAAAGTGAGGGAGAGGGAAGATGGAGTCCCACCACTGCGGCTCTCTCCGTCTCCTGAGCGGCCAGGAGCCCCACCGTGGCGGGTCTCTCATCTGCATCAGGCGGCCTCCTCCCCACTGCTAAGGCTCTTTTTATGGCTCTACCAGACATCATCAAAAAGACGGCAAACCAGAGAGGCATCGCGATGCCGGCTGAACAACCAGCACCTGCTTATGGCCTCCTAAGCGGTGACATCTACATACAGGAGCCGCCATCCAGACACGCTCGCCTGTGGCCGTGCTTCTTGGAGCTTCGGCCCGTTCACCAGGGTCCACAGCCACACAGAGACATGTTTCCCATCGGTCCCGCCTCTGGAGCAGAGCCTAGCTTCCATCCTGCTCCCAAAGTCTTTTTTCAGCCACCGGAAACCCACACCACCATCCCCCGGCACAGGGTCTGTAATAATTGAGTCTCTTCTTGCTTTTGTCTAAGAGAAGAGGTCAGAGGGGGTTTTCCAAGCTGTTTATGCCAAAGCAGCAGGTCTCACATACGACCCGCAAGACGATCCCGTGAGAAAGCGCCGTCTGACCCAATTGCACGATCGCCAAGAGCGCTACAGAAATCAGTACATGGCCATCCTTGGTATCATCTTCGAGCAGATTCCAAGATGTTTTTCAAATATGGAAAATATGCTCTTCTTAGAATTTGTCAATCCAGGGAAATTTGATGACATGATGTTTCCAGAGGAGGCCTTCCAAAGTGTCCTGAAAAGTTATGGACATCACTTTGATTCAGGGAGACTGAGGTCTGAACTTCAAGTCCTGTATTCAGATCAGGACTTGCAGGGTAACAGTGGAAAGCTGTGTGTTACTTGGTGTTCCTTAAAGAAATGGAGTTGGACAGTGCAATGCCTCAGTTTTGCACTGCCAAACTGTTCTAATTAGTGGCAACAATTGGAGCTACATCTGCAGGTGTAAAAAGGAGCTTCTCCTGTTTAAAGCGGCTCAAGTCCTACACCCGTAACACAATGGGCCAAGGCCGTTTATGCAGCCTAGCTCTGCTGGCCATTGAGAGGACACTGGTCAAGTCACTGGAAAAGACGCCTAGGTGGTACAACAGGGTCACAGAGCATTTTCTTGAAAAGAAACGTAGAGTAGAATTTACGTTTTTATAAATGGACAATTTCTATGATGCAGGCCGAAAATGAGCTTCCCCTCTTTGAAAGACCAGCAGTGCACTGCCTCCTGCACTGAGTGGCTGTGAGGAATGTGTTTCTGCAGTTGTTATATGTGATATACATTTTTTGTCATTGTATAGCACCTTCACAGTCCACATGACATGGGCCTTATGATTTTGAACATGGGGATTTCTTATTTGAATTATTCATAATAATTTTGGTAGATTGTGCTGAGAAGTACATGTCCTTATTTATTCATTTTAATTTTATATATGTATGTATGTATATATATATATATATATATATATATATATATATATATTTTTTTTTTTTTTTTTTATTTGTGTTACATGTTCAAATAAACTAGTACTAAACTACTACTAAAATGATCAGTAACAGGCCAATTCATGGTGAAGTTTTTTAACAAAATAATATGTTTGATACATTAAAACTTGTTTGATGTGAGTAAGAAGAGGAATTAGTCTATATTCTGCTTGTGGACCTTTGTGTCGCAGGTGGCATTGATTACATCAGCTTCGCCCTTAACCCAATAGCAACAGCTCTTAGAGGGCGAAGCCTACACCTACCTAAGTAAGGCATTTGACACAATAAATTATATTTTAGTTAATAAGCTAGAACGATATGGGATTAGAGGGGTAGCACTACAGTGGGTTACCAGTTATTTAAAAAAAAGAAAATAAATAGGAGATTATCAGTCAAGTTATCAAGAAATTGTGTGTGGCTTACCTCAAGGTTCCATTTTGGGTCCAAAATTGTTTAACATGTATATAAACAATATTTGTAAAACATCTCAAATACTTAGATTTATTTTGTTTGCAGATGATACAAATATTTTGGTATTTGGAAACGATTTACAACAACTGTGTCAAATTGTAAGCTTGGAACTCAAACGTGTTAATAAGTGGTTCAAACTAAATAAATTATCATTAAATCTGAGTAAAAGCAAAATGATGATATTTGGAAACGGTAATTCCAATGCTCAGGAAGCAATTGAGATAGAGGGTGTTGTTATAGAGCTGGTGCATGAAATCAAATTTCTAGGAGTTATTATAGATGATAAAATTACTTGGAACTCTCATATTAAATATTTAATCACTAAAATATCAAGAAGCATTGCAGTAATTGCAAAAGTAAAGCATATTTTAAACATCAAAGCTCTGCATACTTTATACTGTTCTCTAATCTTGCCCTATTTACATTATTGTTCTGTGGTATTGGGTAGTACTTATATAAGCACATTAAAACCAATAGTAATGGTGCAAAAAAGAGCTATCCGACTAATTTATAAAGTTGCGTTTTTGGACCACACAAACTCATTATTTTTAAAATCTAAGTCATGAAGTTTTATGACATTGTTGAGTTCCAATCGATCCAGATGCTATATAAAGCAAGGCACAAATTGTTACCAAGCCAAATACAAGGAAGGTTCCAAGAACGTACTGGTGGTTATGAATTACGTGATGATTTAAACTTTAGGACGCAGAAACATAGTACAACTTTGAAAAGTTTTAGCCTTACAGTTAATGGGGTGCATTTGTGGAATACGTTGGAGATGGAGATGAAACGATGTCCAAATATCAACCTTTTTAAATATAGACTCAAACTAAAGATTTTTGAAAAGTATAAAGAAGAAGAAATTATTTGCCATTAGGAGTATTTCTACCATGATCAGATATTGGACCTTTTTAAATATAAACACAAACAAATGATTTTTGAAAAGTATAAAGAAGAAGAAATGATTTGCCATTAGGAGTATTTCTACTATGATCAGATATTGGAAGTGTATATAATCCATTTTTGTTCTGTTTTGTATTTGTTTTGATCATTATATTGTTTTTCTGATGTTGTTTTCATTGTGTTGTTTTGTTGTTATGTTTTTTTGTACTATTGTGAAATGAGAAATTGTATTGTATTATTTTTGTGGGGGGGCGCTTATAAGCTCTTTTGCTTCTGCCCACTCCCTTTGAGCTGAATGGTTACTGCTCAAATAAACAAATAAACTAAACTAAACTACACAAAATAGAACGATAGTTACGTATTGTAACTCCAGATTCTAGCCTCTCATAGCCCTCTAAGATCCAGGCCACTTGCTTCACTAACTAGCATGTTTAGCCCCTCAAAATTGCGATATATTTAAGTTAAGAATAATAAACAGAACAATTTCAATAGTGCCTTCGCTGACCGAAGTTGTTAGTGCTCAGGCCCTGATTATGACTGCTAAAAGCCCTCTTTTGTTTCAGATTTCACTGAATGTTTCCTTTGCCCCATGGTTGTCTTTTTTGCTTTGTGTTGGCTGTCCTAGCTTGGAAATTACCTGATAATTTTAATGAGGTCAAGCTCATCACCTTCTGCATGCTGATATTCTGTGCAGTCGGGGTCACCTTTATCCCTGCATATCTTAGCTCTCCTGGGAAATTTACTGTGGCTGTGGAGATATTTGCCATTCTGGCCTCCAGTTTCGGATTAATACTGTGTAAATTTGCTCCAAAGTGTTTTATCCTATTGGTTAAGCCAGAGAGGAACACCAAGAAACATTTAATGAACAAAAATCAATCCTAAGACATCTGAGGTTTGGAAATAGTTAAAATCGCAACATACAGTATGTAAACTGTGCACATCCAACAAAGTCTTCACCTTGTTGTCTAAAATGTTTGTGTTCAATATTTTCTTAATTGTCATTTTGTGAATGTCCTTTAATTAACGTTAATGTTTTATTTTATAAATATACTTTCATCATGGGCTGAAAATATAAAAAAAAACTAATAATAAATAATTTTCTTTTACAAATTATTTCTGTATTTGCATTTTTTTTAAATTGGATTGAAGGTGCACATTTGTTAGGCTTAACTCTAATATAAGCTAAATCAAAGCCAAATAGATGAAACGATAGGACTGGATGAGGCCATCCTCTCTCTGATGTAAAGTTAACTGACGTACAGTAGAAGGAGGGAAGGTTTTGTCTGAAAATTTATAAAACACACATGCCCACATGTTCACAGTTGAGGGATGGAGATCTCTGCTCTCTGTATTGGTCTGATCCTGTCTCTGGGTTTGTGTGAGCTGAACTCAGCTCTTGCCTTGAATGGTTCTGAGGATGATGTTAAACAAAGGACTGGGTTTACAGAGGATAGGACTGGTGCTGGGGTCAGCACTCAGACTTCATCTGTGAAATGTAAGCTCCAGGGTACCACTCGTCTCCCTGTGTTCTCAATGGATGGTGACTATGTTATTGGGGGTGTTTTCTCTATACACCACTACATGCACACAGTGAAGCATAACTACACCACCATGCCTGAGCCACTAAGATGTACCAGGTTAGTAAGAGGGAGAACTGGGGGATAAGAGGATGTTAGACTGTGTGGCAATAGAATTGTTCTGATTTGTATCATGTGCTTACAATTGTGTTGCAGGTTTTGTGTTGGACTGAACAAAAAAAATATATTTCACGTAAAGTGCAATTCAGTATTTAGTCATGTATATTGCAGGTATTAATTCACACATTTACAAATTCGAGTTTGATATGAAAAAATTTTTTTTTCGACTATTAACTGAAAATGTATTTGTATTTAAGATACAAACAAATTAAGAGTATTGAATATAATATTTTTTAATCGTGCAATAAGATTCTTTTAAATTTTTGACTCATATTTAGTCCTTTGAATTTTGGTGTTCAGGCACTCTTTGATGCCTATACAGTATTTTGTTCACATATGGGCAGATGTCAGCCATTGTCAATAACTATATATTGCATTTTACCTTTATTATTACAATTATTTCTCTTTAAGTTGTGATTGTCCTTGATTAAGAGACTTGAGTGTCTGTGTGCAGCATTAACACCCGTGAACTGCGCTTCTCACGCGCAATGATCTTCGCCATTGAGGAGATAAACAACAGCACGGAGCTGCTGCCGGGAATCAAACTCGGTTATCACATCTATGATGCGTGCGGCTCGGTGCCCGTGGCGGTGCATGTGGCATTCCAGCTTTCAAATGCCCTGGACCCGGTGTTTTACACCGGCGACAATTGCTCACAATCTGGTATGGTGAAGGCTGTCGTTGGTGAGTCTGAGTCCACGCCATCCATCAGCATGTCGCGCATCATCGGGCCCTTTAACATCCCTCAAGTAAATATTCTGAATTTCTGAAAAAAAAAATGGAATAGAGACCATGCAGTGCTGAGTGTGTCCCATTAATATTTACCCTGTTATTTTCCTTCAGGTGAGCTACTTTGCCACTTGTGCATGTCTGTCCGATAAGCAGCAGTACCCGAATTTCTTCAGAACAGTCCCTAGTGATCAGTTCCAGGCTGACGCGCTGGCCAAGCTGGTAAAACACTTTGGCTGGACTTGGATAGGTGCTGTCCGGTCAGATTCGGATTATGGAAATAATGGTATGGCGTCTTTTCTGGACGCAGCACGCAAAGAGGGGATCTGTGTGGAATACTCTGAATCTTTCTATCGGACCCACCCACGTAGCAGGATCCAGAGAGTAGCTGACGTTATCCGCAGGTTTGATGTTCCCTGTATTGACACTGACCTTCTGCACACAAAAGCACAACAAAAATGTTCTGTAAATGTAAGATGGACAGGTTTTTTTATGTTCCGTTTCAAATTGGAAATGTTTATTTTTTTTAATTACATTTATGTATTACTGATATTGTTATAAAAATGGTCAGTCAGACCAAATAGCCTGCTAAAGTGTCATATAGGCACCAATGTTTGTTTGTGTTTACTTTCTTGATATGTATTTTAAAACGTATACTGTATTTATTTTAAATGTCTCTCCAGGTCGACAGCTATGGTTGTTGTGGCATTTACATCCCCTGTAGACCTGAGGATCCTGCTGGAAGAGCTGTCACTTGAGCCTTTTAAACCTCGCCAGTGGATAGGCAGTGAATCCTGGGTAACTGCCCCAGACCTGCTGAGGTTCAGCTTCTGTGCTGGAACCATCGGATTTGGCATTCAGAAATCTGTAATACCAGGTCTGAGAAACTTCTTGCTGGATCTCTCTCCTTCTAAAGTGGCTGCCTCTCCAGTGCTTACTGAGTTCTGGGAGGATGCATTCAACTGCAGGCTGGGAAAAAGTGAGACATTTTTATTTATGTTTAACATAAGAGAGGCACCCACAGTTGTGTCCTTGTGGTCGTGTTTTTTTTGGATTTTATTGTTTGATTGCAGCTTCCTGTGTTTCTAGTTCTATTAAGGCTATCATACTGTCAGTGATATCAGATCATTCAATTTATTTTAAACACGTCAGCCTGTTCATGTCAGTATTTAATAAAATAAATTTGTTGCCTTTTTTAAATGTCTGATGACTGATTTGTGTTGTTGTGAGCTAGCATAAATAAATATAATAAAAACTAAAATATGTCCTGATACAAACTGAAACAGCAACAATTTAAAAACAAAAAGGCATATCTGCAAAACAGTGCTTTGAAATGTGTTGTAAAATAATGTTTTTCTAATAAATTATAACAATGTAGATATATGGATTTCTGCAAGGCATGTTTAGCAGGTTAAAAAAACTAAAAGACAACAAGACAACTAGAAGGGTGCTTGGAGAATGCAGACCACCATTTCTCGAAATGGTAACGAAAGTGAAAACTAATTAGCGTATTTGCCCCGTGATTCGGATCTGATCAACAATTTAATGGGGTTTTCCCCGGCCCATGATACAACCTTCTACCAAGTTTCATTAAAAGCAGGCCTGTTGTACTTCTGTTGACAAACAGACAAACAAACTCAACCAAAAACATAACCCTCCTGCCGGAGGTAAACTAATAATAAACATATAGGGAAGAATAATAATGCAATATCACATATTATTGTCAAGGCCTTTGTCATGTGTTTTAGGTGCAGCCATAGACGAGAGATTATGTGATGGAACTGGAGACATAAAGACGCTCCAGAGCCCGTACACTGACACATCTCAGCTCCGGATCACTAACATGGTATACAAGGCTATTTATGCAATAGCTCATGCCATTCATAAAGCAGTGTGTCAGGAAACAAATTTTACAACTCAGTGTGACACATTTAACCGGTTAGAACCCAAAGAGGTCAGTTGAAAATAAGTTGAAACGCCAATTCCCTTTTTTTTTGCCATAATGTACCTTTTCTGACATAAAATATTTGTTTTATTTTATGTTATTTCTTTGCTCTCCCTCACTGTTTACCTTTATTTGATCTTTACAGGTTCTAACTCAGCTGAAAAAAGTAAATTTTTCCCGAAATGGTTATGATGTGTCGTTTGATGCCAACGGTGATCCAGTGGCCCGATACGAACTGGTTAACTGGCAAAAAAGTCAGAGTGGCAGCATTAAGTTGGTGACAGTAGGGCAATACGATGAATCACTGCCGGTGGGCCTGAAGTTCCAAATCAACAGAAACCTCACCTGGGTGGATGGTGGCACACAAGTAAGAAATGAAAAGCAATAATTTTACATAAATATGGTGATCTTGTTGGGTCTGATATGTGTACATTGAAATAATTTTTGTTCACTGTAATTGTTCCTCCAATCACTACCGAGCCTGCTTATAACCCGTAGGCTACTGACAACGTAATCTACTTTAGAATGATAGATTATTCAATATTAAATAAATTAATAAATACATGAATACATTAATAAATGTGTCAATGTAGTTCAATAAATAAATACCTATCTGTTAATCCTCAGAACTTCAGGGCAAACATGAATATGTATGAGTTTGTTTCTCTCTATGTACCAGGTTCCTGTGTCAGTGTGCACTGACAGCTGTCCTCCAGGAACTCGTAAATTGCTGCAGAAAGGAAAACCCACCTGCTGTTATGATTGTATACTGTGTCCTGAGGGAGAGATTAGTAATGCTACAGGTATTTGTTTTTCTCCTATACAAAGCCGATGTACTGTACAAGATCACTATAAAGTATGACTTCTAGACAGCCTTTTTATTTTATTTTTTCAGATTCCCCTGATTGTTTTCCTTGCCCCAAGGAGTTCTGGCCTAATGCAGAGAGAGACACTTGTCTCCCCAAGCCTGTAGAGTTTCTTTCCTACAACGAGGTCCTAGGAATCATCCTGGCTACATTCTCAGTTGGTGGTGCCTGTCTGGCCATTATAACAGCGGCTGTGTTCTATCGTCACAGGACATCCCCGATTGTCAGGGCCAACAACTCTGAGCTGAGCTTCCTGCTGCTCTTCTCCCTGACTCTATGTTTCTTATGTTCATTAACTTTCATTGGAGCACCCTCTGAGTGGTCCTGCATGCTGCGCCACACAGCGTTTGGAATCACCTTTGTCCTCTGTATGTCTTGTGTTCTTGGAAAAACAATAGTAGTGTTAATGGCCTTCAAAGCTACACTCCCAGGTAGTAATGTCATGAAATGGTTTGGTCCTCCACAGCAAAGAATGACTGTAGTGTCTTTCACGCTTATTCAAGTCCTAATATGTACTATTTGGTTGGTTCTTAGTCCCCCTTTTCCAATGAAAAACTTAACCATATACAAAGAGAGAATCATCCTGGAGTGTGCATTAGGCTCAGCTGTTGGATTCTGGGCTGTGCTCGGGTACATAGGTCTACTGGCTGTCTTTTGCTTTGTGTTAGCTGTCCTAGCTCGGAAATTACCTGATAATTTTAATGAAGCCAAGCTCATCACCTTCAGCATGCTGATATTCTGTGCAGTCTGGATCACCTTCATTCCTGCATATCTCAGCTCTCCTGGAAAATTTACTGTGGCTGTGGAGATATTTGCCATTCTGGCCTCCAGTTTTGGATTAATACTGTGTATATTTACGCCAAAGTGTTTCATTATATTGTTTAAGCCAGAGAAGAACACCAAGAAACATTTAATGAATAAAAATTAATCCTAAAATTCTGGAGGTTTGGAAATAGTTAAAGGAAAATTCCGGCCAATTTTTACATTCGCTATAAACATGCGTGTACTTTCGATTGACAAAAACCCCGACCTGAACCTGCTAGCTCATAGCCGTTAGCTGCTAGCTGCCGTCCGGTGAGTGTATTCAGCCAGGCTTCTGTGATAATCATCCCGATAACAATCCACGGAGTGGCCGTGGTCTGGCAATGTCCTCCAGAGGACAGGTCATGCCTTCGCTACAAAAACGTGAAGTTTATTCCCCCTCAAAAATAGGTAATTGAGCACTGCAGTGGTTATGACCATATCAGTTACATGGAAATGGGCCAACTGATGTCTGTGGCTTGCACAGTGATAGCGTTATCCCAGAAGCCTGGCTAAATACACTCACCGGACGGCAGCTAGCAGCAAACAGCTATCAGCTATCAGCTAGCAGGGCAAGCTAGCTAGCGGATCGAGACAGGGACCAGGGTAGGTGAATTTTAACAATGTCTGAGTTGAAAATGCATCTTGTTTTCACGTAAGGGCCCCATTCATGTTGCACAGACATTGTAATTGCATTTTATGTCTATTAAGAGGGACAAAGGCACTCTAAAACTTGCCCCGACAACTGCCGTTTTAGCTCAATGGAAGCTCATACATGTAGCTGCAGCTTCTCCGTGTTGCCTGCCCGAACCTGTGTTCCACTGATTCGGGTCGGGGTTTTTTCAGTCAAAAGTACACGCATGTTTATAGTGATCAAGATTAACGTAAAAAAATTCTCCTTTAAGTTGGCAACATACATTATACAGCTTATGCGTGGCATTTACCTTTTGGATTTAAATATTTATATTCACAAGTTTGTTTAACATCAAATATTTTCCTAATTGTAATGTCATTTTGTGAATATCCTTTTAATATGTCTCATTTTAGAAATAGTCTTTAATCATTTAACTGAAAATATAAAATAATGTGAATAAATAAAGTCAAAATGCATAACAAAAATGTGTGGTACTGAGTTCTGTCTCAACATTTTGATTAAATCATTACTTGCAGTTATTGGCATATGCGCTAACAGTTAACATACAACAAATCAGATATACATTTCGAATGCCCT
Source organism: Perca flavescens (assembly GCF_004354835.1). Lineage (NCBI taxonomy): Eukaryota > Metazoa > Chordata > Actinopteri > Perciformes > Percidae > Perca > Perca flavescens. Next base: position 13,260,954 of record NC_041333.1, read on the forward strand.
CTGTAAACATACTGTATTATCATGGCTATGCTGCCGCCTGCTGGTAGGGCTGTACATTACAACTTGACCCACATTCACTTAAAGGGGCGCTATGCAGTTTTCTTTCGCTTTTTGCTCGCAGGTTTCTCTATAGAGCTCCCCCTACAGCTTCGGAATAGATATTTGGCAGCTCCTATGTTTACTTGTGTCTGACTCCTCGCTCGGTCAGTCTGCCATTTCCTCTTTCTCTGTTCCTCTGACAATGCTTTCCTAGCTTTCTGATTCTTTTTTGCCGGCTCAGCCATGACGATAGTGTGAAAAACTCCATCGCTACCTTGTTAGCCAGTTCCTGAATGGGTGTGTGTGTGCAGTGCCGTGAAGCAATTCATTTCATCGCGAGACCTGATATTACGCGATACTTCCTGACGCCGGCCGAAAGTTGTAAGGGTGGTTTTTCCGCTCACAAGCGCTAGGGGGGAGCGAGACGACCACCATTCAACCCGAAAAAAAGTCATAACCATTCCAATGACTCAGAAGCTGTTCAGTTAATGTAAATTATGCTAAACGAACTGCATAGTTCCCCTTTAACTACAGTGCCGTAAAGTAGATACTCAATCAGATCTCCGTGATCTGTGTAACAGCAGTACAGTGGGACGTTTGCCTTTACCAGAACAACAGTATATGAGTTTACATACCATCATTACTGAGATTAAATTATAGGTTATATTTGCACTGAACAATGCTAAACAGAAACGTAACTCTTGCAGCGTACATGAACAGATGTGCAATATTAGCTTACACATAGCACACTCGTGAATTAGCATACTGTTGCTAACGTACATTCCTACATAACATCTTCCCATACCCACAGGACATCAGACTTACTTATTGATGCACGCATACTGTAGTGTCCACAAACGTAATCCAATGAGGTGAAAACAGAAAGTGTGAGAGCGTTTCAGGTTAACACCTTTCTCTCTCGCTCAAGGCCGCTTTGTCCAAACCGCAAAATTACAAATCCCACTATGGCCACGCCAAGACCCATTGGTGGGGCCGATTGGTCAGGGGATAGGACCTGTACAAATGGGGTTACGTTACCTTGCGTAAGCATGGACGCCTGGCCAATAAATGTTATTGAAGGGCAGGACTTGGCGTGGCCATTGTGGGATTCGTAATATCCATAGACAGTAAAATTAATGGACACAGCGACGCCATAGCCTTCGACGGAGACCAGTGAAGTCAATAGGCTCGTTTGAGATGAGCCGCGCCTTGCCTGTAAAGTGGACGAGAGCAGGCGGCAGCAGCAGGGGGCGGTGACAAAAATTTGCTGTCAAGTCGGACAGTTTTCAGCCGTTTCCAGCAGCCTTCAGCCTGAACAGGAAGTCACCTAAACACTCACATATTGTTAGGTCCGATTCTGATTTAATAAAATATTATCAGACCCATATATCAGCTTGTACACAGTCTCCAGTTGTTTTTAGCTGTCAAAGTGCTCTACCTGCGATCTGTTGCTGATTTTAATTAACAACACATTGTAGATGATCCATAATCTGAACAGATTTAGTCTCTCTGATTTCTACACACAACATCGATCAGCCACACAACATGTGTTCTGTACAGAATAAGCCTTTAAATCAGACAAATAACAATCAAAATCCCTCTAATTCAAAAACAATAAAAAGTTTATTGAAAATGTCATCATGTTGTGTCGATTCTGAACGAATCAGCTGTTAGATCAGCTGAAAGGCAGGCGTTTCCCAGCATGCCCTGGGTCTGCCTGGGTCTTGCAGTCAGTGAAAAGCAACTGCGCTGCCTGCATCTCAAACCTATGGCTGCCTTCATCTCGTGAGGTTATCGTTGCCATCGTGTGCATGACATCAAAGCAAGTCGGGATCAAGTCGGACACAAATCTAACCGGCATGCATTGGGCGGCGATCGCGGTGATCGATTCTGCGCAGACCTGGCTCATCTCGAATGAGCCTATTTAGAAGCACTTTTCCAGTGATGGCTGAGCGTACTACGCAGCCTCAAACTGACCTTGACGACATAGATGTGACGTGAGCAACCTGTCTGAAAGTTGTAAGTCTTCTGGTAGCTGTGCCAAGAGAAATCTAAATGTTACTTCATATGAATTTACTTGCCACATACCGAAGTATTTCCAGTCCATCAAAACGTTGCTGAAATATTTTGCGATGACTTGTTAGCCTTAGAAACTCCCCATAGTAGGTACGCTTTCCAGATGCTCGCTTACCCCCTTGGTAATATTGCGTGCAAGCCATAGGTCCAAGCCAAGCTGAGGAGCAGAGACCTTACCTGATACATTACTTGTCCAGAGCGAGCTAATGCTGACAGGGAGAGAGACACTGTATCACTACAGCCAATCCAGTCTGCTCAAAGCGGTGGTCTTTTTCAGTTACAGTTTGGTTACAGTGATGATTAACATTTTCAGGACACATCTTACTGTTTTCAGACAGACTTGAAAAAAAACTATCCATTAATTCTCAGAGCTTTGTAGCACATGTGAATATGTGTGTTTGTTTGTCTTCATGTGCCAGGTTCCTGTGTCAGTGTGCACTGACAGCTGTCATTCAGGAACTCGTAAAGTACTGCACAAAGGAAAATCCTTGCTTCTCCCCGCCTTCGTCGCCTGCCGCGGCTGACAACAATCCACCGAGCGCCCGCTGTTCTGGCTATGTCCTCCAGAGGACAGTTATTCTTACTCCAAGCTTCTTCCCTTGTGAACACCTCCGATCTTCACTCTTCACACACTACGCTCCAATCTGCACACTACTGTTTACCTTTTCCTGCTACAACTGAATTCCCACAGGACTTCAGCGTGAGACTACAGCTAGCCTTCTCTGCTATCACTGTGCAAGCCACAGACATCATTTGGACCGTTTCCATGTAGTTACATAGTCACTAATATTGTCATAACCATTACAGTGCTCAATTACTTATTTTTGAGGTGGAAATAAACTACAATTTTTCGCCGCGAAGACATGACCTGTCTTCTGGAACGCATCCACCAGACCACCGGGCACTCAGTCGATTGTTGTCGGGAGCTAGAGGCAAGGAAGGTGGGGAGAAGCAAGGATGCCAGGCGGGCCTGCTACCCCGGCTAAGGGTATCACACAGATCACCAATGCCAAGCCTCCTACTCACCAACGCCAAATTGATCACACACAAAATGGATGAGCACCAACTACACACGGAACTGCTGCATGTTGATTATCACCAAAGCCTGGCTGAATACACTGACGCCCAGACGGCAGCTAGCAGGGCGAGCTAGCTACCGGCAGGATGTCGGAGTTGAAAATGCATCTTGTTGTCATGTAAGGGCCCTGTTCACGTTGCACATAGGGCTGTCCCAAACTATTTTTTAAACGATTAATCTAGCGATTATTTTTTCGATTAGTCGACTAATCTAACGATGAATTTTTTCGATTAGTCGACTAATCTAACGATTCATTTTTTGATTAATCTAACGATTCATTTTTTGATTAATCTAACGATTCATTTTTCGATTAATCTAACAATACATTTTTCAATTAGCAATTATTTTCCCATTGCTCAATTATTAACAATTTACACAAAACAAATTTTAATAAGGTTCAAATTTCTATTTATTGAAGTTGTTTATCACTAGAACGGCCATGACGGTCATTTTGACGGTTTTGAAATTTATATGTGTAATAACTTTGCTGAATATAAAAATACAATCCTGCTGCTGCCTGACTTTTCCTAAAATAGTCTGTATTTTAATTTAAAATTGTTTTTACATACATTACACAAAAGGCAAATAAGATACAATCACTTTTACCTATTTCAGCCAGAGACGGTCATATTGACCGCTCGGATTTTCGCGGTATTGTTTTTAATATTTTGCGCGGTTGAAGATGCATCTTGGTTGCTTAGTAACTACCATAGTCTCTATCAGAGAAACGTAACTAGCGGTCTCGAGTAACAAGTGTGCGCATCACCGATGGGCCGAAGGCAAAGCCAGAGTCGGTAACGTAGGCTACTACAATAAATACGGCGTGGATGGACTCTGTTCTGAATCAGAAGGCAAGCATCGGGCGTTTGCTCTGTGAAAGGCGCGGTACACGTAGATGGCCGGTGGCTGTTTACATGTTTATATAACTTTATACATCCTGAACTGGCTGGAATCATTGCACTCATCCTCTCCAAGAAGTGCACCAGCAGTAAAATTGTCCGGAGGAAGTTCATGCAGCAACTGGCAGAGGAGCTGAGAGCGAAGTTTATGGAGGAAAAAAGGGCAGCGGGGCACGGTCCGAGCTGCGCTGCGCACCACAGCAGAGCCAGGTTAGGTTAGGTTATAGCTACATGTTCAAATAAGATACTTTTAATTGTTATTTGGCTGTTATGAGTTAAGTTGAATGAATTTCCAGACCATATTTTTCGGGATATGAATGTATGGAATAATGACGGTTTACTATGCCATGATATGAATTATTGAAACACATATTACTACTCAAATGTATAATTAAACTCGTTAAAATGTACATTTCAGTGTTATTACGTTTTTCTAAAGATATCCTAACACAATACATAATACAATATCGCAATTAGGTATTTATCATGAGAGATTATAGAGTTTGGAGTGTGGCGGTCAAAATGACCGCTCACGGCAGTTCTAGTAGTTATGGAATTCCGGCACTTCTAGTGTTAATAGCCTGGGTAAACCCTGACGAATTTCTGGCAAATTTGAGATTTGCTCTGCAAGTCAGTCTGGCGAAGAGCCCATTCAAACCCATTTCCAATGTCCCCAAAATCGAGGCACCAATCACAACCGCTGAGGCGGGCTTTACACCAATCACAACGGTTGAGGTGGGCTTTACGCGACAACGATAGCGCAGCGACGGCGAGCAGCTTTTTGTTTACATTCAACATGATGGCTACCGAAGCCGTGCTTCACGTGCTCGGCCATGACCAGCGACCGGCAGGTCAGACTGACATATGCCGATTTCATGCCGGTCAATGCTACAATTAACTGACAACAATAGTTATACGAGTTACAGTTCTCAAGGAGGCACGCACACACGGACGCGACAGCACAGTCTCTTTTTCCTTTCTCTCAACTTTTCCGCTTTGTGTGGCGCGTACCCGCTCGCGGTGTGAAGCGTGTGTCCGCGCTATTCTCGCACATGTAGATAACCTCGTGAATTAACCTGCAACATGTCAGCTGTTTGTAAATTCTTCAGCGTGCAGAAGATAACAAGTTTGCAATATGCAACACCTGCAAGGAAAAAGTAGGGCGTGGAGGGACCACACCAAAAACCAAAATCGCATTTTTTTTAGTGTGATATTGGATGTGAAAAGGCGTCACCCAGATCGTTGGTATGATTGGTTGAAGGACAATCCAATGTGCCCAGAGGCATTTGAGTGCCGTCCGTTGATGACGCCCCTTTGGAAATGAACTGTCAATGAACCTTTCCCAGATCCACTCTCAGTTGCAACTGAGAAGGGTCTGGTGCCAACCAGGCTAGTTGTTTAACAGTTTATGTCATATAAAATAAAACAAGTAGGAGCAGTTTGATTGATGGGTAACCTTAGTTTATATTTTTTGCTGTGATTTTTCTATATTGTTTGCTGTGATTTTCTTGTTTGCTGTGGATTTACTTTATTATATTTTGCTGTGGACAATTTCCCTTCTTTTCCCTCTTTCACGAACTGCAACAACAAATACTAATTGACACACCTGTAGAACCCCATTCACATCAGCGATCTAATTGGCCAGCTGATCAGACCACTCCCAATAAAAGGAGGCTAGATCTCTTACCAGGGGGGGCAATGCTCTGGATGGATGGACGTGCCGTGTGCTGCAGCGTCCTGGCTTGTTGATCTTCTTTGCCCTCGGTGTTGCTGCTGACGGGATCTCCTGTGCCCTGGTGGAACCGACTCCCAGACTCTGCAATGTCAACGCTCACAAAACTCTGACTAAAGGAAAGTGGTCCTTTTCTCCCACACTGATGCGTGTGTATGTTTTTAGAATTTGAGCTAAAGGAGCCGTTTTTAGTCGTTGTTAATTTCTGTGAAGGTGCCAGATCCAGGGGCCGACGGCAGAGCAGCGGGAATGGCAGTATTGTTGATGGGCCCGCATGAAGTGTACGAAAGGAAAGTTGTCACTCTAGTCACCTGAGACTGTTTCAAAGTTGCCGGGCTACGTGCAGGCTGCACATTGATTTTACAATTTCTCCACTGAAAGAAGCAGAACAGCACCACAGAATTCCTGGTCCCGGATCTCTGGATTGGAATAGACTATTTGAACCCCAGTGATCGCGTTCCCCCGCCAGGGACCAAGACACCGCGGAAGACTCGAGCGGATGTGGTCACATTCAGTCTTGACATACTATTTACACACTCATACTGACCAACACTAGACTCACGCACTGACCACGGTTACATTCGGTACCCTGGTGGGCGGTCTCCTCATGACAGTCTAACTACCATGTAGCAACATTCACTTTGTAGCCTATTAACTACTAACATAACTACTAAGATAACATGACGTGTATTTGTATGTGATATCCATCGATAATGTAGTCTATGAATTTGTATGTACACAATCATCTAAGATGCACGAGAAATAAAGGCTTCTGGGATCGGTTGATAACTCAAACTTGCCGAGAACCTAGACACCCGTTTGAATGTAGACTCGTGCAGTAACCTCGGTTACAGCCTTTACGGTCTCGTGGTGCGCGGTCTCCTCGTAACAGACTACCTACCATGTAGCAGCATTCACTTCTCTAACATTTAACTTAACATAACTACCAAAATAACAAGACGTGTATTTGTATGTGATGTACTGTACTTCCCCATCGATAATGTGTGAATTGCCATGAACACAATCCTGTAAGATGCACCAGAAACAAGGCTTGGTTAACTTGCCGAGAACCAAGACACTGCTTGATTACATTAGACTCGAGCGGGCCGGCCGGTTGCACGGTTACATTAGACTCGAGCGGGCCGGCCGGTTGCACGGTTACATTCGGTCTCATTCAGTAGCCTGGTGCGCGGTCTAAGTAGCTCTTTTCCTGATTGAGTCTACCACCACCACTCCAGTGGAGGCGCTAATGAGCTAGATTGCTACACACATAGTAGCAGAAGAATACCAGCTACACACAACGGCACGAATGAAGTAAAAGAAAAAAAACAGGAGTGAGTCGGTTCATTGACGTATGGCACTCGAGTCTCCCGGTTCAGTGACACGAGTCGGGTTAATTAACCGGCTCTTCGGTCAGTTCGTCAACATTAGGAAACACGGAGCTTACTCCAGTCTGGACTGGACTCGGGTATTGTTTCACCCTGGGACAGAACATTGGACAATCCATGGTTTTATTGTCTCCCCGGGTTTTTGAGATGTCATTTTATTGTAATTTTAAACTTAACTTTTAAAATAATAAAATACTATTTTTATATCTACTTCTTGACCTTCTTCACTGTGTTGGTGTGGCCGGGAATCCGAATCTAGATTAATTTAAAATTAACAATTAACTGTTACATTTACAGTTAATATTTTACAGTGAAGTTCAAGTAAAATGAATTTGTAGTAAAACCTGAAGCCAGATGTAGGCTATCAATCCAACAACAAAATAAAGTGCAAAAAGAGTAGTGTATGAGAGATTAACCTGTATTTTCTTTTTTTTAACAGTAGGTAATATAATGAATATGCTCTTGTTTAACGTCCAAGCTCTTCTCCCTTTAATTTAACTTTAATTATTTGTATCTAAAGGCTGGTTAAGCACAGTAGGGAGGAGAAGTTGGACAGTTTTTTTTTTTTTTTTTTTTTTTTTGTCTCGTTCCAGTGAATGGCACATCTGGGTGAGGGCGTTGGATATGCGTTAGCATGTTAGATGTATTTCCAATCACATGCTGAACAACGCCGACACACAGTCCTTGTCTTACTGTCGCCACTCTCTCGCTTGTAGCCTACTACTGTAACCGACCCAAAGACCGAAGTTTTCGAGGCAGGGACGCCACCAGGCGGCAGGGCATGGCTCCAGGCTGCAGCCATACAGTCTCAAAGTTTTCCCAAATTTGCGATCTTAAAGAGGCCGGCGGGTCCTCTTGTGGGTCGCCACTCGCCACCACTTGCCATGCTCGTTCTTTCGTGCTGCTATCTCTGACTCACTGAACCGTCGACCTGACAAAAAACTGCATGTAGCCGGAGCTCGACTAGCTTCAGAGCTAAGGGGGGCTACAGATTAAGTGTCCGTAGAACTCGCGTATCTAACAGTAGTTCCGCATTATATTAGTTCCGCATAACATTAATTAATTTGCACGCAAGTTTTAAAAACTGTCGTTTTAGCTAAGTTGGAGCTCTACATGTAGCTGAAGTAGCTCTGTGTTACTAGCACCAATTTGGCTCGTTTTCTTTCTATCGACTCTACTAGCATATTTATAGCGATCAAGATTAACGTAAGAATTGGCCGGAGTTCTCCTTTAAGATGGCAACATACAGTATGTATGCTGTGCACATCCAACAAAGTCTTCACCTTATTGTCTAAAATAGGTTATTTTTGCATTTAATATTTTCTTAATTGTCATTTTGTGAATGTCCATTTAATGTTCACGATGTATTTTATAAATATTATTTCATCACATGGGCTGAAAATATAAAAATTAAGTCCTTAGTCCAAATTCACAACATAAACTTTAATTTATTATGAAATAATTTCCTTTTAAATATTATTTCTGTATCTGCATTTTTTTAATGGGATTAAAGGTGCGAATTTGTTAGGATAAACTCTAATACAAGCTAAATCAAAGCCAAATAGATAAATGGTAGGACTGGATAAGGCCATCCTCTCTCTGATGTAAAGTAAACTGACGTACAGTAGATGGAGGAAGGATTTGTCTGAAAATCTATAAAGCACACATGCTCACATGCTCACAGTTGAGGGATGGAGATCTCTGCTCTCTGTATTGGCCTGATCCTGTCTCTGGGTTTGTGTGAGCTGAACTCAGCTCTTGCCTTGAATGGTTCTGAGGATGATGTTAAACAAAGGGCTGGGTTTACAGAGGATAGGACTGGTGCTGGGGTCAGCACTCAGACTTCATCTGTGAAATGTAAGCTCCAGGGTACCACTCGTCTCCCTGTGTTCTCAATGGATGGTGACTATGTTATTGGGGGTGTTTTGTCCATACACTACAACATGCAAACAGTGAAGCATAACTACACCACCATGCCTGAGCCACTAAGATGTACAGGAAGGTTAGTAAGAGGGAGAAGTTGGGGATAAGAGAATGTTAGACTATGTGGTTGTTGTGATTTGTATCATGTGCTTACTATTGTGTTGCAGGTTTTGTGTTGGACTGAAAAAAATAATATTTGGTCATATGTATTACATGTATTATATTCACAAATTTACAAATTTGAGTTTGACATGAAAAAAGCATTTTTTAACATTAACTGACAATGTTTTTGTATAAAAACTGACATATATATTTAGGAAGATAGAAACAAATTAAGACTATGGACTATAATTTTTTAACCATGCAATAGGATTCTTGTACATTTTTGACTCATATTTAATCTTTTGAATTTTGGTGTTCAGGCACTCTTTGATGGCTGTACAGTATTTTGTTCACATATGGCCAGATATCAGCCATTTTCAATAACTATGAATTACAATTTCCCTTTATTATTACAACATTATTTCTCTTTAAGTTGTGAATGTCCTTGATTAAGAGACTTGAGTGTCTGTGTGCAGCATTAACACCCGTGAACTGCGCTTCTCACGCGCAATGATCTTTGCCATCGAGGAGATAAACAACAGCACGGAGCTGCTGCCGGGAATCAAACTCGGTTATCACATCTATGATGCGTGCGGCTCGGTGCCCGTGGCGGTGCATGTGGCATTCCAGCTTTCAAATGGCCTGGACCCGGTGTTTTACACCGGTGACAACTGCTCACAATCTGGTATGGTGATGGCTGTCGTTGGTGAGTCTGGATCCACGCCATCCATCAGCATCTCACGCATCATCGGGCCCTTTAACATTCCTCAAGTAAATATTCTGAATCACTGGAGAAAAAAAATTGGAATAGAGACCATGCAGTGCTGATTTTTTTGCGTGTCCCGTTAATATTTACCCTGTTATTTTCCTTCAGGTGAGCTACTTTTCCACTTGTGCATGTCTGTCCAATAAGCAGCAGTACCCAAATTTCTTCAGAACAATTCCTAGTGATCAGTTCCAGGCTGATGCGCTTGCCAAGTTGGTAAAGCACTTTGGCTGGACTTGGATAGGTGCTGTCCGGTCAGATTCGGATTATGGAAATAATGGTATGGCGTCTTTCCTGGACGCAGCACGTAAAGAGGGGATCTGTGTGGAATACTCAGAATCTTTCTATCGGACCCACCCACGAAGCAGGTTCCAGAGAGTAGCTGACGTTATCCGCAGGTATGATGTTCCCTGTTTTGACAAAAAATGAAATGTTCTATAAATGTAAGATGGACGATTTTTTATGTTCAGTGGCAAATTGGAAATGTTTTTTTTTTTCATTACATTAAAAATAAAAATGGTCAGTCACACAAAATAGCCTGCTAAAGTGTCATGCTCTCTCATGGTTGATTGTGTTAACTTTCTTGTTATATATTTTAAAAAGTATACTGTATTTATTTTAAATGTCTCTCCAGGTCGACAGCTATGGTTGTTGTGGCATTTACATCCCCTGGAGACATTAGAATCCTGCTGGAAGAGCTGTCACTTGAGCCTTTTCCACCTCGCCAGTGGATAGGCAGTGAATCCTGGGTAACTGCCCCAGACCTGCTGAAGTTCAGCTTCTGTGCTGGAACCATCGGATTTGGCATTCAGAAATCTGTCATCCCAGGTCTGAGAGACTTCTTGCTGGATCTCTCTCCTTCTAAAGTGGCTGCCTCTCCAGTGCTTACTGAGTTCTGGGAGGATGCATTCAGTTGCAGGCTGGGAAAAAGTGAGATATTTATGTTTAACATAGGAGAGGCACCCACAGTTGTGTCCTTGTGGTCGTGTATTTTTTGTGTTTTTTTTTATTGTTTGAGTGGAGCTTCATGTGTTTCTAGTTCTATTAAGGCTATCATACTGATAGTGATATCAGATCATTTCATTTATTTTAAACACGTCAGGCAGATCATGTCAGTATTTCATCATATTAATTTGTTGCCTTTTTTTGAAAGTGACTAATTGTCTGATGATTGATTTGTGTTGACATAAGACATAAATAAAGATAAAAAAAAAAACTAAAATATGTCCTGATACAAACTGAAACAGCAACAATTTAAAAACAAAAAAGCGTATCTGCAAAACATTGCTTTGAAATGTATTATAAAATAATGTTTTACTAATAAATTAGAACTATGTAGATATATGGATTTCTGCAATGCACGTTTAGCAGGTTAAAAAAACTAAAATAAATCAAAGGCAACTAGAAGGGTGCTTGGAAAATGCAGACCACCATTTCTCGCAATGGAACTGAAAGTGAAAACTAATTGGCATATCTGCCCCGTGATTCGGCTCTGATCAACAATTTAATGGGGTTTTCCCCGGCCCATGATACAACCTTCTACCAAGTTTCATGAAAAGCAGCCCTGAGGCCTGTACTAGGAAGCAAGATCAACATGCCCTGGATTTCTTTCTTTCTTTCAGTTACCAGGCTTCAGCTAACCTGACAACCGCGGTCCCGCATTTCCTGTGTCACGACGGTGGTTAACAACTAGTTCAATCAACCCAGGGTTTCCCAATCCAGCGGTGTGCGCGTTCACATAAAAGAGGCGGTGTTTGCACAGCACTACCAATCGCAAACATCTACCAGAGCCGCATATTTTATATAAGAAGATCAAACTATAATTCTACAGAAATATGAAGAACACAGACACGGTTTTACAGGCAAAAAGGCAATACAGTCACTGCTTCCTAAAACAGGAAGGAAAGCTGGCAAATAAATAGCCGACGCTGTTATGCGTAGCCTAAATCACAGTGCTTATCAATATCACTTCCCCATCACTCAGGCACAAGATCTGACCATTTCTTTAGCCTATTATTTCAGTTGAAACCCTGGCAGTGATAAGCGATTGTGAGAGCAAATAAAATATTTAAAAACATAATTCAAACCGATGTGCGCATTGGCAACTCACGGTTCAACAAGCCGACAAATAGCCTATACGTAATACCCTTGGGTCTCTAAATGTTTAAACTTTTATGAGCGCACCTCTTTGTCTACACGCACCGAGCTCCACCGGATCTTCTAAGAACGGTGAACGCTTTTACACCAGTTCTTCTCTAATCTCCAACATAACCTGCTCCCGACCAGGTTAGGTGTTCAGCGTAAGTTACCACAGCGATTAAACCCGGTAACAAGTGATCCACCGTCGTGATACAGAAAACCCTGGGTTGAACCTGAAGTTACTTCGTTAACGCCAAATTTTGCTTCGTAGTACAGGCCTCTTTTGTTTTCCGTACTCCTGTTGACAAACAGACAAACAAACTCAGCCAAAAATATTACCCTCCTGCCGGAAGTAAACTGATAATAAACACATAGGGAAGAAGAATAAAGTAATATCACATATTATTGTCAAGGCCTGTGTCATGTGTTTTAGGTGCAGCCATAGACAAGAGATTATGTGATGGAACTGAAGACATAAAGACACTCCAGAGCCCGTACACTGACACATCTCAGCTCCGGATCACTAACATGGTATACAAGGCTGTTTATGCAATAGCTCATGCCATTCATAAAGCAGTGTGTCAGGAAACAAATTCTACAACTCAGTGTGACAAATTCACCAGGATAGAATCCAAAGAGGTCAGTTGAACATAAGTGAAAGCACCATCCCTTTTTTTTGCCATAATGTACCTTTTCTGACATAAAATATTTGTTTTATTTGATGTTATTTCCTTGCTCCCCCTCACTGTTTACCTTTATTTCATCTATACAGATTCTTAGTCAGCTGAAGAAAGTAGATTTTTCCCGAAATGGTTATGATGTGTCGTTTGATGCCAACGGTGATCCTGTGGCCCGATATGAACTGGTTAACTGGCAAAAAAGTCAGAGTGGCAGCATTAAGTTGGTGACAGTAGGGCAATATGATGAATCACTGCCGGTGGGCCTGAAGTTCCAAATTAACAGAAACCTCACCTGGGTGGATGGTGGCACACAAGTAAGAAATGAAAAGCAATAATTTTACATAAATATGGTGATCTTGTTGGGTCTGATATGTGTACATTGAAATAATTTTTGTTCACTGTAATTGTTCCTCCAATCACTACCGAGCCTGCTTATAACCCGTAGGCTACTGACAACGTAATCTACTTTAGAATGATAGATTATTCAATATTAAATAAATTAATAAATACATGAATACATTAATAAATGTGTCAATGTAGTTCAATAAATAAATACCTATCTGTTAATCCTCAGAACTTCAGGGCAAACATGAATATGTATGAGTTTGTTTCTCTCTATGTACCAGGTTCCTGTGTCAGTGTGCACTGACAGCTGTCCTCCAGGAACTCGTAAATTGCTGCAGAAAGGAAAACCCACCTGCTGTTATGATTGTATACTGTGTCCTGAGGGAGAGATTAGTAATGCTACAGGTATTTTTTTTCTCCTATACAAAGCCGATGTACTGTAAAAGTTCAATTTACAGTAAGACTGCTAGAAGGCCTTTTTGTTTTATTTTTTCAGATGCCCCTGATTGTTTTCCTTGCCCCAAGGAGTTCTGGCCTAATGCAAAGAGAGACACTTGTCTCCCCAAACCTGTAGAGTTTCTTTCCTACAACGAGGTCCTAGGAATCACCCTGGCTACATTCTCAGTTGGTGGTGCCTGTCTGGCCATTATAACAGCAGCTGTGTTCTATCATCACAGGACATCCCCGATTGTCAGGGCCAACAACTCTGAGCTGAGCTTCCTGCTGCTCTTCTCCCTGACTCTATGTTTCTTATGTTCATTAACTTTCATTGGAGCACCCTCTGAGTGGTCCTGCATGCTGCGCCACACAGCGTTTGGAATCACCTTCGTTCTCTGTATGTCTTGTGTTCTTGGAAAAACAATAGTAGTGTTAATGGTCTTCAAAGCTACACTCCCAGGTAGTAATGTGTTGAAATGGTTTGGTCCTCCACAGCAAAGAATGACTGTAGTGTCTTTCACACTTATTCAAGTTTTAATATGTACTATTTGGTTAGTTCTTAGTCCCCCTTTTCCAATGAAAAACCTAACCATATACAAAGAGAGAATCATCCTGGAGTGTGCATTAGGCTCAGCTATTGGGTTCTGGGCTGTGATCGGGTACATAGGCCTACTGGCTGTCTTTTGCTTTGTGTTAGCTGTCCTAGCTCGGAAATTACCTGATAATTTCAATGAGGCCAAGCTCATCACCTTCAGCATGCTGATATTCTGTGCAGTCTGGATCACCTTTATTCCTGCATATCTCAGCTCTCCTGGGAAATTTACTGTGGCTGTGGAGATATTTGCCATTCTGGCCTCCAGTTTTGGACTAATACTGTGTATATTTACGCCAAAGTGCTTCATTATATTGTTTAAGCCCGAGAAGAACACCAAGAAACATTTAATGAACAAAGATTAATCCTAAGATTCCCGAGGTTTGGACATTTTTAAGTTGGCAACATACATTATACAGCTTATGCTGTGCATAGTCTTTACATTGTGGATTTAAATATTTATAATCACAAGTTTGTTTTTACATTAAATATTTTCCTAATTGTAATGTCATTATGTGTCATTATGTCCTTTTAATATGTCTCATTTTAGAAATAGTCTTTCATCATTTAACTGAAAATGATATATAATTGATATTGAATAAATACATTCAAAATGCATAACACAAATGTATGGTACTGAGTTCTGTCTCAACATTTTGATTCAATCATTGCTATTTTAATATTTGTGTAGATTTGATAAACAAGTTAAATCACTCAAATCTAAGTTTGACTTAGAATGAGCAAGCTCAGTTATAGCATTATACAATATACAATAACACATGGCTAGGAAGCATCAACAAGACTGCAAAGAGGCTGTGTAATAAATGTGTGGTATAGTGGTAAAAAAAAGTCCTCCCTGGAACTCTCTTGGTGTAAAGCCTAACAGCAAACCCTGGGAAATGGGTGGACGAGTAACGAGCAGAGCACAGCACCCTGAGATTTGTGATATGACCAGCTTGCCTTCAATGTCACTGAGGCAGAGCACCTCTTCAGCCACTGTAGCAACAAAAAACCTCCCCAACAATCGAGTGTGCAACTAGACAACAGATGTGTGCCACTGCTGCAGAGGGTAAGGTTGCCCAGGGCATGGACTGAGAGTAACTTAAAAATGTAAAAGGCTACCGGGAAAGCTAACGACTTGGCCTCAAATTCTGATTGTGGGTCACTCTGCTGTAAGAGATGTAAAAAGCATTTTAAGTAAAAAAAAAAGAAACTACTCTGCTTTCCCAAGGAAAAAGTTGCTGACTTGGCAGAAACAATCCTACACATAGTGGCAGCACACCCAACTGTGAAAAACATCATACTGAACATTAAATGGTCAAATGATCTTGTAAAGCAACAATATGAAGTGCTGAAACAGGACTTTATTGATCTGCTGAACAGTTAGCTCTCTGAATGCTGAGGTGTTTATAAGTGGTCATCTACCGCCAGTCAGAAGAGGAGTTGAGACGAATCCAAACAAGAGGAGGACCTAACAGCACGGCAGAAATCCATCTCAGCCCCTACCTGAGGAGAGCCATAACCATGGGATACCTTGGAGCCGAGACAAGGACTCTCAACCTCTCTTCAACCCCTCTCTAGCCCCACCTAAAGCCAATTCCATTGTGGATCCATCTCCTTCACCACCCCCTTATTCCCCCTTTCCCTCCTCCCCAGCTGGTTACTGTTGGAACTATACTTATCCCCTGCCCTTCTGCCATTAAAAAGAGAATAAACATTAAAGGTCCCATGGCGTGAAAATTTCACTTTATGAGGTTTATTAACATTAATATGCGTTACCCCAGCCTGCATATGGTCCCCCAGTGGCTAGAAATGGCGATAGGTGTAAACCGAGCCCTGGGTATCCTGCTCTGCCTTTGAGAAAATGAAAGCTCAGATGGGCTGATCTGGAATCTTGCTCCTTATGAGGTCATAAGGAGCAAGGTTACCTCCCCTTTCTCTGCTTTGCCCGCCCAGAGAATTTGGCCCACCAATGAGAGAGAGACATCATTTCTTTCAAACGAGCAAAGTGGCAGTTGGTCAAGACCACACCCCCACCCTCCACCTTGCCCCCCCCTCTCTCCTCCTCAATTGCTACAGACACAGAAATGGCACATACTAAGGAAAGCTCATTGTGGGACATGCTCTAGTGGCTGTAATTCTAAACCAAGGCTGAATTTCAGGAAAGAGACTTCAGATACAGTATTAGGTGTAGTATTAGATCACTAAGGTCTATATAAAAGCATCCAAAGAGCACCATGTCATGGGACCTTTAAGGCAAAGGACTGCTTCAGTCAAGAATATAAACACAGATTTATTATGATAAAAAGTACATAAAATGATATAACTATAACAAATATGTGCAATATAACTGAAATAATGGAAAAGCAGGCTGTACAGTTTGTAAAGGGTGCGGAAAAATGTAGATCAGCGATAATATAATAATATGTGCAATGGCCAGGGATAATACTCCAGGATGTGTTTTAATGTAACGTGTACTGAGGTTGGGGGGGTTAAGAGACTGTCATATTGGGTCATTGGGGGTCCCAGGCTTTGCTAATGAGTTCCACTGCAGTTGGGAAGAAGCTGTTCTTGTGACAGGTTTTGATGATCTTGTTTTGGTTTCTGATGGAGCGCAGCCTCCCACCAGAGGGGAGAGGATCAAAAAGTTTGCGACTGGCATGGGAGGGATTGGCCACAATCTTTCATTTAATCATCATTCAGTCATGTTATACTTGATGGTATAAGGAATTTCTCCAGTGAGGTGTTAAAGATTTCAGTGAACACCAAAGGCAACTGATTAGCACAGTGCTTCAGGGTGGAGGGAGAGACTGCTTTGCAGGGTCTCTGACTTTTAGATAGCCTGTTAATGTCTATTTCATTGATGGAGAGTGCCATTGTTGGGGAGGACAGGAAGGTGGCTCTAAGGTGGGCAGTAATGAAGAGGCCCCAGCCCCTGCTGTGGTGGGGGAGGTGGGTCTGGAGGGCTGGAGCCATAGACATTATATAATGGACCAATAGACCCCATTGCTCTGGACGGAGCAACACAGTCTCACTCCTTACTCGTCAAATGTATGACGCATGGTCAAGGACCCTGGCGTCAAGTTTCAACGAAATAGGGGTACCCTTGACGTTATTTTTCGACGAGGGGGGTCCGTCAGATAGACATTCATGTTATTCCCTCACCGTCGGATATCGACGAAAAAAAAAAAACACGCCCCGCCCCTTAACTCGAAATCTGTGACAGTTATTGGTATTTTTAGCCCAATAACCGCTGTTTTAATCAACATTATTCACGAGATAGTATCATGGTTTATATGTATTTCTTTTTATGTTATTATTTCGGTATATTTCGCCAGGGAAGCTGGATTTTTTTTTTTTTGTTGATTTATATTTTTTAAACTATAATGCTACATCTATCAACATTTATTTAGATGTTATCATGGTATTCATTTCTTTACTTTAATAATATTATTTCGGTCTTATTACCGGTGAAATATTACACTATAGGCTAATACAGAACATTACGATATGATCCGAGCAGGAAGCATTCAAAGCCGATAGGCCTATCCCCCAATGCAATGCGGCCATTCATTTCAAAGAATCGGGCAGCGATCAGCTGGTCTTTAACGCCAGGATCGCTTCAATATACATATATACAGTCAGTTATTGTGTCACCAGCAACAAGACGTTGCTCAGATTTATTCCAGTAAATTATGAACCATAATAACGTTTAAACGAATCCGCGAAAAACTCCGGAAGTGACGTAGTACGTCCCGCTCGGCGGATACGAAGATAAAAATATATAGGCCTAACATTCGTAATATTAATGGTTTTTTCTAATGTTGTATTTGAGGAGTTAAACAATAAAGATTGTTATAATATTAAAATACAGTTTCATGTATTTGTCTACGTTTAAACGAATCCGCGGAAGTGACGTGGAAATTCCACATCTTGTCTGTGAAAGAATGTTCCACGTTGTACGTGAGAATTTACACAATAAAATACTAATAATGAAAAAATTGTGTTTTATATTTAGCACTTTTATTTGCCTTATATATACTATATAAAAAACCTACAGTTGAGTGTTTAGAAATGCAGCCTAATGGCTTGTTTGACTAATTTGCATTTGTTTTGAATTGTACTGTTGTGAAAAACAATATACAAAGAGAAGCATTTTTTTATTTTATTTTCCATACATAGTTATTTAAAAATGCAATTTTCTAATTTTGCAGTTGATGAATATTAATAGCAAAGACTAAAGGGGAAAAACATAAGTATATTTATGTGTGGGACTTAGTTTGATTTAAAATCACACTGCATTATTAGTTGTTTTAAATAAATTACTTTTTTGAAATATCAATTTATGGTAGGCCTAACATATTCATTATTATATTCAGAAGATGATCCTCATATCAATCACCGTGGTTACAGCTTGTAGCCATCCTAACCTTTGTAGCCTTTACTGAGACTACCTTTTCAAAATTAAGAAGGGACTAGTTTTAAGAAGCATTTTCAGGAAATTAAAAGGATAAGCAGATTGTTACCGAGGTTTTTGTTCACTGAGTAAGATGTATATAGCTTTGTTTGGGTATGTATACATATACAACATTTGTATGGCTTTTTTGGCACACTTCTACCTCAGCCCTACTGCACAAAGACAAAACTCACACATCTCATTCAACCATTTCACAAGCTGAGAAAAGGGTCATGACACTGGTCAGAGCAGTGGTTCCCAACCTTTTTTCCTTGGTGCCCCCCTACTCATGTCTAAGAAAAGCTGACCCCCCCCCCCCCCCCACAGACACACACACACACCTTTGAAACTGAAGTTGAGGTAACTCTCGAGATAGAGCTGGGTCAGAGGATATCAGAGGTCATAAATGATGAACCAATCCATCAGCTCTGCTCCTATAGGCCCAATGGTGTTCATATGGACAACATGCACCTTTGGCTGGAAGGCCCGTGTTGAAAGTGTGTGTTATCATTTAGAGCAGACACCCACGGTGAATCAGATGGTTTATGTTATACAAGGCTGCATTACAGAGAATTTTATTATGACTCTCATGAAGGTTGTGTAAGGAATAGAAACCAGTCTCTCCAGGCAAGCACACAGAATATGGTCTGCTCTATCTTTATTCTCCATGCCAAGTATGAGCTCTTATCCTCTGGCAGAAGATATGGGTAAACTTAACATTTCTAAACTATAAAAACGTTGATGATGATATAGGCCTAATTTGGACCTACCTCAATTAAAACTTTAAATAATTTTGCTTGAGATTGAGGGTGTGCAATAGCTTCATGATATGAAGCATGGTTGTGTTGCTCTTGTCACTGTTTGTGAAAGATGAGCAATAGATTGTTGCTGTGTGATGTGCTTCAGTCTAGCCTATATCACTTTGTTCATGTTGTTTTTATTTTAAGTATGTCAGCTGTATGATAAAACAATATGTCAAGTCTTATTTGTGAAGCATTTGAACTCAAGGCAAATATCCCTCTGGGGACAATAAAGTAGGCTATCTCCTGCTAAGTGGTCTCCATGATGTGTAAAAATTAAAACGTTGTCGTAGGACTATAGCAAACACATCGTTGGAAAGGTCTCAACCTGGAGAGAAACATATGTCAGTCTGAAGAGGATACATTACTCCTGCTTTGAAATATTGACCTCTGAACCTTGAACCCAGTACATGTATGAAGGCCTGTCATTTAGCAACAGAAGGTTCTACACACATAAAACCAGTTGTTATAGAAAGCTCTGGACCTCAGCTGTCATGTAGATATGGTCACCAAATTACCTACTGTAAGCACTGTCAAATATGGTAATAAGCTATTTTCACCTATTTAACGATTCGATTTTTAAAATCTGATGACACCAGTGTGTTCTCCATCCCAAAAAACCCCAGGGTGTATCCAAAATTATACACTGCCAACTTCTACTTATGAGAAATATACCAATATACTTTAAAACTACAACTCCCATAAGAAACGCCACAGAAGCTGTTACAAAGCTTGAGCACTTGTAGTTTTTCCGAGGTGGGTGGGGGGACTCGTTCGGCTCCTCTTTCTGCTGTCTGCCGTGAAATGGCTTGATTCCACTTCAGATTGAGGCCGCCCGCCGGCCGGCCGAGCACACAATATATGAGACAAATACATGAAACTGTATTTTATTATTATAACTATCTTTATTGTTTAACTCCTCAAATACAACGTTAGAAAAAAACATCAATATTACGAATATTATATATTTTTATCTTCGTATCCGCTGAGCGGGAAGTAATACGTCACTTCCGGAGTTTTCCGCGGATTCGTTTAAACGTTATTATGGTTCATAACTTACTGGAACAAAACTGAGCAACGTCTTGTTGCTGGTGACACAATCACTGACTGTATATATGTATATTGAAGCGATCCTGGCGTTAAAGACCAGCTGATTGCTGCCCGATTCTTTGAAATGAATGGCCGCATTGCATTGGGGGATAGGCCTATCGGCTTTGAATGCTTCCTGCTCGGATCATATCGTAATGTTCTATATTACAGCATATACTGTAATATTTCACCGGTAATAAGACCGAAATAATATTATTAAAGTAAAGAAATGAATACAATGATAACATCTAAATAAATGTTGATAGATGTAGCATTATAGTTTAAAAAATATAAATCAACAAAAAGCAATCCAGCTTCCCTGGCGAAATATACCGAAATAATAACATAAAAGAAATACATATAAACCATGATACTATCTCGTGAATATTGTTGATTAAAACAGCGGTTATTGGGCTAAAAATACCAATAACTGTCACAGATTTCGAAAGTTAAGGGGGGGGCGTGTGTTTTTTTCTTTCGTCGGTATCCGACGGTGAGGGAATAACATGAATGTCTATCTGACGGACCCCCCTCGTCGAAATATAACGTCAAGGGTACCCCTATTTCGTTGAAACTTGACGCCAGGGTCCTTGACCATGCGTCATACATTTGACGAGTAGGGAGTGAGACTGTGTTGGACGGAGACCAGTGAAGGCTATTAGAAGCACTTTTCCGGTGATGGCCAGCTTTACTGCGCAGCCTCCAACTGATAGAATGTGACGTGAGCAACGTGTCTGAAAGTTGTAAGTCTTCTGGTAGCTGTGCCAAGAGAAATTCCCAATCTTACAGATACGGAGACTGTAGGTGTATGTAAGGAGATAACATGGGCACAAGCTAATTATTGATCACTAACATGCTAGTTAACATTAGTAATTAAACCTAAACATCTCATGTAAGTCGAAACTGCCTGCGAGCTTCTCCTGTACTATACGGTAATTCCTCTACTATGCGACAGTAAGTCACTTGGTTATGACACAATCGTTAGCTTATTTTTATAAAAACGTCTGCTACGGAGCCATAACGTGAGGTACAAGGTAATGAAGCCTTTTATACATTGTCGTGTTTCTTTGGAACTAAACAACGGACAAATAGAGTCTTTAAACGCTTCAGATGTAAAGTTATTCGCAGTCAAGTGACGTAAAAAAAAAATGGCGGTCAGCGGAATGCCAACAGGAGGTGATGGCCAGTTAGCAACAAAATGGCGCCATGATGGCTCGAGTTCTGAAGCGAAGCTTACCCCCTTGGCTGGAGCTGGTGGATGGAGTTGTGGGGTATGATGTCAGGACTGTCACATTGTATTTCAAAACAACAGTAGAATTTGTTCAGGTTGTTTGCCAGGTTATTGATGGAGTGGGGGGCTTTGGGTTTGTAGTTGGTGATCTGTCTGAGGACCCTCCACACAGAAGCGGAGTCATTAGCTGAGAACTGTTGTTGGAGTTTCTTAGATTACAGTCTTTTTGCATCTTTCACCGCCTTGCTAAACCTGTACTTTGCCACTTTAAAAATGTCCCTGTCTCCACGCCTAAACGCCTCTTCCTTTAGCAACCAGAGTTTGGCTGTGAACCAGCATTTGTCTTTGTTGTACCTCACCCTGGTGTGTGTTGGTACACAGCTGTCCTCACAGACGGACAGAAGAAGACTGCCGTCACCAAGCCACTCTTAATAATGATCAATTATAGGCCCATATCAGACCTTCCATTTTTAAGTAAAATCATTGAAAAATGTTCTTGTCACTAAACAACTGTTTTGATGTCTACAAGTCAGGTTTTAGACCATACCACAGTACTGAGACTGCTCTTGTTAAGGTCTGTAATCGGATCACCTTAAATACAGACAATGGCAAAATTTCAGTCTTATTATTACTTGAGCTCAATGCTGCATTTGATATTGTGGAGCACAGCATATTACTAGACCAATTGGAAAACTGGGTTGACCTTCTGGCACAGTACTAAACTGGTTTGAATCCTACTTAAAGAACAGGGACTACTTTGTGTCTATAGGTAATTAATTACACATCTGAGCCGACAAATATGACATGGAGAGTTCCCCAATGCTCCATTCTGGGGCTTCTTCTGTTTATCTGCTCAGATTATGAAAAATGAAATAAAAAAATATATACTGGATCAGGTATAGTTATAAATTATTTTGTTTTCTATTATAAAGTATTCTTTGTTCTAGCTTTACTGGATGTTGTGCAGTGCCCATTTGGAGGCAGACCGGTTCGGAACGGGCGATTGCTTTTTTTTTTTCAAACTTTATCTAGCTATTAGTGCGGTTCAATCAGGCGTGGTTCGGCTGCGGCTCATCTAGATATTTGGCGTGTCCCCTTTTTTCTTCTAGCTGTCATACATTCAGGTATCGATGTAGCCTGGGTAGAGGAAACAGGGGGCCCAGCTCAGCCTGCAGGAGAAGAACGGACAGAAAAATATGCACTTGCCTTGCCTTGCCTTGCCACACATACAATAAAACAATCAAATCAAAATATCCAAGTCAGGTGTCAAAGGCCAAGGAGAAGAGGAGATTTTAACAACCATCAGACTCTTCTACAGTACATTTTCAAATTAAAATATACCAAGTCAGGGTAACTACTGTATTTCTTGTTTCCTCGAAAGGTCAGGTTAATGAATGTAATTTGTCAGACCAGGGTTTGCTTGGTACAATGAATGCAGAATGTACATGCAGCCCACACAAAAGGCTAAGACAAGATTTCAGCAAAGACCACTGTGTAAGGGCATCCTCTCTCTGATGTACAGAAGGTTGACGTACAACAGAAGAAGGGTGGCCTTAGTGTGAAAATCTATATAAACCTGTGAAAACACACATACAGTATTCCCATCCAGATAGTTGAGGTATGGAGATATCAGCTCTCTGTATTGGCCTGATCCTGTCTCTGGGTTTGTGTGATCTGAACTCAGCTCTTGCCTTGAATGGTTCTGAGGATGGTGTTAAACAAAGGGTTGGGCTTACAAAGTATAGGACTGGTGCTGGGGTAAGCAATCAGGCTTCATCTGTGAAATGTAAGCTCCAGGGTACCACTCGTCTCCCTGCATTCGCAAAGGGTGGTGACTACGTTATTGGGGGTGTTTTCTCCATTCACTACTACATACACACAGTGCAGCATGACTACACCACCATTCCTGAGTCACTAAGATGCACGGGGAGGTTAGTAAGAGGGAGAAGTGGGGGGTAAGAGGATGTTTAATTGTGTGGGGATAGAAATGTTTTTGCTTTGTATGGTGTCCTTACAATAATGTTGGAAAGCCTATGTGTAGTTTTAAAATCTTTAAAAAGTGCGAACTGCAAAATCATTATTTTGCCATATAAATTGCAGGTATTATGTTCACAAACATAGTTGAATATACTTTACTATACTAAGTCACAAAGCTCTTCACAAGAGTAACAAGTGTATAACATAGATATGTTTAACAAGTGATTTTTTTATATTTAACAAACAAATGAATAGGTCTATTTTAGATTTAGTTGACTCTATTTATTATTATTTATTAATATTATTGTGAATGTTGGACTGATATATAATCCTGTGTTTTGAATTTTGGTATTCAATTTCCCCATTTTATGTATTTTCTGTTAAAATTGTGAATTGTAAATTTGAACAGTGACATGAGTGTCTGTGTGCAGCATTGACTCCCGTCAACTGCGCTTCTCACGCGCAATGATCTTTGCCATCGAGGAGATAAACAACAGCACGGAGCTGCTGCCGGGAATCAAACTCGGTTATCACATCTACGACTCGTGCGCCTCGGTGCCCGTAGCGGTGCATGTGGCATTCCAGATTTCAAATGGCCTGGACCCGGTGTTTTACACCGACGACAATTGCTCACAATCTGGTATGGTGATGGCTGTCGTTGGTGAGTCTGGGTCCACGCCATCCATCAGCATGTTGCGCATCACTGGGCCCTTTAACATTCCTCAAGTAAATATTCTGAATTTCTGGGAAAATGTGTTTTATATGGACCAGTGCTGATTTAGCCTGTTCTGTTAAATAACTACACCGTTGTTGTCCTTTAGGTGAGCTACTTTGCCACTTGTGCATGTCTGTCCAATAAGCAGCAGTACCCGAATTTCTTCAGAACCGTCCCTAGTGATCAGTTCCAGGCTGACGCGCTGGCCAAGCTGGTAAAACACTTCGGCTGGACTTGGATAGGTGCTGTCCGGTCTGATTCAGACTATGGCAATAATGGAATGGCGTCTTTCCTGGACGCAGCACGCAAAGAGGGGATATGTGTGGAATACTCTGAGTCTTTCTATCGGACCCACCCACGTAGCAGGATCCAGAAAGTAGCTGACGTTATCCGCAGGTCTGATGTTTCCTGTGCCGATACTGAACTTCTGCACGCAAAACCTGAACAAAAATGTTCTTTAAAATATAAGATGAGAGATTCTTTATCAATCTTTATTACGTTTATTTACTACTGATATTGTTATAAAAATAGTCAGTCAGACCAAACACTATAGTATCCTATATCATATTTTTTTGTGTTAACTGTGTCGATATAAATTTAAAATCTTAAATTTTTTTTTCAGGTCGACAGCTATGGTTGTTGTGGCATTTGCAGCATCTGGAGATATGAGGCTTCTGCTCGAGGAGCTGTCGCTTAAGCCTTCTCCACCTCGCCAGTGGATAGGCAGTGAAGACTGGGTAACAGACACAGACATGCTGAGGTTCAGCTTCTGTGCTGGAACCATCGGATTTGGCATTGAGCGATCTGTCATCCCAGGTCTGAGAGACTTCTTGCTGGATCTCTCTCCCTCTAAAGTGGCTGCCTCTCCAGTGCTTACTGAGTTTTGGGAGGATGCATTCAGTTGCAGGCTGGGAAAAAGTGAGAAAGGTTTTCTGATATTTAACATAGGACAGACTCTCACAGTTGGATTCTTGTAGTCGTGTTACTGTATGTTGTTTTTTGATTGTCTATCTGAGTGGGATTTCTTGTTCTAAAGATTTAGCAGCTGCTATAAGATCGAACCCCAAATTGATAGGGAAATTACTGATATCAATAAAACACCGGAGTGGATAGACAGGAAGGTTGGGAGAGAGAGAGAGAGAGGGGGGTGTGTCACGCAGCAACTGGCCGCAGGTCTGATTGAAACTTGGGCTGCTGCAAAGGACTCAGGCTACATGGGGCCCGCACACTCTACTGGCTTAATAATCTCACTTAATATAATTATCTTTCAGGTCAAGTTTAGGCAATCTGCTGTTATGGTAAATATTTTGTATAAAGTTATCTGCAGTGGTTTAACAATGTCAATTACTGACGTTCTGAACACACAGTAGACATTCTCCAGGCCACCAATCTAAATTATTACTAATAAATATCTTAAATTGTATTTACTAGCATGTATCAGTTACAGTATATGTTAATATGTATGAAGTTCTTAGTGGTTTCAGATCATTCATTTTTGTATTTACTTTCAAGTTCTTTATTGTAATATGCACAACAATTACAGTCGATTGAAAATCTATATCTCAGATTCTCTCCAACAATGCTCATTAAATATCTATAAAAATATAACCATGTATAGCTTAATATCAATATCAATCAAGAAAGAAAGGTCTGTAAAAGCAATGCTTTTAAATGTAATGTAAAATAAGCAACACTATAGTTATGAGTTTCTACAAGGCGGGATTGGCAGGTAAAATGGAACAAAAAAGAACAAATAACATAAGAAAGTGTAAATGTTAATGTCAATTAACACCTTTCTCTGTCTCTGTGTTTCAGGTGCAGCAGATGAGAGAGTGTGTGATGGAACTGAAGACATAAAGACGCTCCAGAGCCCGTACACTGACACATCTCAGCTCCGAATCACTAACATGGTATACAAGGCTGTTTATGCAATAGCTCATGCCATTCATAAAGCAATGTGTCAGGAAACAAATTCTACAATTCAGTGTGACAAATTCACCAGGATAGAATCCAAAGAGGTCAGTTGAAACAAATAAGTGAAAACCCCAATGCTGTTTTTTTGTTGCTATAATATACTTTTTATAAAATTAAGCATTCATTTTATTTCATATTATTTTCTTGTTCCTTTACTTTATTCTGACAGGTTCTTTCTCAGCTGAAAAAAGTAAATTTTTCCCGAAATGGGTATGATGTGTCATTTGATGCCAACGGTGATCCTGTGGCCAGCTACGAGCTGGTAAACTGGCAAAAAAGTGAGAGTGGCAGCATTAAGTTGGTGACAGTAGGGCACTACGATGCATCACTGCCGGTGGGCCAGAAGTTCCGTATCAACAGGAACCTCACCTGGGTGGACAGTGGCACACAAGTAAGGAGCACAAAAACAATAATTTAACATTACAGTTGGTAACCTAAATGGTATGATATGTGTACATTATTAGAATTTTGGTCACTGTATATTCCTCATGTCCATACTGGCTGGGAAGAGATCCATTCCAAAGTTAAAGGATTTTTAGTATGAAATTCTTCCTCCATATTTTTCAAGTGTTGCCTTTCTCAGCTTCAGCAGAGTGATGGTAACAAAATAAAAACTGAATTTTTACTAAAAAGACTTTAACTATGTAACTAATGACTGTAACTAATAACCAAGTGATTTGTCCAACCCAGACTGCAGAAGCTTCATTTTAGCTTCAGCTGAACTTTTTTTACACAAAACTGTACATATTTTTGTGTAAAAAAGTTCAGCTCTAAATGAAGCTTCTATATATATATATATATATATATATATATATATATATATATATATATATATATATAATAATATATTATTTGAAGAGAGGACTGAAAAAAACTTCCTAGCTTACCTGAATGTGTGTGTTTCTTTGTCTCTATGTGCTAGGTTCCTGTGTCAGTGTGCACTGACAGCTGTCCTCCAGGAACTCGTAAAGTGCTGCAGAAAGGAAAACCCATCTGCTGTTATGATTGTATACTGTGTCCTGAGGGAGAGATTAGCAATGCTACAGGTATTTGTTTTTCCCCAAATGTATATCTACACTACAACATAAAATATACATTAAATCTGCAAGCAGCGATGAACAGACCCTCGCACCTCCCGGCATGTCGGGGTATTGGCGGGATGCCGGTCGACATGGCCGTGCATTTGCACCATAATTGAACAGTGCACAGAGTGCAGGCCGATGGATATGATGCATTGCAACTACTTCCTGTTTCATTGCTAAATGCACAAAATGGCCGCCACGCTGTTAGACAACACACTACACATGCATATGCATATGTTGCTCTGTATCAAGTTTAGAAAACACAATGAAAATGTCATGTAAATTGGATAATGTTTGTCACATGAAGCTGAATTTCATTAATCAATATTGGCATGTACATGTCCTTAGGCCTGGACATTAATCTTCACACATGAGGAATTTGGGGCAGATTGGACGATGTACATTAGTGGCGTGCGATACTGCAAAATGTGGTATCAATCCGATACCAAGTAAATACATGGCCAGTATCGCCAATACCGATACGATACCAATACGATACTAGGGCTACTCGATTATGGAAAAAATAATAATCACTATTATTTTGGTCAATATTGAAATCACGATTATTTAACACGATTACTCATTAACATTTGGATATAATGGATAGTTTCCAGGGCGTAATCTGTTAATGTCCTTATCTCACAGAAAGTCTTTGGATCAGAATAAAATCTGTTACTACTGTGAGTCGGTTCAGCTTTACAGATATCACACATAACGTTGCACAGCTAATGAACAGTTCCACAGACATAACACAATGTGCATCTCACATCACATGTTCACTCACTATGACCACTACTATTGTCATTACTAAAGATTGTGCCAAAATATCAACAATAATGTCACTGTCAGTGGGCTTATTTGCTAGCTAACCTTTTTCATGTTGGTTTTGAGCAGTAAGCCTATGCACCCCCACTAAGCTGGAAAAAGTTTTAAACAGTAAGTGAATAGAGTGTGTCGGGGGAATACACCGTCTACTACAGCAGGGGGTGTTCCCGGACAACTGAGTTGGTTTTGCCTTTTTTTGCTCACCAAACGCTGCTGTCATCTTTACTCGCGCTGAGTTTTTAAATTCTAGCGGATGATGTGCACACGACTTGCCTCCCTGACTGGCGTCGGGAGGGGCAGATGTGCGTGTGCGGATGTGCGCATGCGCGTGTCATTCAGAACACAAGACAAAATAAGAGTGTTCTTGCAAAACAGAACATGGCAAAATAATAGTTTTTTCTCGATTATACTATGTTGGTGATTGTTGGGAGCCAAAATTAAAATTGAAATCG
This sequence comes from Perca flavescens, assembly GCF_004354835.1. Lineage (NCBI taxonomy): Eukaryota > Metazoa > Chordata > Actinopteri > Perciformes > Percidae > Perca > Perca flavescens. The sequence continues at coordinate 13,289,752 of NC_041333.1, forward strand.
AAATTCAATTAATTGCACAGCCCTATACGATACCGATACTTTTTAATAATTAAGGTGGAATTATCATCAAATGGCTCAATCTGAATGAATTTTCATGACAAAGTGTTTTTGTGATTTTTCCTTTGGATTATTATTAAGTTAAAACCCAGGACAGCATGTGCATATGCTTGTATACATTTGTTGTGTTACCACTGTATCTTATATGCCTTTTTACAAATTATACAGCTTGCCATTTCATCATCAAGGTCTTAAGGCTTTTCTGACCCTGTTTAAAGAAGATTTGGTCAACCCGCTAGGTGGAGCACATCAAAGAAACGTTTTGTTTCCAGTAGGTGGCGCTATCACTATAACTTAATATTGACATGTAGCTACGTTCAGATTGCAATCCCAAGTGACTCAAATCTGATTATTTCATGACAGTGTGAACAGCCCACGTCACATGGCATCCAATATTTTCTTGTTCTGATTTGGGGCACTTTCATATGTGGTCCAAATCCAGAAAAAATGCGACCAACGTCTGGACTGTCAGATCGGAATTCATGCGATTCTGATGTCACTCTAAAGCGACCATCCTCACAATTTTGCGCTTTCCCATATACTTTACATGGTGAAAGATAAGTCTATATATCAGCGGATAATTGTTTTTGTCATACATCAACTTACCAGTCTGAACACTTAAATAGTCCTTATTTAAATCATTATGTTTTAAAGTTGTAACATGCACCAATAGCCGAAACCAGAGTTATTTAACTAGGCATAAAAAATGCACATTATGAACGCGAGCTGAACAGAGCAAGGTAATTGGGGTAAATGCCGATCCCCAATCAGTTAAAAAATGCCCATATTGGCTCTGATCCGATACTTGCGATTGGGACATCCCTAATCTAGGTGAAATGTACTGCAGGGGCTGCTTCTTTGTAATTTTATAGGGGCGCTATTGAGCCAATTACCACTCCCAAGTGCAAGACCAATGTAGCTATCTTCAGGCCTGGACAGTCATCATGCATGGCAAATTTGGGGCAGATTTGACAATGTACATTCAAGTTACAACAACTTCCTGTTTCATTGCGTAATATCGAAATTTGTTGTGTCGACACGGCAATTATGTTTAAAGCGATATTTCACTGCTGGAAAGCTGAATATATCTGTCACTTATGTAGTATAAATGTGAACAAAAAATTGAAATTGGTGCCTTCTAGCCTGAGAAAAGCCAGGAAATGTGTTTTTGGCTCATGTGGATGAAAGACACCAAATCCCAGAATGCACTTGCTTCGCTGCTCTGAGTCCGCTCCCAAGCCACGCCTACCGTTTACAGACAGAAAGACAGTGAGACAGTCAACTCAACTCAACTGTGTTTTATTGTCATTTTAACCATATACACAAAACAACGTTTCACCGTGGCTCAAGTGGTTACACAATTAAAATATATAAAAACGACATTATATAAAAATTACATACGAAACAGGCTACATTTAGTGCACACACATTATATGCTCCATAAAGTTCAGCTAACACATACTGGCATTAGTGCTTGATAGGTTGTAAACACTGAGTATAAACACAGCTGTAAATTTGCGTGGAATGTAGAATGGTCGGCATCTAACAGTCACAAACTCCACCAGTAATTAGTTTGATACAAGCAACCCATTTCTGCAACAGTCCGTGTTAAAAAAGCCCACCTCCACTAGTCTTACTCGGCGACAGAGCAGCAGAGTGGTGCCCGCCGTGGCTTTTGTGGCTATACAGCGGCAGGCCATCCGTGGCTGTTGCTGCTGCATAGCGGCAACTGAGGAGCTGCATGAGGGGGAGAGTCTATGTGTAGCAAGTGAGGAAGGCAGGCGCGGGAAGCACTAGGAGAGAGAAAGTCTGTGACTCCCACCAGGCAGACACATTGACATCTCCTATCTACAGTATATCACATTGATACATGTTGTATATGTCCCCATAATTCAATTAAAAACCAGATTAACATATTTTGCCACAACAGCTCCAACTCTTACCCTCGTCCCGCTTTCCACACACCGCTGAGGATGTCCCCTTACCGGCTAGCGGCATCAAGCAACACCGCAGGCTGAGGTGCTGGTCTCCGTAGCAGACAAAACTTGCGTAGTGTGTCGAGTATTCCTTCTGTAATAAAGTTTCCTGAATATTCTCTGTACCAATGTATCCCGGTGGTACATGTGTGTGGTAGTTTGAATGCACATAATTGTTGTTCTAAAATTTCCTTCGGGATGAATAAATCTATCTATCTATCTAAAAGTTTTCTGCTGAGAAGCCAGTAGCGAGGATTCAAGATGGCTGACGCTCGTTTTGCTTCGGCAATCTTTGGAGAAAGACCACAGTCCAACACCCTATGGGCAGATTGAAAAAATGTGCAAGTAGCTCCTACTACTGGCTGTAGTCCATTGCCTCTGGGCAAACAATCTTCTGATGACGCAAAAATCATCGTTTTACGCCATTGGAAGATTTTTTCCAGACCCACAATACAGAGATCTCTCATCTCATGAGGGAGGGAAGCACGGTTATTCAAAAATACTAACGTGTTTCTGCTGATACAAAGCTTAATGCTAAATCAGTGAAGTATCCCTTAAATGAAATCTCACATTCTTCAAAAATGTAGGAGGATTTTCTTAAAGTACAATGCCTGCAAATGGTCAAAGATGTCCAAAAAAGTGCATATTTATTCAAAATGGCTGATTTCCTGTTGGGTTTAGTGCATGGCTTTAAGAGATTTTTTTGTAAGTCTGGACATGATACATTTCCGTACATCTAGGTGAAACTCACTGTGGGGGCTACTTTTTTGTAATTTTGTAGGGGGCACTATAGAGCCGATTTGCCAAGCTCGAGACCCCTATTAGATGTCCATTTTCACCACTTCTGATGTGTGTGCAAAGTTTCATAACTTTCTGAGCACGTTTAACCCCTCAAAATTGCAATTTATTTAAGTTAAGAATAGTAAACCCAAATTTCAATAGTGCCTTTGCTGACCAACGTTGTTAGTGCTCATGCCCTAATTATGACTGCTAAAAGGCCTTTTGTTTTATTTTTTCAGATTCCCCTGATTGTTTCCCTTGCCCCAAGGAGTTCTGGCCTAATGCAGAGAGAGACACTTGTCTCCCCAAGCCTGTAGAGTTTCTTTCCTACAACGAGGTCCTAGGAATCATCCTGGCTACATTCTCAGTTGGTGGTGCCTGTCTGGCCATTATAACAGCGGCTGTGTTCTATCGTCACAGGACATCCCCGATTGTCAGGGCCAACAACTCTGAGCTGAGCTTCCTGCTGCTCTTCTCCCTGACTCTATGTTTCTTATGTTCATTAACTTTCATTGGAGCACCCTCTGAGTGGTCCTGCATGCTGCGCCACACAGCGTTTGGAATCACCTTCGTTCTCTGTATGTCTTGTGTTCTTGGAAAAACAATAGTAGTGTTAATGGCCTTTAGAGCTACACTCCCAGGGAGTAATGTGATGAAATGGTTTGGTCCTCCACAGCAAAGAATGACTGTAGTGTCTTTCACGTTTATTCAAGTCCTAATATGTACTATTTGGTTAGTTCTTAGTCCCCCTTTTCCAATGAAAAACCTAACCATATACAAAGAGAGAATCATCCTGGAGTGTGCATTAGGCTCAGCTATTGGGTTCTGGGCTGTGCTCGGGTACATAGGCCTACTGGCTGTCTTTTGCTTTGTGTTAGCTGTCCTAGCTCGGAAATTACCTGATAATTTTAATGAGGCCAAGCTCATCACCTTCAGCATGCTGATATTCTGTGCAGTCTGGATCACCTTCATTCCTGCATATCTCAGCTCTCCTGGGAAATTTACTGTGGCTGTGGAGATATTTGCCATTCTGGCCTCCAGTTTTGGACTAACACTGTGTATATTTGCTCCAAAGTGTTTCATTATATTATTGAAGCCAGAGAAGAACACCAAGAAACATTTAATGAACAAACATCAATCCTAAGACTTCTCAGGCTTGGAAATAGGTAAGATGACAACATACAGTATAAAGCTTTTGCTGAGCATATCCAACACAGTCCTTATCTTGTTTTTTTTGGTCACTGTCCTTTAATATGCTTCCGCCTGCTCCTTCTCGAACTTATCCTTTTTTATTATTTATTTATTGGTCTTTGGTAAATTCTAATTGTTTGTGTTTTAATTTTTTGGTTAAAATTTTTTTGCTTTCTTTTCTTTTGCAATATTGTTGATTGTTCAAGATAAATAATAAATAAATAAAAACAAAATAAATATGTTATTGACTTATTTTACAAATACTCTTTTATCATGGGCTGACACTTTTAATTTTAAATAAATAAATGAAGTCAAAATTCACAAGATAAATGTGTGGGCCTTTCTCTTTCATGAAATAATTTGTATTTCAATAATGTTTCCATATACGCATTATTTAATGTGGGATTAAACCACACAACCCATCAAAGGTGTGTATTTGTTAGGCTTATCTGTAATATCAGATAACACCAAACAAAAAAGATGTAGGGGTAGGACAAACTTAGGAAGATATCTTGCACCTGTTTTAAGGCTTTAGAAAATCTAGCCATGATGGGAGACTTTGGTCAATCACAGGTCATGTTAGAGAGATAGAGAATTCATATTGGCTGTTCTGCGGATGCATTGCCCGTGCAACAGACAGGGGAGAAGGAGGGCTGCATTCTACCCACTGCAGCTTCAATGCAGAATATATAGTACATGCAGCCCACAGGAAAGACTTAGACATGAGTTAATCAAAGGCCACTAGATAAGGCCATCCTCTCTCTGATGTACAGTAAGATGATGTACAGTAGAAGGAGGGAAGCTTTTGTCTGAAAATCTATAAAACACCTGCAGTATAACCACATGCTGACAGTCGAGGGATGGAGATCTCTGCTCTCTGTATTGGTCTGATCCTGTCTCTGGGTTTGTGTGATCTGAACTCAGCTCTTGCCTTGAATGGTTCTGAGGATTATGTTAAACAAAGGACTGGGCTTATAGAGGATAGGACTGGTGCTGGGGTCAGCACTCAGACTTCATCTGTGAAATGTAAGCTCCAGGGTACCACTCGTCTCCCTGCATTCTCAATGGATGGTGACTACGTTATTGGGGGTGTTTTCTCCATACACTACAACATGCACACAGTGAAGCATAACTACACCACCATCCCTGAGCCACTACGATGCACAGGGAGGTTAGTAAGAGGGAGTGTGGAAAAAGAGATGTTTTGATTCGTATGATGTGCCTACAATTGTCTAGCATTTTAGATTTATTTAACTCTGTACATTAAGATTCTTGTGAATGTTGGACTGATATCAAATCCTGTGTTTTTTATATTTCTGTTAAAATTGTGAATTGTAAAACTCAAATAGTGACACAGTGTCTGTTTGCAGCATTAACACCCGTGAACTGCGCTTCTCACGTGCAATGACCTTCGCCATTGAGGAGATAAACAACAGCACGGAGCTGCTGCCGGGAATCAAACTCGGCTATCAGATCTACGACTCATGTGCCTCGGTGCCCATGGCGGTGCATGTGGCATTCCAGCTTTCAAATGGCCTGGACCCGGTGTTTTACACCGGTGACAACTGCTCACAATCTGGTATGGTGATGGCTGTCGTTGGTGAGTCTGGGTCCACGCCAACCATCAGCATGCTGCGCATCATCGGGCCCTTTAACATCCCTCAAGTAAATATTCTGAATTTCTGGGAAACTTTTTGTAATAGCCTATAGACCAGTACTTTTTCCATGTTCTGTTAAATAATTACACTTTTATTTTCCTTTAGGTGAGCCACTTTGCCACTTGTGCATGTCTGTCCGATAAGCAGCAGTACCCGAGTTTCTTCAGAACAATCCCTAGTGATCAGTTCCAGGCTGACGCGCTGGCCAAGCTGGTAAAACACTTCGGCTGGACTTGGATAGGTGCTGTCCGGTCAGATTCGGACTATGGCAATAGTGGTATGACGTCTTTCCTGGACGCAGCACACAGAGAGGGGATCTGTGTGGAATACTCAGAATCTTTCTATCGGACCCACCCACGTAGCAGGATCCAGAGAGTAGCTGACGTTATCCGCAGGTATGATGTTCCTTGTGTTGACACTGACCTACACAAAAGCACAACAAAAATGTTCTGTAAAATATAAGATTGGAGATACATTTATTACTTTAGTGGCAAATTGGAAATTTATATATTTTTCATCCTGTTTATGTAGTACTGATGTTATTATAAAAACGGTCAGTCAGACCAAATACTAAAGTATCCTATCTTGATAGACATTTAAAAACGTAAATGTTTCTCCAGGTCGACAGCTATGGTTGTTGTGGCATTTGTAGCCTTTGGAGAGGCGAGGCTTCTGCTGGAGGAGCTGTCGCTCGAGCCATCTCCACCTCGTCAGTGGATAGGCAGTGAAGCCTGGGTAACAGACCCAAAATTGCTGAGATTCAGCTTCTGTGCTGGAGCCATCGGATTTGCCATTGAGCGATCTGTCATCCCAGGTCTGAGAGACTTCTTGCTGGATCTCTCTCCCTCTAAAGTGGCTGCCTCTCCAGTGCTTACTGAGTTCTGGGAGGATGCATTCAACTGCAGGCTGGGAAAAAGTGAGAAAGTTTCTCAGATTTTTAGCATAGGACAGAAAGTTGGACTTTTTCGGTTGTGTTGTTTTTTTGGATGTCTATCTGAGTGGATTTTCCTGTGTTAAAGACTCAGCAGCTGCTTTAAGACCAAACCCCAGATTGAAAGGGAAATTACCGATATTGATCATAGACATGAGGTGGACATAAGGTGAATCTCATCTCTGTGAATAAACTCACGTGTTATGATGATCTTTCAGGAAAAATGTAGGCACTCTGCTGTCTTTGTGAAGATTATGTATGAACTTTGCTGCAGTGATTTCACAATGTCATCACTGAAGTCCTGAACACAAGCACTCAGTAGACATTCTCCTGCCCACCAAGCCTAAGTAGGCTACTACTCAATTTCTTAAATTGTACTTACTCAAATGTATTAGTTACAGTTAGTGTGAAGTTATTATAGTGACAGTGATTACTGATCATTTATTAGTTGTAATTTTTAAGTTCTTAATTGTAATATTTTTACAAGCTCTCATGTGTTTTTTGTCTTTGTGTGACTTCAAATTCAGATCACATGTGTGTGAATACTTTTTTACAAGTGCAAATTTTAACATACAAGTTCAGATTTTTTGTTCTGCAAGTTCTCACATTGTATTCTACAAGCTCTCACCTTTTGCATCATATTTACCTTCATATGAAGTTGTTATTATAGTGATAATGACAGTGATTACTGATTATTTATTAGTTGTAATTTTTAAGTTCTTAATTGTAATATGCACAACAATTACAGAGAAGTAGTCGTTGGCAAAAATATTCTAGATCTCAGGCTCCCTCCAACAATGAATATGTACAAAAAGAATATCATGCAATAAAAATGAGAATCTAAGACATAAAATAGTGCAAAGATAAAATATAAGTGTAAAGTATAAAATAAAATATATATGTGGTAGACAAAGTGTATAGTAAGTGCAAAAAGAATAAACGGTAATGTCATCAGGAATGTGGTAAATGTATGCGTAATGAGAGGTTGTAAAGTATAAAGGTAAAGTGACAGTATAAAGTATGAAAGGGAAAGTGACAGTATTGTCGTCATTAGCTCAGGAGTTCAGCAGTCTTATGGCCTGTGTGATGAAGTTGTCCCTGAGCCTGGTAGTGCAGGACCGGATGCTGCATTAGCGTCTGTCAGACGGCAGCAGGTAGAGCAGTTTGTGGCGGAGGTGATTTGGGTCTCTGATAATCGTGTTGGCCTTCTTCATGCATTACTGAGGGTTAAAGGTCCTCCTTAAAACAGGTCAAGACAATAATTAAAGGAAAATGTTTGGCGTTTATAAATGTGACTTATTTTTAATGACGATTTGTGTTATTTGTGAGTTGGCTTACATGAAGGTTGAAAAAAATATGACTGACACACACTGAAACAGCCACTATTTAAAAAAAAAGAAATGTAGGAAAAACAGTGCTTTATGTTGTAATGTTAAATATACAACAATATAGCTTTATTGACAGATTAAATGGAATAAAAAAGAACAATAAACACAAAGAAAGAATGATAATTTAAAGGCTAAAAAACACCTTTCTCTGTCTCTGTGTGTTTTTAGGTGCAGCAAAAGACGAGAGATTATGTGACGGAACTGAAGACATAAAGACGCTCCAGAGCCCGTACACTGACACATCTCAGCTCCGGATCACTAACATGGTATACAAGGCTGTTTATGCAATAGCTCATGCCATTCATAAAGCAGTGTGCCAGAAAACTAATTCTACAACTCAGTGTGATAAATTCACCAGGATAGAATCCAAAGAGGTCAGTTGAAACAAATAAGTGAAAACCCCAATGCTTTTTTTGCTTTAATTTCTAAAATGAAAGAATTATTTTATTTAATATTATTTAATTTCTGTCCCTCACAGCTTTCCTTTATTTTATCTTCACAGGTTCTTACTCAGCTGAAAAAAGTAAATTTTTCCCGAAATGGTTATGATGTGTCCTTTGATGCCAATGGTGATCCTGTGGCCAGATATGAGCTGATTAACTGGCAAAAAAGTGAGATTGGCAGCATTAAGTTGGTGACAGTAGGGCATTACGATGCATCACTGCCGATAGGCCAGAAGTTCAAAGTCAACAGGAACATCACCTGGGTGGACGGTGGCACACAAGTAAGGAGCACAAAAGCAATACTTTTGTCATCAAATATGATAATCTCATAGGGTCTGATATGTGTACTGACATTGAAATAATTTTAAGTCACTGTACATTGCTCATGTCCATTCCGGCTGTAGTAATAATATTTTCAGTATTAAATTCTTCCTTCATATTTTACAAAAAAGTATTCCCTTGCTGAGCTGTAGAGGGATAGCAACAAAAGAAAAAGGGAATTTGTACAAAAAAGATAGAGACTTTGAAAGACAACCACTCATACTGCTAAAACCTAATTTTGGCTTCAGCTGAACTTTAGAATGGATTGAAAAAGCTGTCAAGCACACCTGAACATATGTGAGTTTGTTTGTCTCTATGTACCAGATGCCTGTGTCAGTGTGCACTGACAGCTGTCCTCCAGGAACTCGTAAAGTGCTGCAGAAAGGAAAACCCATCTGTTGTTATGATTGTATACTGTGTCCTGAGGGAGAGATTAGCAATGCTACAGGTATTGGTTTTTCTCCTGTACATAGCCAGTGTACTGTTTAAAATCAAATATACATTACAACCACTACAATACATTTTGCTTAATTTTTTCAGATTCCCCTGATTGTTTCCCTTGCCCCAAGGAGTTATGGCCTAATGCAGAGAGAGACACTTGTCTCCCCAAGCCTGTAGAGTTTCTTTCCTACAACGAGGTCCTAGGAATCATCCTGGCTACATTCTCAGTTGGTGGCGCCTGTCTGGCCATTATAACAGCAGCTGTGTTCTATCGTCACAGGACATCCCCGATTGTCAGGGCCAACAACTCTGAGCTGAGCTTCCTGCTGCTCTTCTCCCTGACTCTATGTTTCTTATGTTCATTAACTTTCATTGGAGCACCCTCTGAGTGGTCCTGCATGCTGCGCCACACGGCGTTTGGAATCACCTTTGTCCTCTGTATGTCTTGTGTTCTTGGAAAAACAGTAGTAGTGTTAATGGCCTTTAGAGCTACACTCCCAGGTAGTAATGTCATGAAATGGTTTGGTCCTCCACAGCAAAGAATGACTGTAGTTTCTTTCACGTTTATTCAAGTTTTAATATGTACTATTTGGTTAATTCTTAGTCCCCCTTTTCCAATGAAAAACTTAACCATATACAAAGAGAGAATCATCCTGGAGTGTGCATTAGGCTCAGCTATTGGGTTCTGGGCTGCGCTTGGGTACATAGGCCTACTGGCTGTCTTCTGCTTTGTGTTAGCTGTCCTAGCTAGAAAATTACCTGATAATTTTAATGAAGCCAAGCTCATCACCTTCAGCATGCTGATATTCTGTGCAGTATGGATCACCTTTATTCCTGCATATCTCAGCTCTCCTGGGAAATTTACTGTTGCTGTGGAGATATTTGCCATTCTGGCCTCCAGTTTTGGATTAATATTGTGTATATTTGCTCCAAAGTGTTTCATCATATTGTTTAAGCCAGATAAAAACACCAAGAAACATTTAATGAACAAAAATGAATCCCAAGACATCTGATGATTAGAAAAAGTTAAGATGGCAACATACAATATAGAGTTTTTGCTGAGAAAATCCAACAAAATCTTCATCTTTTTGATTTAAATTGTTTTTCTTTTTACATTCAATATTTTCTTGGTCTTTTGTTGACATTCTGTGAATGTCCTTTTAATACGTTATCCTCTTATTTTACCAACATTATTTTATCATGGGCAGAAAATGTCAATGCAAAAGTCCAAATTTAAAACATAACATTTCTTTCTTTTTTCATAAAATAGCTTCTATTTCAATAATATATTTATTTTATTATATAATATGTATAACAAATGTGCAGCTTTAATAGGTTCTATGTTTTAATCCCATACTAAAGGATTATTGCATTGCTGCAGGAAGAGGTCTCTACACTCTACCCGAATTAGTTGACCTAACTAGAAATTTGCATGGAAACCCATGCCTTAAACCATTTAAGTTTTTACACAAGGTGAAACTTAACAGGTTAAGTTGTATTAACACAGAGCAGTAAGTTGATGCAGTAGACAAAATCATTAGGGCTCCCGCACACTGCCTGTGTAGCGTGAGTGTGGCGTTTCTGTCGCGTGTCAGTTGCGTGGCGGCTCATTTCTGGTGTCGTTGCACACCAGAAATGACGCGGTGCTTCTGTTGCTAGCCTCGTCTGTACACATGTATGTTTCCCATTGATAAAATGAAATAATAGCGTGATCTTCAACTTTATTTTGTTGTATATTTATATATTTGTTTGCACATATTTCAATATACATATTTTTATATTTCAATTCCCTTTCCTGAGATAATAAATATAAAATTACTGTGCTCAGGCAGAAGTATACTTCATGTTAAACATAAATCAGGGCTGGACTGGGACAAAAAATCGGCCCTGGCATTTTTGGCCCAGGCGGCCCACACCCATCGTGATTGGTCAGACACATTCCCTGCAGACAGTCCTCTTAAAATATGCGTGCATTCTATGATATGAGTTGCCTAGTGTTCAGCGTTCATGTGATAGTTTTGGATCCTTCAAGAGGGGTCTCAAGACTTATCTGTTGATCTTACACTTAAATAATTCATTCATTCTTAGAGTTATGATTTGTATATTTATGGTATTTTTATATTTTTTTATTGTTGATATTTGATATTGTATTGCCATTATTGTTATTATTACTATTTTGCTTAATATTGGCTTAGCAACTTTAAATTTAACTATTGTAAGATTCATATTTTGTCGCTTTGGACATAAGTGCCTGCTAAATACAATAACCATAACCATAAACCTTCCCAAAAGCTACAATAAAGCTGAGAGTAGTATATCCCCTGGAAAAGAGCACCAATACAAGAGAAGCTAATTAAGCAATTCAAGGAACACTGATGATTGTATCAACACTGATTTTATAGATCACACTTTTCAGCTAGCCAACAGGCTAACCGCTAGCATTTTCAATGTAAGCTTAAACAGTTAGGTTACCTGACAGCCACTAACTTTAATGTTACAGACAAACTGCTTGTTGTCGTTATGACGTGACACATGCGCACACACGTGCGCGCGCACACACACGCACACACACACACACACAAACACAGCCTCCCTCCCTTCCTGAAAGTCCCTGTTAATTTGCCTACTCCTTACCACATCGTCATCTACTCTCTCTTCCATCTTTTCCTCACTCGCTCCCATGGCCCTGTCATGGTCACTCTCCTCCTCCCCGCGGCTTCTTCCCTGTCATATTGCTGTTTCTGTTTATAAAAAAAGGCCCAAAAGTGCGTTGGCCCACCGGGAAAATGCCCGGTATGCCAGATGGCCAGTCCAGCCTTGACATAAATATATACTGATTTGATTACAGCAAAGACAACGTCGGCAGTATTGATTGCAAAATAGGCTACAGAATATTTCGTTCTGTATTGACAGGAGCAATATTTAAAGATCTATAATTATTTATTATTACTTTTTAAAATTACATTTATATCTGCATTTATGTCAAAACCTAGAAACTTTCAAACATCAAAATGTGATTTACTAAATGTAATTGTGTCAAAATGAGATATAAACATCTTTTCCTATTCTATTTTGAATGAAAACGCTTTCAACACACTTGCATGTCGCTCCAATGTTAACAGGTTAGAACTTGCACACTGCCTGAGACGTGTGTGTCACTCAGGCAGTGTGCAAGTTCTAACTTGTTAACATGGGAGCCGAAATAAACGCAGGAAGTGTGCAGAAGCCCTTAGTAGACATACATTATTTTTTTTTCTGGAGTCATGTTGTTTAAAATAAATATGTTAAGTTAAACATGCAAAAAAACATAACAAATATAAAACAGGCTAAAAGAATTAGTTGATATACATATCATTTTATCCTTCATGTCAGTATGATTTTAAGAATATTGTATTCAATAACATTTTATTCATGAAACAGTAAAGAAGAAAAATCTAAATTAACGTTCTAACATCCTATGCTTCAAAGAGGATTTCCCTCAGGAGACAAAGTTACTCATCTCCATCTTTTGCTCATGACTCAAAATTAATGTTGACGAACTGACCGAAGAGCCGGTTAATTAGCCGACTCGTGTCATTGAGCCGGGAGAATCGAGTGCCATACGTCAATGAACCGACTCACTCCTGTTTTTTTCTTTTACTTCATTCGTGCCGTTGGCATTATATATATGTCAATGGCAAGGGGGTAAGCTTCGCTTCAGAACGCGAACCTCCGATGGCGCCATTTTGTTCATACGAAGCGATCACCTCTTGTTAGCATTACACTGACCGCCATTTTTTTTTTACGTCACTTGACTGCGAATAACTTTACATCTGAAGCGTTTAAAGACTCTATTTGTCCATTGTTTATTTCTATAGAAACACGACAATGTATAAAAGGCTCCATTACCTTGTAGCTCACGTTATAGCTCCGTAGCAGACGTTTTTGTAAAAATAAGCTAACGATTGTGTCATAACCAAGTGACTTACTGTCGCACAGTAGAGGAATTACCGTATAGTACAGGAGAAGCTCACAGGCAGTTTCGACTTACATTAGCTGTTTAGGTTTAATTACTAATGTTAACTAGCATGTTAGTTAGCAATAATTAGCCTGTGCTTATGTTATCTCCTTACATATACCTACGCTCTCCGTCTCTGTAAGATTGGAAATGTTTGAGATTTCTCTTGGCAAGGCTACCAGAAGACTTACAACTTTCAGACACGTTGCTCACGTCACATTTACGTTGTCTCTGTCAGTTGGAGGCTGCGCAGTAAAGCAAGAGATCACCGGAAAAGTGCTTCTAATAGCCTTCACTGGTCTCCGTCCAGAGCAACGGAGTCTATTGGTCCATTAAATACTGTCTATGGTCAATGGTTGGCCGTTGTTTAGCTGGTATTCTTCTCCTACTGTGTGTGTAGTAATCTAGCTCATTAGCGCCTCCACTGGACTGGAGTGGTGGTGGTAGAATCAATCAGGAAATGCCTAGACCCTATGCCAAACGAGACCGAATGTAACCGTGCAACCGGCCGGCCGCTCGAGTCTAATGTAACCGTGCAACCGGCCGGCCCGCTCGACTCTAATGTAACCGTGCAACCTGCCGGCCGCTCGAGTCTAATGTAACCGTGCAACCGGCCGGCCCACTCGAATCTAATGTAATCAAGCGGTGTCTTGGTTCTCGGCAAGTTTGAGTTATTAACCGAGCCTTGTTTCTGGTGCATCTTTCTAGGATTGTGTTCACGGCAATTCACACATTATCGATGGGGAAGTACAGTACATCACATACAAATACACAAATGTTATTTTGGTAGTTATGTTAAGTTAAATGTTAGAGAAGTGAATGTTGCTACATGGTATTTAGGCTAGGCTGTCACAAGGAGAACGAAAGGACCGTAACTGAGGGTAGGCTACTGCATGAGTCTAGGTTCTCGGCAAGTTTGAGTTATCAACCGATAGCAGAAGCCTTTATTTCTCGTGCATTTTAGAATTGTGTTCATGGAAATTCATATGCTACATTACCAAAGGGAAAGTATTATGCCTATATCATATACAAATACACGTAATGTTATCTTGATAGTTATGTAAAGTTAAACGCGATCATCAACCACCACCACCCACACCATATGGTTATAACAAAACATGAAAGAATAACTAGTGACCACTAAAAAGTTTAATTACAACTAAATCTGGGTTTACAGTGTCAAATTCTGGTGTTTTTCTTGCATTCTACCCACTGCAGCTTTAATGAAGATTATATAGTACATGCAGCCCATAGAAAAGAATTAGACATGAGTTAATCAAAGGCCACTAGATGTACAGTAAGATGACGTAGAGTAGAAGGAGGGAAAGTTTTGTCTAAAAAACAATAAAACATACATGCAGTATGCCCACATGCTGTGGAGATATTTGCAATTCTGGCCTCCAGTTTTGGACTAATACTGTGTATATTTGCTCCAAAGTGTTTCATCATATTGTTTAAGCCAGAGAAAAACAACCAAAAACATTTAATGAACAAAAATCAATCCTAAGACATCTGAGGTTTGGAAATAGTTAAGATGGTAACATACACTGTTAAGCTTATGCTGTGCACATCCAGCAGTCTTTATCTTGTTTTTTTTGTGAATTTCCTTTTAACAGTTATCTTCTTATTTTATAAATATTTTTTCATCATGGGCTGAAAATATAAAATCAAGTGAATAAATAAAGTCAAATTCACAACATAAATGCGTGGTTCTTTCTGTCAAGTAAAATAATTTCTCTTTTCAATAATACTTCCATATACACATTATTTAATATGGGATTAAAACAAACAATCAATTACATGTATTTGTTAGGCGTAACTGTTATATCAAATAAAAAATGAAAAAAGTTGTAAGGGTAAGACAAATTTAGGAAGATATTTTGATTTTGGCTTTAGAAAATGTAGCCATGAGGGGAAACTTTGGTCAATCACAGGTAATTTCAGGAGGACAGAGCATTAATATTGGCTGTTCTGCAGATGCATTGCCAGAGAGAAGGAGGGCTGCAGGAAGAGGTCTCTACTTTAAATTCTGACGTTTTTCTTGCATTCTACCCACTGCAGCTTCAATGCAGATTATACTGTACATGCAGCCTACAGAAAAGACTTAAACATGAGTTAATCAAAGGCCCCTGGATAAGGCCATCTTCTCTCTGATGTACAGCAAGATGACGTAGAGTAAAAAGAAGGAAGCTTATGTCTGAAAATCTATAAAAACATGCATGCAGTATGCCCACATGCTGACAGTTGAGAGATGGAGATCTCTGCTCTCTGTATTGGCCTGATCCTGTCTGTGGGTTTGTGTGATCTGAACTCAGCTCTACAGCTACCAGCATACTGGAGAGAAACTAAAATGAAAGTATCAATCTCATTACACTGGTATTGATCAATATAAATACCAACGTTGGTATTGATATTATCAATATTTGGATCGATCCACCCACCACTAATGTACATTAGAGTACCAACAACTTCCTATTTAATGACATAACATCAAAATTTGCTGTGGTGCCATTGCCACACCCTTTAACGCAGATTCAAAGTCTTAACAATACAGCATCATCAAGGTCTTAAGGCTTTTCTGATCCTGATTAAGGAAGATCTGGTCAACCCGCTAGGAGGAATCCCAAGTGACTCAAATTCATATGTGGCCCAAAATCGAGTCTGGAGTGTCAGATCAGAATTCATGCGATTCTGACGTCACTCTATAGCGACCATCCTCACAATTCTGCGCTTTCCCATATACTTTATATGGCGAAAGATATGTCTATATCAGCGGATAATTGTTTTCGGCTCTGATCCGATATTTGCGATCGGGACATCCCTAATCTAAGTGAAACAGGGCTGCTTCTTTGCCAATTTACCACTCTCAAGTGCAAGACCAATGTAGCTATCTTCAGGCCAAAATGGCTGCTTTCCTGTTGGGTTTAGTGCATGGCTTTAAGAGTTTTTTTGTAAGACTTGACATGATACATTTCCATACATCTAGGTGAAACGCACTGTGGGAGCTACATTTTTGGAATTTTGTAGGGGGCACTAAAGAGCGAATTTGCCCAGCTCGAGACCCCTATTAGATGTCAATTTCCACCAATTCTGTGTGTGCAAAGTTTAATAACTTTCTGAGCATGTTTAGCCCCTCAAAATTGCGATTTATTTAAGTTAAGAATAATAAACCGAACAATATCAATAGTGCCTTCGCTGACCGACGACGTTAGGGCTCAGGCCCTGATAATGACTGCTAAAAGCCCTCTTGTTATATTTTTTCAGATTCCCCTTTGCCCCAAGGAGTTCTGGCCTATTGCTGAGAGAGACACTTCTCAATAATGTTTCCATATACACATTATTTAATATGGTCTTAAACCACACAACCCATTAAAGGTGTGTATTTCTTAGGATTATCTGTAATATCAGATAAAACCAAACAAAAAGGTGAAGGGGTAGGACAAACTTAGGAAGATATCTTGACTCAGTTTTAAGGCTTTAGAAAATCTAGCCATGAGGGGGGACTTTAGTCAACCACAGGTCATGTTAGAGAGTGCATTCATATTGGCTGTTCTGTGGGGAGAAGGAGGGCTGCAGAAAGAGGTCTCTACTTAAAATTCTGGTACTTTTATTGTTGCATTCTACCCACTGCAGCTTCGATGCAGATTATATAGTACATGCAGCCCACATGAAAGACTTAGACACTAAAATAAGACCACTAGATAAGGTCATCCTCTCTCTGATGTACAGCAAGATGACGTACAGTAGAAGGAGGGAAGCTTTTGTCTGAAAAGCTATAAAACACCTGCAGTATAACCACATGCTGACAGTTGAGGGATGGAGATCTCCGCTCTCTGTATTGGCCTGATCCTGTCTCTGGGTTTGTGTGATCTGAACTCAGCTCTTGCCTTGAATGGTTCTGAGGATGATGTTAAACAAAGGGCTGGGCTTACAGAGGATAGGACTGGTGCTGGGGTCAGCACTCAGACTTCATCTGTGAAATGTAAGCTCCAGGGTACCACTCGTCTCCCTGTGTTCTCAATGGATGGTGACTACGTTATTGGGGGTGTTTTCTCCATACACAACATGCACACAGTGAAGCATAACTACACCACCATGCCTGAGACACTACGATGCACAGGGAGGTTAGTAAGAGGGAGTGCGGAAAAAGAGATGTATTGATTTGTATGATGTGCCTACAATTGTGTACTTTTGTCGAGCTTAAAAAAGGTTCATTAAATGCCAAATAAAGATGAGATAAGATAAACTTTTATTGATCTCCAGAGGGAAAATGCAGGTGTTGTGTAGATTGCATATTATATTTACAAAAAGGTAGATAATAGTAAATATATAAAAAAGAAAGTTTTTTGTATTTTTTATCTGAAAATATAGGTGTGTTTGTACATATTTACCAAACAATTTAATACTTTAGATTTATTTCACTCTGTACATTAAGATTCTTGTGAATGTTGGACTGATATCTAATCCTGTGTTTTTTATATTTCTGTTAAAATTGTGAATTGTAAAATTCAAATAGTGACACAGTGTCTGTTTGCAGTATTGACACCCGTGAACTGCGCTTCTCACGTGCAATGATATTCGCCATCGAGGAGATAAACAACAGCACGGAGCTGCTGCCGGGAATCAAACTCGGCTATCAGATCTACGACTCGTGCGCCTTGGTGCCCTGTGGCGGTACATGTGGCATTCCAGCTTTCAAATGGCCTGGACCCGGTGTTTTACACTGGTGACAACTGCTCACAATCTGGTATGGTGATGGCTGTCGTTGGTGAGTCCGAGTCCACGCCATCCATCAGCATGTCGCGTATCATCGGGCCCTTTAACATTCCTCAAGTAAATATTCTGAATTTCTGGGAAACGTTTTGTAATAGCCTATAGACCAGAGATTTTTCCATGTTCTGTTAAATACTTACATTTTGTTTTCCTTTAGGTGAGCCACTTTGCCACTTGTGCATGTCTGTCCGATAAGCAGCAGTACCCGAGTTTCTTCAGAACAATCCCTAGTGATCAGTTCCAGGCTGACGCGCTGGCCAAGCTGGTAAAACACTTCGGCTGGACTTGGATAGGTGCTGTCCGGTCAGATTCGGACTATGGCAATAGTGGTATGGCGTCTTTCCTGGACGCAGCTCACAGAGAGGGGATCTGTGTGGAATACTCTGAATCTTTCTTTTGGACCCATCCACGTAGCAGGATCCAGAGAGTAGCTGACATTATCCGCAGGTATGATGTTCCCTGTGCTTACACTGACCTGCACGAAAGCACAACAAAAATGTTCTGTAAAAGATTGGAGATATTTTTATTACTTCAGTGGCAAATTGGAAATCATTTTCATCCTGTTTATGTATTACTGATGTTATCATAAAAATGGTCAGTCAGACCAAATACTAAAGTATCCTATCTTGATATACATTTAAAAACGTAAATGTTTCTACAGGTCGACAGCTATGGTTGTTGTTGCATTTGTAGCCTTGGGAGACATTAGGATTCTGCTGGAGGAGCTGTCGCTCGAGCCATCTCCACCTCGCCAGTGGATAGGCAGTGAAGCCTGGGTAACAAACACAGAATTGCTGAGGTTCAGCTTCTGTGCTGGAGCCATCGGATTTGCCATTGAGCGATCTGTCATCCCAGGTCTGAGAGACTTCTTGCTGGATCTCTCTCCCTCTAAAGTGGCTGCCTCTCCAGTGCTTACTGAGTTCTGGGAGGATGCATTCAACTGCAAGTTGGGAAAAAGTGAGAAAGTTTCTCAGATTTTTAGCATAGGACAGACAGTTGGATTTCTTTGTTTGTGGTGTTTTTCTGTCTATCTGAGTGAATTTGCCTGTGTTAAAGTTTCAGCTGCTGCTTTAAGACCAAACCCCAGATTGAAAGGAAAATTACCAATATTGATAAAAGACATGAGGTGGACATAAGGTGCATCTCATCTCTGTGAATAAACTCACTTGTTATGATGATCTTTCAGGAAAAATGTAGGCAACTGCTTTCTTGGTGATGATTATGTATGAACTTTGCTGCAGTGATTTCACAATGTCAACACTGAAGTCCTGAACACAAGCACACAAACACACAGCACACAGTAGACACTGTCCAGGTCTCCAAGCTTAAAGGAACACACCGACTTATTGGGAATTTAGCCTATTCACTGTAACCCCCAGAGTAAGACAAGTCCATACATATCCTTCTCATCTCAGTGCATGCTGTAACGCTGCCTGACGGTTCCAGCATTAGCTTAGCCCAGCACAGATCCTGCAGGTAACTGGTTCCAACTAGCCTACTGCTCCAAATTGTGACAAAAGTGACAAAATAATGCCAACATGTTCCTATTTACATGTTGTGATTTGTATAGTCACAGCGTGTACAAAAAACAACTTAACATGAGACACAGCCAGTAAACAAACCGGGAACTATATTCTCAGACAGGCTTGCTGCGAGCATATCACTCCGCCCAAGTACTATATTCCGGTTTGTTTACAGTTAGAAGACGGCTGTGTCTCATGTTACGTTGTTTTTTGTACACGCTGTGACTCTATAAATCACAACATGTAAATAGGAACATGTTGGTGTTATTTTGTCACTTATTCGGAGCAGTAGGATTGCTGGAACCATTCACCTGATGTTCTGTGCTGGCCTGATGCCGCTGGAGCCGTCAGACAGCCTTACAGCACGCACGGAGAATTAGAAGGGTATGTATTGACTTGTCTAACTCTGGGGGTTACGGTGAATAAGCTAAATTCCCAATAAGTTGGCGTGTTCCTTTAAGTAGGATACTAATCAAATTCTTAAATTGTTCTTACTGGAATGTATTAATTACAGTTAGTGTGAAGTCATGAAGGTTAATTTGGTGCAAAAGGTGAGAGAGATATTCACACACATGTGATCTGATTTTGAAGTCACACAAAGAAAAAAAAACACATGAGAGCTTTTAAAAAAAATTTGAACTTGTAAATTGAAATTTGTATGTACATTGTACACAAATGTGTAGATTGACATTTGCATGAACACAATGACAGCTGCAAACTTGTAAAGCAACATTTACTTACTTTTTTTTTCTCAGGTTAATTTTCCATCACAACCACAACTCAGTGATTACAACCTCTCGAATCTGTCACTGCAACTTCACATATGTGCTCTCTCGCATCACAAAGTGGCAAATTTGCGCCTCGACTTTTGCAACACTTCTTGCGATACGTTTGGTGCAAAACTTTTTTTTACCTTCTTATGAAGTTATTATAGTGACAGTGATTACTGATAATTTATTAGTTGTAATTTTTAAGTTCTTAATTGTAATATGCACAACAATTACAGAGAAGTAGTCACTGGCAAAAATATTCTAGATCTCAGGCTCCCTCCAACAATGAATATGTATAAAAAGAAAATCATGCAATAAAAATGAGAATCTAAGACATAAGATAGTGCAAAGTTAAAATATACATGTAAAGTATAAAATAAAATATATATGTGGTAGACAAAGTGTACAGTAATTGCAAAAAGAATAAACTGTAATGTCAGCAGGAATGTGGTAAATGTATGCGTAATGAGAGGTTGTAAAGTATAAAGGTAAAGTGACAGTATAAAGTATGAAAGGGAAAGTGACAGTTTTGTTGTCATTAGCTCAGGAGTTCAGCAGTCTTATGGCCTGTGTGATGAAGTTGTCCCTGAGCCTGGTAGTGCAGGACCGGATGCTGCATTAGCGTCTGTCAGACGGCAGCAGGTAGAGCAGTTTGTGGCGGAGGTGATTTGGGTCTCTGATAATCGTGTTGGCCTTCTTCATGCATTACTGAGGGTTGGAGGTCCTCCTTAAAACAGGTCAAGACAATAATTAAAGAAAAATACATGTTTGGCTTTTATAAATTTGACTTATTTTCTGATGATTGATGATTTGTGTTATTTGTGAGTTGGCTTACATAAAGGTTGAAAAAAATATGACTGACACAAACTGAAACAGCCACTATTTAAAAAAAATGAAATGTAGGAAAAACAGTGATTTATGGTGCAATGTTAAATACGCAACAATATAGCTATGTGACTTTCTACAAGGCATATTTGACAGGTTAAATGGACTAAAAAAGAACAATAAACACAAAGAAAGAATGATAATTTAAAGGCTAAAAAACACCTTTCTCTGTCTCTGTGTGTTTTTAGGTGCAGCAAAAGACGAGAGATTATGTAACGGAACTGAAGACATAAAGACGCTCCAGAGCCCGTACACTGACACATCTCAGCTCCGGATCACTAACATGGTATACAAGGCTGTTTATGCAATAGCTCATGCCATTCATAAAGCAGTGTGCCAGAAAACAAATTGTACAACTCAGTCTGACAAATTCACCAGGATAGAATCCAAAGAGGTCAGTTGAACATAAGTGAAAACCCCAATGCTTTTTTTGCTTTAATTTCTAAAATGAAAGAATTATTTTATTTAATATTATTTAATTTCTGTCCCTCACAGCTTTCCTTTATTTTATCTTCACAGGTTCTTACTCAACTGAAAAAAGTAAATTTTTCCCGAAATGGTTATGATGTGTCGTTTGATGCCAATGGTGATCCTGTGGCTAGATATGAGCTGGTTAACTGGCAAAAAAGTGACAGTGGCAGCATTGAGATGGTGACAGTAGGGCACTACGATGCATCACTGCCGATAGGCCAGAAGTTCAAAGTCAACAGGAACATCACCTGGGTGGACGGTGGCACACAAGTAAGGAGCACAAAAGCAATAATTTAACATCAAATATGATGATCTCATAGAGTCTTATATGTGTACGTGCATTGAAATAATTTTAAGTCACTGTATATTGCTCATGTCCATACTGGCTGTGACGAGATCTATTCCAAAGTAACAATATTTTCAGCATGAAATTCTTCCTTCATATTTTACAAAAAAGTATTCCCTTGCTGAGCTGTAGAGAGATAGTAACAAAAGAAAAAGGGAATTTGTACAAAAAAGACTGTAACTTTGAATGACCACTCCTAAAACCTCATTTAGGCTTCAGCTGAACTTTAGAATGAATTTGACACAAACTGTGTATTTTGTCCCTCAGCAGTTACAATGACAATACACATATTGACATGTGAGTATTGTTTTAACACAGGATTGAAAAAGCTTTGAAGCACACCTGAACATATGTAAGTTTGTTTGTCTCTATGTACCAGGTTCCTGTGTCAGTGTGCACTGACAGCTGTCCTCCAGGAACTCGTAAAGTGCTGCAGAAAGGAAAACCCATCTGTTGTTATGATTGTATACTGTGTCCTGAGGGAGAGATTAGCAATGCTACAGGTATTGGTTTTTCTCCTGTACATAGCCAGTGTACTGTTTAAAATCAAATATACATTACAACCACTAGAATACATTTTGCTTTATTTTTTCAGATTCCCCTGATTGTTTCCTTTGCCCCAAGGAGTTCTGGCCTAATGCAGAGAGAGACACTTGTCTACCCAAACCTGTAGAGTTTCTTTCCTACAACGAGGTCCTAGGAATCATCCTGGCTACATTCTCAGTTGGTGGTGCCTGTCTGGCCATTATAACAGCAGCTGTGTTCTATCGTCACAGGACATCACCGATTGTCAGGGCCAACAACTCTGAGCTGAGCTTCCTGCTGCTCTTCTCCCTGACTCTATGTTTCTTATGTTCATTAACTTTCATTGGAGCACCCTCTGAGTGGTCCTGCATGCTGCGCCACACAGCGTTTGGAATCACCTTCGTCCTCTGTATGTCTTGTGTTCTTGGAAAAACAATAGTAGTGTTAATGGCCTTCAAAGCTACACTCCCAGGTAGTAATGTCATGAAATGGTTTGGTCCTCCACAGCAAAGAATGACTGTAGTTTCTTTCACGTTTATTCAAGTTTTAATATGTACTATTTGGTTAATTCTTAGTCCCCCTTTTCCAATGAAAAACTTA
Organism: Perca flavescens; assembly: GCF_004354835.1. Classification (NCBI taxonomy): domain Eukaryota; kingdom Metazoa; phylum Chordata; class Actinopteri; order Perciformes; family Percidae; genus Perca; species Perca flavescens. The sequence continues at coordinate 13,312,828 of NC_041333.1, forward strand.
ACCATATACAAAGAGAGAATCATCCTGGAGTGTGCATTAGGCTCAGCTATTGGGTTCTGGGCTGCGCTTGGGTACATAGGCCTACTGGCTGTCTTCTGCTTTGTGTTAGCTGTCCTAGCTAGAAAATTACCTGATAATTTTAATGAAGCCAAGCTCATCACCTTCAGCATGCTGATATTCTGTGCAGTATGGATCACCTTTATTCCTGCATATCTCAGCTCTCCTGGGAAATTTACTGTGGCTGTGGAGATATTTGCCATTCTGGCCTCCAGTTTTGGACTAATACTGTGTATATTTGCTCCAAAGTGTTTCATCATATTGTTTAAGCCAGAGAAAAACACCAAGAAACATTTAATGAACAAAAATTAATCCCAAGACATCTGCTTTTTAGAAAAAGTTAAGATGGCAACATACAATATAGAGTTTTTGCTGAGGAAATCCAACACAATCTTCATCTTTTTGATTTCAGTTGTTTTTCTTTTTACATTCAATATTTTTTTGTTTTGTTTTGTTGACATTCTGTGAATGTCCTTTTAATATATTATCATCTTATTTTACCAACATTATTTTATCAAGTCGAAATTTAAAATATATGTGTCTTTCTTTCCCTTTTATAAACTAGTTTCTGTTTCAATAATATTTTTATTTTATTACATAATATGTATAACAAATGTGCACCTTTAATAGGTTCTCTGTTTTAATCCTCTATTAAAGAATTATTGCATTGCTGCAGGAAGAGGTCTCTCTACACTACCTGAATTAGTTGACTTAACTAGAAATTTGCCTGAAAACCCGTTTAAGTTTTTACACAAGGTGAAACTTAACAGGTTAAGTTGTATTAACACAGAGCAGTAAGTTGATGCAGTAGACAAAATCATTAGGGCTCTCGCACACTGCCTGTGTAGTGTGAGTGTGGCGTTTCTGTTGCGTGTCAGTTGCGTGGCAGCTGCGTGGTGTTTTCTATGTCTTTGCACACCAGACATGTGTCTGATGCGGCACTGCTGCTGCTGCTAGCCTTGTCTGTACACATGTATGTTTTCAATTGATAAAATTAAATAATAGTGTGTTTTTCATCTTTATTTTTTCAATATTTTTGTGTTTGTACATTTGTTTGCACATATTTTGATATATATATATATTTTTATATTTCAATTCCCTTTCCTAAGATAATAAATATAAAATTACTGGACTCAAGCAATAGTATACTTCATATTAAACAAATATATACTGATTTGATTACAGCAAAGACAACGTTGGGAGTATGGATGGCAAAATAGGCTAGAGAATATTTCGTTCTGTATTGACAGGTGCAATATTTGAAAATCGATAATTATTTATTATTACTTTTTAAAATTACATTTATATCTGTATTTATGTCAAAACCTAGAGACCTTCAAACATCAAAATGTGATTTACTAAATGTAATTGTGTCAAAATGAGATATAAACATCTTTTCCTATTCTATTTTGAAGGGAAACGCTTCCAACACGCTTGCATGTCGCGTGAAAAATAGGCGTAGATTCTATTTCTAGCATGCACGCGTTTTCAGCACGGCTCGAGCAGCGCCTGAGACGTGCGTGTCACTCAGGCAGTGTGCAAGCTCTAACCTGTTAACATGGTAGCCGAAATAAAAACGAACAGGCATTGTGCAGGAGCCCTTAGTAAACACAGATTTTTTTTTTTCTGGAGTCATGTTGTTTAAATGAAGTATGTTAAGTTAAACATGCACAGAAAAATAACAAATATAAAACAGGCTACTAAAAAGGAATTAGTTGATATACATAATATTTCATCCTTTATGTCAGTATTATTTTAAGAATATTGGGCCTCATTCACCAACCATTCTTATGAAGAAAAGTATTCTTAAACCCCACTTATGCACATTTTACGAAGATTCTGACATTCAATAATGTTTTTTTAAAATCATTGTGCAAAGAAACACTAACACTGCAATTTGCATCAGCAATTACACTGATTAAATCCTGCGTTATTTCGTTGATTGATCGTGCTATTTATAGGGCCAAAATGCAGTGGTGGAATGTACCAAAGTATAAATTCTTCGTAACTGTACTTAAGTAGTAGATTCAATAGTGCATACCCAAGGTTTCTTTTCAGCACTGTAGCCAGGCTGACAGATAGCCACCGCTCTACTGAGCCATCTATCCTGTAGCTCTGAGTAGTGACAACTTCATGACCTTTAATGATAAAATTATAACAATTAGAGATAAAATGCATCACCTTTTGCCCTCAACTTCTAACAGCTCACCATTGGGCGCAGGAGGACTGGCGAGAACGATAAGACCTGATACATCACATACATGATACAAAAACAACAGACAAAGCAAGAAATCTTGGTGTAGTCATGGACTCAGACCTAAATTTTAAAAGCCACATTAACATAATTAAAAAATCAGCCTATTATCACCTTAAAAATATATCAAGGGTTAAAGGGCTTATGTCTCAGCAGGATCTGAAAAAACTTGTCCATGCTTTTATCTTCAGTAGACTTGACTACTGTAACGGTGTCTTTACAGGTCTCCCTAAAAAATCAATCAGACAGCTGCAGCTGATTCAAAACGCTGCTGCTCGAGTCCTCACTAAAACCAAGAAAGTGGATCACATCACTCCAGTACTGAAGTCTCTACACTGGCTTCCAGTGCCTCAAAGAATTGATTTCAAACTACTTTTACTGGTTTATAAATTACTAAACGGTTTAGGGCCAAAATACATTTCTGATCTGTTACTACATTATGACCCCCCCAGACCTCTCAGGTCGTCTGGGACAGGTCTACTTGTTGTCCCCAGAGTCAGAACTAAACAGGGGGAAGCAGCGTTCAGTTTTTATGCTCCACATATCTGGAACAAACTCCCAGAAACCTGTAGGTCCGCTGCAACTCTCAGTTCTTTTAAATCTAAGCTAAAGACCTATCTTTTTGATGTTGCTTTTCTTTAAATAATCTATTTTATTAACTTTAATTTCTTATACTGCACTGTAACTTTTATTCTTATACTGCACTATCAATTTTATTCTTGTCTTTTAATGTTTTTAATTTGTTTATTATTGTTTTTTAATTGTTTTCTAACTGCTCTTTAATGTTTTATGTAAAGCACTTTGAATTGCCCTGTTGCTGAAATGTGCTATATAAATAAAGCTGCCTTGCCTTGCCTTACATACTTAAGCTGCTTTTATCCTATGGACCTTCAACAATTAATGTTAAAGGTCTATTCAGCCAAGCCAACTGTCTCTTAGACCCTATTCCAACGAGGCTACTTAAAGAAGCATTACCTGTGGTCAACACCACAATATTAAACACGATCAATTTGTCTTTATTACCAGGTCATGTACCACAGTCATTTAAAATAGCTGTGATAAAACCTATTCTGAAAAAACCTACCCTCGATCCTGAAGTCTTAGCCAACTATAGACCTATATCTAACCTTCCCTTTCTCTCCAAAATCCTTGAGAAGGTAGTCGCTAACCAACTATGTGACTTTCTACATAGGAACAATCTATTTGAAGACTTTCAGTCAGGATTTAGAATGCATCATAGTGCAGAGACGGCACTGGTGAAAATTACTAACGACCTTCTAACTGCTGCTGACAAAGGACTTGTCTCCATACTTGTTTTATTAGATCTTAGTGCAGCATTCGACACTATTGACCACACCATCCTGTTACAGAGACTGGAACACTTAGTTGGCATTAAAGGAATCACACTAAGCTGGTTTAAGTCCTATTTCTCCTTCTTTCTCTGATCCCAATTTGTTAACATTAACGATAAACCCTCCAAGTACGCTAAAGTTGGCCATGGCGTTCCTCAAGGCTCAGTGCTTGGACCAATTTTATTTTCCTTATACATGCTTCCTCTAGGTAATATTATTAGGAAACACTCAATTAACTTTCACTGTTACGCAGACGACACCCAATTATATCTGTCAATTAAGCCAGACAAAAGTGGTCAGTTAGCTAAACTTCAAGCGTGTATTAAAGATATTAAATCCTGGATGACCCACAATTTCCTGATGTTAAACTCAAACAAAACTGAAGTTATTGTGATGGGACCAAAGCACCTCCGAACTTCATTATCTAAAGATATAGCTACTCCGGGTGGTATTGCCCTGGCCTCCAGCACTACTGTCAGAAATTTAGGAGTTATTTTTGATCAGGATATATCCTTCAATGCCCACTTAAAACAAACCTCAAGAACAGCCTTTTTCCATCTTTGTAACATTGCCAAAATTAGTAAAATCCTGTCTCAAAATGATGCTGAAAAACTAGTCCATGCTTTCGTTACTTCTAGGCTAGACTACTGCAATTCCTTACTATCAGGTTGCTCAAATAAGTCCCTTAAGACTGTCCAACTCATCCAGAAAGCTGCAGCACGTGTTCTGACGAGAACTAAGAGAAGAGATCATATTTCTCCTGTATTGGCTTCTCTGCATTGGCTTCCTGAGTAATCTAGGATCTAATTTAAAATCCTCCTCCTGACCTACAAAGCTCTAAATGGTCAAGCACTATCATACCTAGAAGAGCTCTTAGTACCTTATTGTCCTAGTAGAGCAACAACAACAGCAGAGAGCTGGGGTCCGTTCCAGGTAGGAGGTTTAACAAACTCTGAGTCTAACCCTGATGTCTGAGTTGATTTACCCTGAGATGGGAAACTCTGAGTTTTTGGTTCCAGAACAGCTGATATGAGTTGGTTCAATCAACTTGGAGTATGTTCACTCAGGGTTAGGCGCGTGCACAAAAGGCAGTATGAATGGAGCCATGATTCTACGATTCACCATGGTAACAACCACAAACAAACGGGTCGGCGGAAATACTCATGCGCACAAACAGCGAGTTTGAACATGCATTTCCTTAAAAAAGCAAGACAGCGGCTGCTGCTGCAAAAGAGAGAGAATTGGTGTGGGAGAAAATTGCTGCTTGAGTCAATGCGTACGCATTCACAGTGTATTAATTCCATATGTAATCACAGTTAATTAAATATGAAACTAATACACTGTGAATGCGTTCACCAGTAATATTATAAGTTAACTTATAATATTACTGGTGAAAACTGGAATTGTATTACACCTATAATTTCAATTAGGTGCAATCCCGCGGGCGAGTAAGCAGTTGTAAAGAAAACTGCTGTTTGCAAAAAACGTAATGCGATACAAAGAATCTGCTGGGATGTTAAAGCCTGTCCACGATGGTTGATGTTAGTGATATGAGGACGGATAAGGTATCTACATATCTAATGGACTGTGATAAAAAATACCTCTCAAATCGGTTATGTGGAAATGAAAATACATCTATAGTCGGGACTCAATACCGACGTAAACTCTCTGTGAATTAATACAGCTTTTTCATCAATGGGATCGTCGACAAAAGGACATGACATGTTTGAGAAAAAAACGTTTTATAATCTGCCTAACATAAACCAATACGTTTTTTTATTCATGCAGATAAAACTGCATTAAAATGCGCCTGATACAGACTGAATGAATGAATGTGGAAATGAGTTTCTCTTCCGTCTCAGAGGGAGGAGACTGAGAGAAACTCAAGTTTTTTCCCCCCGTTTCTCTCAGTCTCCTGCCTCTCCTCCCTCTCAGAGGGAGGAGACTGAGAGAAACTCTGGGTTTCTTGAAGAAAACCTGCTCCCGACCAGGTTAGGTTCACAGACTCAGTTACCATACTAACTGACTCCGAGGTTAAGTTACCTCTCTTTCTGGAACGGAAAACCCAGAGCTTCCCTCATCTCAGGGTTAACAAACTCAGAGTTTTCACTAAACCTGCTTTCTGGAACGGGCCTCTGAAGCCAGCAGGCAAGTGTTATTTACATAAACTTCTGGTGTATTTACAAACTTTACAATCCATCGTTTTATGAGTGCATAACCTATTTGTACTAGTGTAAAAGTTTGGTATCATTTCGGGCATTATTAGTGGGGTCATTTACGAGATAGAAACATGGGTCCATTAGCCCCTGCGCTAAGCTATTCAGCTGATAACACTACTTTACGCTAATTCTCCCAATGTTCGACCCAGCTGAAAAAAGCTTCTGGGGGGGTGTTGGCTCGAGGTCATGGTGCAAAGGACCCTAGGGTGAAATTACTCCGAACCATCACTTTAATGAAGATTATATTGTACATGCAGCCCACAGAAAAGAATTACACATGAGTTAATCAAAGACCACTAGATGAGGCCATCCTCTCTCTGATGTACAGTAAAATGACGTACAGTAGAAGGAGGGAAAGTTTTGTTTAAAAATCAATAAAACATAAATGCAGTATGCCCACATGCTGTGGAGATATTTGCAATTCTGGTCTCCAGTTTTGGACTAATACTGTGTATATTTGCTCCAAAGTGTTTTATAATTTTGGTTAAGCCAGAGAAGAACAACAAACATTTAATGAACAAAAATCAATCCTAAGACATCTGAGGTTTGGAAATTGTTAAGATGGTAACATACACTATAAAGCTTAATGCTGTGCACATCCAACAAAGTCTTCATCTTGTTTTTTTTGTGAATTTCCTTTTAATAGTTATCTTCTTATTTTACAAATATTCTTTCCTCATGGGCTGAAAATATAAAATTAAGTGAATAAATGAAGTAAAAATTCACAACATTAATGCATGGTTCTTCCTGTCATGTAAAATAATTGCTCTTTTCAATAATACTTCCATATACACATTATTTAATATGGGATTAAAACAAACAATCCATTAAATGTGTGTATTATATCAAATTAAAAATTAAAAAAGGTGTAAGGGTAAGACAAATTTAGGAAGATATTTTGACTCTGTTTTAAGGCTTTAGAAAATGTAGCCATGATGGGAAACTCTGGTCAATCACAGGTCATTTCAGAAGGACAGAGCATTCATATTGGCTTCTCTGCAGATGCAGTGCCCGTGCAACAGAGAGGGGAGAAGGAGGGCTGCAGGAAGAGGTCTCTACTTCAAATTCTGCCGTTTTTCTTGCATTCTACCCACTGCAGCTTCAATGCAGATTATATTGTACATGCATCACACAGAAAAGACTTAGACATGAGTTAATAGGGCCACTGGATAAGGCCATCCTCTCTCTGATGTACAGCAAGATGACGTACAGTAGAAGGAGGGAAAGCTTTTGTCTGAAAATCTATAAAACACCTGCAGTATAACCACATGCTGACAGTTGAGGGATGGAGATCTCCACTATCTGTATTGGCCTGATCCTGTCTCTGGTTTTGTGTGATCTGAACTCGGTAAACTTGAATGGTTCTGAGGATTATGTTAAACAAAGGGCTGGGTTTACAGAGGATAGGACTGGTGCTGGGGTCAGCACTCAGACTTCATCTGTGAAATGTAAGCTCCAGGGTACCACTCGTCTCCCTGTGTTCTCAATGGATGGTGACTACGTTATTGGGGGTGTTTTGTCCATACACTACAACATGCACACAGTGAAGCATGACTACACCACCATGCCTGAGCTACTAAGATGCACAGGAAGGTTAGTAAGAGGGAGTGTGGAAAAAGAGATGTTTTGATTTGTATGATGTGCCTACAATTGTGTACTTCTGTCTAGCATTGGAAACTTAAAAAAAAAGTTCATTAAATGCCAAATAAAGATGAGATAAGATAAACTTTTATTGATCTCCAGAGGGAAAATGCGGGTGTTGTTTAAATTGCATATTATCTTTACAAAAAGGTAGAGAATAGTAAATATATAAAAAGGAAAGACTGTTTGTATTTTTTTTAACTGAAAATATAGGTTTGTTTAACAACTGATTTGTTTATACATATTTACCAAACAATGTCATAATTTAGATTTATTTAACTCTGTACAATAAGATTCTTGTGAATGTTGGACTGATATCTAATCCTGTGTTTTTTATATTTCTGATTAAATTGTGAATTGTAAAATTCAAATAGTGACACAGTGTCTGTTTGCAGCATTAACACCCGTGAACTGCGCTTCTCACGTGCAATGATCTTCGCCATCGAGGAGATAAACAACAGCACGGAGCTGCTGCCGGGAATCAAACTCGGTTATCAGATCTACGACTCATGTGCCTCGGTGCCCGTGGCGGTACATGTGGCATTCCAGCTTTCAAATAGCCTGGACCCGGTGTTTTACACTGGTGACAATTGCTCACAATCTAGTATGGTGATGGCTGTCGTTGGTGAGTCTGGGTCCACGCCATCCATCAGCATCTCGCGCATCATCGGGCCCTTTAACATTCCTCAAGTAAATATTCTTAATTTCTGGGAAACATTTTGTAATAGCCTATAGACCAGAGATTTTTCCATGTTCTGTTATATAATTACACTTTTGTTTTCCTTTAGGTGAGCCACTTTGCCACTTGTGCATGTATGTCCGATAAGCAGCAGTACCCGAGTTTCTTCAGAACAATCCCTAGTGATCAGTTCCAGGCTGACGCGCTGGCCAAGCTGGTAAAACACTTTGGCTGGACTTGGATAGGTGCTGTCCGGTCAGATTCGGACTATGGCAATAATGGTATGGCGTCTTTCCTGGACGCAGCACACAGAGAGGGGATCTGTGTTGAATACTCAGAATCTTTCTATCGGACCCACCCACGTAGCAGGATCCAAAGAGTAGCTGACGTTATCCGCAGGTATGATGTTCCATGTGCTTACACTGACCTGCACAAAAGCACAACAAAAATGTTCTGTAAAATATAAGATTGGAGATATTTTTATTACTTCAGTGGCAAATTGGAAATCATTTTCATCCTGTTTATGTATTACTGATGTTATTATAAAAATGGTCAGTCAGACCAAATACTAAAGTATCCTATCTTGATATACATTTAAAACCGTAAATGTTTCTTCAGGTCGACAGCTATGGTTGTTGTGGCATTTGTAGCCTTGGGAGACATTAGGATTCTGCTGGAGGAGCTGTCGCTCGTGCCATCTCCACCTCGTCAGTGGATAGGCAGTGAAGCCTGGGTAACAGACACTAAATTGCTGAGGTTCAGCTTCTGTGCTGGAGCCATCGGATTTGGCATTGAGCGATCTGTCATCCCAGGTCTGAGAGACTTCTTGCTGGATCTCTCTCCCTCTAAAGTGGCTGCCTCTCCAATGCTTACTGAGTTCTGGGAGGATGCATTCAATTGCAGGCTGGGAAAAAGTGAGAATGTTTTTCTGATATGCTACATTTACTTGTGTACTTTTTTTTTTTCCTCAGGTTCATCACAACCACAACTCAGTGATTACAACCTCTCGAATCTGTCACTGCAACTTCACATATGTGCTCTCTCGCATCACAAAGTGGCGAATTTTGTAACACTTCTTGCGATATGTTTGGTGCAAAACTAATTTGTAGCCTACCTGTGGACTTCGGCTGTGGAGCTCTGAGCCAATAGAATGGGGAAAAAGCAGGGTTTCTATCGCCAGATGAGGGACTCTGTCTGGCTTATTTAGCTATGTAGCATGGAAGCTTGGTGGAATAGCAAGCTAGCGTTAGCTAACTAACCAACCAGCCTGCTTCTAAATAAATACCTACTGCTGCTACTGGATGTGGAGCTCTCCGTATCCCGCTGGAGCTCCGACTGCAGGTCGAGGTCGGCAGCGAAGCTTTCTGGCAATAGAAATGTTGCTACGCTGGCCGATCCCCACTGATGACGGTCCGTCTGCAGCTGCAGGACCTGGAGCTCACCGCCAGTGTTTCAATTTGACTGTTAAAAGTGTTAAGATAATTAAAAGGTATTTATTTAGAAGCAGGCTGGTTGGTTATTAGTTAACGCTAGCTTTGAGTTGCCCCTCATCTGGCGATAGAAACCCTGCCTTTCCCGTTCTGTTGGCTCAGAGCTCCACAGCCTAAGTCCACAGGTACAAATTAGTTTTGCACCAAATGTATTGCAAGAAGTCGAGGCGCAGATTCGCCACTTTGTGATGCGAGAGAGCACATATGTGAAGTTGCAGTGACAAATTCGAGAGGTTGTAATCATTGAGTTGTGGTTGTGATGGAAAATGAACCTGAGGAAAAAAAAAGTACAGAAGTAAATGTTGCATTACAAGTTTGCAGCTGTCATTGTGTTTATGCCAATATCAATCTACACATTTGTGAATATTTTTTCTGCGACTTCACATTCAGAATAGAGGTGTGTGAATATTTTCTAAGAGTGCAACTTTCAATTTACAAGTTCTGATTTTTTTTACAAGCTCTCATGTGTTTTTTGACTTTGTGTGACTTCAAATTCAGATCACATGTGTGTGAATACTTTTTTACAAGTGCAAATTTTAACATACAAGTTCAGATTTTTTGTTCTGCAAGTTCTCACATTGTATTCTACAAGCTCTCACCTTTTGCACCATATTTACCTTCATATGAAGTTGTTATTATAGTGACAATGACAGTGATTACTGATTATTTATTAGTTGTAATTTTTAAGTTCTTAATTGTAATATGCACAACAATTACAGAGAAGTAGTCGTTGGCAAAAATATTCTAGATCTCAGGCTCCCTTCAACAATGAATATGTATAAAAACAAAGTCATGCAATAAAAATGAGAATCTAAGACATAAAATAGTGCAAAGTTAAAATATAAGTGTAAAGTATAAAATAAAATATATATGTGGTAGACAAAGTGTATAGTAAGGGCAAAAAGAATAAACAGTAATGTCATCAGGAATGTGGTAAATGTATGCGTAATGAGAGGTTGTAAAGTATAAAGGTAAAGTGACAGTATAAAGTATGAAAGGGAAAGTGACAGTATTGTCGTCATTAGCTCAGGAGTTCAGCAGTCTTATGGCCTGTGTGATGAAGTTGTCCCTGAGCCTGGTAGTGCAGGACCGGATGCTGCGTTAGCGTCTGTCAGACGGCAGCAGGTAGAGCAGTTTGTGGCGGAGGTGATTTGGGTCTCTGATAATCCTGTTGGCCTTCTTCATGCATTACTGAGGGTTAGAGGTCCTCCTTAAAACAGGTCAAGACAATAATTAAAGGAAAATACATGTTTGGCTTTTATAAATTTGACTTATTTTCTGATGACTGTTGATTTGTGTTATTTGTGAGTTGGCTTACATAAAGGTTGAAAAAAATATGACTGACACATACTGAAACAGCCACTATTTAAAAAAAAAGAAAACAGTGATTTATGGTGCAATGTTAAATACGCAACAATATAGCTATGTGACTTTCTACAAGGCATATTTGACAGGTTAAATGGACTAAAAAAGAACAATAAAGACAAAGAAAGAATGATAATTTAAAGGCTAAAAAACACCTTTCTCTGTCTCTGTGTGTTTTTAGGTGCAGCAGAAGACGAGAGATTATGTGACGGAACTGAAGACATAAAGACGCTCCAGAGCCCGTACACTGACACATCTCAGCTCCGGATCACTAACATGGTATACAAGGCTGTTTATGCAATAGCTCATGCCATTCATAAAGCAGTGTGTCAGGAAAGAAATTCTACAACTCATTGTGATAAATTCACCAGGATAGAGTCCAAAGAGGTCAGTTGAACATAAGTGAAAACCCCAGTGCGATTTTTTGCTTTAATTTCTAAAATGAAATAAGTATTTTATTTAATATTATTTAATTTCTGTCCCTCACAGCTTTCCTTTATTTTATCTTCACAGGTTCTTACTAAGCTGAAAAAAGTAAATTTTTCCCGAAATGGTTATGATGTGTCGTTTGATGCCAATGGTGATCCTGTGGCCAGATATGAGCTGGTTAACTGGCAAAAAAGTGAGAGTGGCAGCATCACGTTGGTGACAGTAGGGCATTACGATGCATCACTGCCGATAGGCCAGAAGTTCAAAGTCAACAGGAACATCACCTGGGTGGACGGTGGCACACAAGTAAGGAGCACAAAAGCAATAATTTAACATCAAATATGATGATCTCATAGGGTCTGATATATGTACGTACATTGAAATAATTTTAAGTCACTTTATATTGCTCATGTCCATACTGGCTGTGACGAGATCTATTCCAAAGTAACAATATTTTCAGCATGAAATTCTTCCTTCATATTTTACAAAAAAAGTATTCCCTTGCTGAGCTGTAGAGAGATAGTAACAAAAGAAAAAGGGAATTTAAAACCTCATTTTGGCTTCAGCTGAACTTTAGAATGAATTTGACACAAACTGTGTATTTTGTCCCTCAGCAGTTACAATGACAATACACATATTGACATGTGAGTATTGTTTTAACACAGGATGGAAAAAGCTTTGAAGCACACCTGAACATATGTGAGTTTGTTTGTCTCTATGTACCAGGTTCCTGTGTCAGTGTGCACTGACATTTGTCCTCCAGGAACTCGTAAAGTGCTGCAGAAAGGAAAACCCATCTGTTGTTATGATTGTATACTGTGTCCTGAGGGAGAGATTAGCAATGCTACAGGTATGGTTTTTCTCCTGTACATAGCCAATGTACTGTTTAAAATCAAATATACTTTACAACCACTAGAATACATTTTGATTTAATTTTTTCAGATTCCCCTGATTGTTTCCCTTGCCCCAAGGAGTTCTGGCCTAATGCAGAGAGAGACATTTGTCTCCCCAAACCTGTAGAGTTTCTTTCCTACAACGAGGTCCTAGGAATCACCCTGGCTACATTCTCAGTTGGTGGTGCCTGTCTGGCCATTATAACAGCAGCTGTGTTCTATCGTCACAGGACATCCCCGATTGTCAGGGCCAACAACTCTGAGCTGAGCTTCCTGCTGCTCTTCTCCCTGACTCTATGTTTCTTATGTTCATTAACTTTCATTGGAGCACCCTCTGAGTGGTCCTGCATGCTGCGCCACACAGCATTTGGGATCACCTTCGTCCTCTGTATGTCTTGTGTTCTTGGAAAAACAACAGTAGTGTTAATGGCCTTCAAAGCTACACTCCCAGGTAGTAATGTAATGAAATGGTTTGGTCCTCCACAGCAAAGAATTACTGTAGTGTCTTTCACGTTTATTCAAGTTTTAATATGTACTATTTGGTTAGTTCTTAGTCCCCCTTTTCCAATGAAAAACTTAACCATATACAAGGAGAGAATCATCCTGGAGTGTGCATTAGGCTCAGCTGTTGGGTTCTGGGCTGTGATTGGGTACATAGGCCTACTGGCTGTCTTTTGCTTTGTGTTAGCTGTCCTAGCTCGGAAATTACCTGATAATTTTAATGAAGCCAAGCTCATCACCTTCAGCATGCTGATATTCTGTGCAGTCTGGATCACCTTCATTCCTGCATATCTCAGCTCTCCTGGGAAATTTACTGTGGCTGTGGAGATATTTGCCATTCTGGCCTCCAGTTTTGGACTAATACTGTGTATATTTGCTCCAAAGTGTTTCATCATATTGATGAAGCCCGAGAAGAACACCAAGAAACATTTAATGAACAAAGATTAATCCCACGACATCTGATGTTTAGAAAAAGTTAAGATGGCAAGATACAATATAGAGTTTTTGCTGAGCAAATCCAACACAGTCTGACTTTCAGACATCAAAATGTCATTTACTAAATGTATTAGTGTCAAAATGACACACATCTTTTCCTATTCTGTTTTGAATGGAAACGCTTCCAACACGCTTGCCTGTCGCGTGAAAAACAGGCATCGCGTTTTCAGCACGGTAGACGTGCGTGTCACTTAGGCACTGTGCAAGCTCTAACCTGTTAACATGAAATAAACCGAAATAAAAACGAACACGCCACGCAGGAAGTGTGCAGGAGCCTTTAGTGAAAAGATTATTTTTTTCTCTACAGTCATGTTGTTTAAAATAAGTATGTTAAGTTAAACATGCAAAGAAACATAACAAATATAAAACAGGCTTCTTATCACTGTTAGAAAAATAATTAGTTGATATACATATTATTTCATCCTTCATGTCAGTATGATTTTAAGAATATTGTATTCAATACATTCTTTCCATGAAACATTAAAGAAAAAAAATCTACATTAACAATGACACATTCTAATGTCCTATGCTTTAAGGAGGATTTCCCTCAGGAGACAAAGTTACTCACCTCCATCTTTTGCTTATGACAAAAAATCCCTTTTCACTGCCCAGACCCGATCTTTCCCCACCTGGGTCTCGGTCATGGTGCAACAATAAATTTAGATAAACATGATCCTAAATCAACCATACAAAACCAAAACCCAGATAGAAAAAATGCACACCCAAAACACTAAAAGAACATTATTAAAGCAAACTTTAACTATAACAAAAAACGTTCAGAACATATATTTTTTTTCCCATGAGCCTTTGCACCGCTTCAGCCATAACAGTTCAAATGACCTTGCCCCTTCCATACAGAAACTTATTTTCATCCTTAATTCTATTTCGTATAGGCTTCGCCCTCTAAGGCTACGCTATTGGGTTTATCTCTTCGCGCATGCGCAGTCGTGAAGATTTTCTTTCCCGCCCTTGCGTACAGTACGGGCTTCAACTACGTCCGCAGATACTGTATATGGACAGAGCGGAACCGTTGTTCATCTCCCACTTTTTCTTCAAGCTAGCAGTATGAAGACAAACTCGACTTCCAGCGGTGTTCGCCTCTGCTCCAACTGCCGGACCGGCTACATCCTGCCGCCGGACCTCCATCCCCACTGCGAGACCTGCCTCGGTGCCGCTCACGCGGGCCCGGCTCTCGCCCCCGACACCTCCTGCCAGTTCTGCACCTGCCTGCCATCTAAAGAGCTTAACCGGCGGGTGGAAGCTTTTCTGGTTTGTCAGGCTAGCGGGGAAGGGGATGGCAGCTGGGCAGACAGACGGCAATCCGTCAACACCCTGGATCCGCACGACTTCCAGCGGTGTTCACCTCTGCCCCACAGTCTGCCGGACCGGCTACATCCCGCCGCCGGACCTCCATCCCCGCTGCGAGACCTGCCTCGGCGCCGCTCACGCCGGCCCGGCTCTCGCCCCCGACGCCTCCTGCCAGTTCTGCGCCTGCCTACCATCTAAAGAGCTTAACCGGCGGGCGGAAGCTTACTGGCTTGTCAGTCTAGCGAGGAAGGGGATGGCAGCTGGGCAGACAGACGGCAATCCGTCAACACCCTGGATCTGCTGGAGGAAGGCTTTATCGACGAGCACGAGCCTGATGGCTCGATTCCCTCGGATAACGCCTCCGTCACCGGCTGTCCCTCCTCCCCCCTGGGAGGACTGGACCTTGAGACGGGGATCGATGCCCTCTCATTGCGGCTCTCCCCATCTCTGAAACGGCCGGGGGCACCGTTTCGGTGGCCTCCACCGCTAAGGCTCTCTTCTTGGATCTGCCGGAGATCATCAAAAGGCGGCAGACCAGAGAGGCATAGCGCTCCCGGCTGAGCTGAGCTTCCAGCCCCCGCTCTTGGCCTCTTGAGCAGGGATGTTACGCTCAGGAGCCGCCCTTTTCGTGGGCTCCACTCTGGCCGCGCTTCACGGAGCATTCGGCCGTTCGTGGAGGAGGCTCTCTCTCTCCCAGCTCGGGAAACTGAAGGCTCCCGTCTCTTGCTACGCCCCGTTCACTCGGGTTCAAGGCGACACAGAAGTGGGCTTCCCTTCGGTAACCCCCCTGAAGCAGAGCCTGGCGTCCATTCTGCTTCCGGAGGCTGTTTTTTTTCGGCCACCGGAAACCCGCGCCTTTTCCCCCAGGATCAGGTATGCTAACCTCCGCTATGGCCACCACTCCAGGAGCTCTTCCTCCGGAGCTAGCCACGGAGATTAGCAAGGCCATGATGGACTATTTGGGCCCCGTCATCAGACAGCCACGTCCCTCCTCACCAAGCGGTCAAAGACGCGGAGCGGCTCCGAAGGCTCGGCTCTGGGAAGCCCGTTCCTCCAGAGCGTCTTCCCAGGCTTCGAGCCCCGCTACTCCGCCCGGGCCCCCTCCGCAGCGGCTGCCGGCACATTACCGGCAGGCTTCACGGAGCCGGAGGACCATGAAGGTGTCCCCCACCTGGTCTAACCCGACCCCCGAGCCACAACGGCGTGGCTATGTCAGGGCACGGGTAACGTATGTCCCTCTACGGTTAAGTGCCGGAGACACAACAGCCCTCGTTCCCACTGAACAATGCGCTGACAACATGACAGTCGTTCCCCACACAAGCACACATAGGTGTATATATCTATGACAAGCACACACCAGCCCACCGCAGCACGCGGAGCTCCACCGCTCTCTCACTATGCAGACAGCGGGAGCAAACACTCACGCGCTATGAGCATTGCCGCTCAGTCATTCTTCTCCCCCCGGCTATGCCAGCGGGATGAGGACGACAGCGACCCGGTGGCCGCTCCCGCCCCAGTCGGCGGTGACCGGCCGCCGCCCTTTCAACAGAGCCCTACCATGGGCTGGGCAACACGATCACACGTCTCGCTCAGCGGCGGATTGGGCTCTGCGCTCCTTGCTGGTCATGTCTGTAAACACAAACATGCGCACGCCCGCTTTTGGAGCACAGCGCGGCATGGATGAGTGTGACACACAAAAGAAAGGCGGGTTGCGTCCTATTCTCGACCTGCCCCAATTCAACCGGTGCATTACGGGGCGCCAATTCCACATGCTGACGTTCAAGCAAGTGTTGGAATGTGTGCGCCACCACGAACATAAACCGCCAGGGCGGCGTGCGTTCGGCCCGGCTATTGGAAATGGCCAGGAACCTCCTGCTGTGGGCCCAGAGTCATCTGTGGTCCCTCAAAGCTGTTTACATCCCCGGGGTTTTGAACCGGGCGGCAGACCTAATGTTGAAGGGAGGGCCCTCTCACAACGAGTGGAAATTGAATCCCTCTATTGTTCAGGAGCTGCGGAGCAGGTTCGGGAAAGCGGAAATGGATCTGTTCGCCTCATGAGAGAACACACAGTGCGCACTGTGGTTTTCCTTGAGCACACGGGACAATCCACTCCTCGGCATAGACGCCTTCTCCCACCAACCCTGGCCCAGAACCCTCCTATACGCTTTCCTCCGGTCCCTTTTATCCCTCGCCTCCTAAAACGCATCCAGGAGAAGAATCTGTCATCTTAGTGACACCCGAGCGCACCAGCGCATCCTGGTTCCCGACTCTGGTTCAGCTGCTGGCGGGTCCCCCCTGGCAACTGCCGTGGCGCGAGGACGCTCTGTCACAGCTGGACGGCGCGATATTTCACCTCCGGTGGTAACCCAGCGGCTGCGGGGCTGGCTGCTGAGCGGGAACGCTTGCAGAAATTAGGCTTGCCTCCTGCCGTGGTGCGCACTATCCAGAACGCTAGAGCCCCTTCCACTACAGCGTGTTGCTTCCCAACGCTGGTGCACGGAGTAGGAAGCGGAACATTAGTGGTTAATGATTTGGCTGCATCTACGGTCAAAGCCTACGCAGCGACCATCTCATCCTGCCATGAAGGCTATGGAGAGAGGATGGTTTTTGCGCACCCCCTGGTAAAGTGTTTTCTTGAAGGGGGTCAGACGACAGAAACCCGCCGTGCACCCTCTCACACCCCAATGAGACATAGCACTGGCGCTTCGAGCTCTGGGGAAGCCTCCTTTCGAGGCCCTAGCACAAGCCTCTCTCAGGTTGCTGTCACTAAAAACGGCGCTACTCCTTGCTTTGACGTCAGCCAAGAGAGTGAGCGACTTATGTGCGCTGTCAGTTTCACTGTCCTGCCTCTCCATTAGAGGGGACGGGAGCGCAGCCGCCTTGCAGCCAAACCCCTCGTTCACACCGAAGAATTCTAACTAATTATTTTTGGTCGAGGGTGTTTTTTCCCTCAAGGGTTTTTTCCCCCGCCTCATGACAACGACGCGGAGGAGGTTTTCCACTGGTTATGCCCGGCGCGCGCGTTATCACGGCAGCTGTTTGTACACTATAGGGAACACTCCCAAGGAGCGGCCTTTTCAAAACAGCGTCTGTCTCACTGGCTGTGCGAGGCTATCACCAAGACCTATAACACGGGCATCCGGGCACTGTCGGCATCGGCGACTCTGTTCAAGGACATGAAAGTAGCCGACATCTGCGCAGCGGCATCCTGGGCATCTTCATGCCCTTTCATCCGTTTCTATCTGCGCGATATGTCTGAGCCCTCTATGACCCACTCGGTTCTATCCTCACTCAACGTCGAATAATACTCCGTTGTATGTGTGCTCTGCCTGCCTGCTTCCTCCCCCCTCCCCCCTTTTTTTTTGCTGTGGGTGCTGGGAGGAGAGCGGTGCCTCATATATATGTTGTCACTATCTCTCACTAACCATGCACGCCTACAATCATGATATGTACCGCTGCATGTGTAGGTCACTCGTCTGAGACCCTCACCCCCCCTACACTGGGTGGCTGAGGGGAACATGGACGTCCCATAATAATATAATAATAATAATAACTCTCACTATCATGCACGCCTACACTCATGGCTTGGGCTTTGCAGCCAGTTAGGTCAAGTCTTTACCATGGCAGGCTTTTTTTACCAGAATAACGCTTCTGATGCGATCTTCTGCCAGTGCATGAGAGAGACAAAAAAAAAAAAAAAGTCTATGTCGCAGGTGGCATTGACTACATCAGCTTTGCCCTAACCCAATAGCGTAGCCTTAGAGGGCGAAGCCTATACGAAATAAAATGATATTTACGTTATTGTAACTCCAGATTCTATGAGTATAGGCGTAGCCCTCTAAGATTTGGGCCACCTGCTCCTATTACATTAGCTGAAGAAAAAGCTGATGTTGGGAGATGAACAACGGGTCCGCTCTGTACATATACAGTATCTGCGGACGTAGTTGAAGCCCGTACTGTACGCAAGGGCGGGAAAGAAAATCTTCACGACTGCGCATGCGCGAAGGGATAAACCCAATAGCATAGCCTTAGAGGGCTACGCCTATACTCATAGAATCTGGAGTTACAATAACGTAACTATCATTATCTCTGCTTAATATGTTCTGTGCACAGCATACTTAAGCTGATTATTACAAACAACTAATGGGATTTAGTAATAAATATGGTGTTTAACAAAATATGAAAGAATAACTAGTGACCACTAAAAAGTTTAATTACAACTAAATCTGGGTTTACAGTGTCAAATTCTGGTGTTTTTCTTGGATTCTCACTGCAGCTTTAATGAAGATTATATTGTACATGCAGCCCATAGAAAAGAATTAGACATGAGGTAATCAAAGGCCACTAGATGAGGCCATCCTCTCTCCGATGTACAGTAAGATAACGTAGAGTAGAAGGAGGGAAAGTTTTGTCTAAAAATCAATAAAACATACATGCACTATGCCCACATGCTGTGGAGATATTTGCAATTCTGGCCTCCAGTTTTGGACTAATACTGTGTATATTTGCTCCAAAGTGTTTCATCATATTGTTTAAGCCAGAGAAATACACCAAGAAACATTTAATGAACAAAAATCAATCCTAAGACATCTGAGGTTTGGAAATTGTTAAGATGGTAACATACACTATAAAGCTTATGCTGTGCACATCCAACAAAGTCTTCATCTTGGTTTTTTTGTGAATTTCCTTTTAAAAGTTATCTTCTTATTTTACAAATATTCTTTCCTCATGGGCTGAAAATATAAAATTAAGTGAATATAATATGCATGGTTCTTTCTGTCATGTAAAATAATTTCTCTTTTCAATAATACTTCCATATACACATTATTTAATATGGGATTAAAACAAACAATCCATTAAACGTGTGTATTTGTTAAGCTTAACTGTTATATCAAATAAAAAATGAAAAAAGGTGTAAGGGTAAGACAATTTTAGGAAGATATTTTGACTCTGTTTTAAGGCTTTAGAAAATGTAGCCATGATGGGAAACTTTGGTCAATTACAAGTCATTTCAGAAGGACAGAGCATTCATATTGGCTTATCTGCAGATTGTCACGTCTGCCTCCGCTCATATCGTGTTTTCTGTTTGTTTTCATGAACTTCCTGTTTTATTTTGCATCCACTGTTTGTCTTCAGTCACTTCACTTGTCTTCCTGCCTTTGTTTGTTTCCCGCCGTTTTTGATTACCTGTCTCCGCCCTAATGTTATTCACCTGTGTCTGGTTGTCTTCCCCTCCCCCGTGTATATATACTCACCTGTGTTCACTTTTTCTCTGCCAGATTGTTGTAGCTCCATGTTGACTCACTTTCCAGCGTTCCCTTGTTTTGTTTCCCCGTGTACCCTGACCTATTGCCAGTATCATCGAACACGTTTACCTGCCTGTTGGATCTGTACCTTTGCTTACATTGTTCTGGGAGCAATAAACCGATCACCTTTATCCTTGTTTCCTGAGTCGTGCATTTGGGTCCGCCATTGTAGCCTGACACAGATGCAGTGCCCGTGCAACACAAAGGGGAGAAGGAGGGCTGCAGGAAGAGGTCTCTACTTCAAATTCTGGGGTTTTTCTTGCATTCTACCCACTGCAGCTTTAATGCAGATTATATTGTACATGCAGCACACAGAAAAGACTTAGACATGAGTTAATAGGGCCACTGGATAAGGCCATCCTCTCTCTGATGTACAGCAAGATAACAGAGTAAAAGGAAGGAAGCTTTTGTCTGAAAATCTATAAAAACATACATGCAGTATGCCCACATGCTGAAGTTGAGAGATGGAGATCTCTGCTCTCTGTATTGGCCTGACCTGTCTGTGGGTTTGTGTGATCTAAACTCAGCTCTACAGCTACCAGCATACTGGAGAGAAACTAAAAGGAAAGTATCAATCTCATTACACTGGTATTGATCAATATAAATACCGACGTTGGTATCGATATTATCAATATTTGGATCGATCTGCCCACCACTAATGTACATTGGAGTACCAACAACTTCCTGTTTAGTGACATAACATCAAAATTTGCTGTAGTGCCATTGCCACGCCCTTTAACGCAGACTCAAAGTCTTAACAATACAGCATCATCAAGGTCTTAAGGCTTTCTGACCCTGTTTAAGGAAGATCTGGTCAACCCGCTATGTGGAGCACATTATGAACGCGAGCTGACCAGAGCAAGGTAATTGGGATAAATGCCGATGCCCTATCAGTTAAAAAAATGCCCATATCGCTTCTTTGTAATTTTATAGGGGGCGCTATTGAGCTAATTTAACACTCCCAAGTGCGAGACCAATGCAGCTATCTTCAGGCCTGGACTGTCATCACGCATGAAAAATTTGGGGCAGATTAGATAATGTACATTCAAGTTACAACAACTTCCTGTTTCATTGCGTAATATCATGTACCGTGTCAACATGGCAACTATGTTTAATGAAATCTCACAATCTTCAAAATGTAGAAGGAGATTCTTAAAGTACAATGCCTGCAAATGGTCAAAGATAACCAAAACAATGCATTTTCGTGCATTTTGGTCTGGACATGATACATTTCCATAACCTTACTCCGCCAAATGGATTGCTTCACATTTGCTCGGCATATCCACCTGGGAACTTTCCGTTGGAGAACTTTTGGAAAGGGGCGGAATACTGGTTATTTGATTGGATGAACCATCTGTCTATCACCTATGTTGGTGATAGACGGGCCAAATCAACCAATCAGATCCACGAAGCGTATGAAAATACAACCACAAGCCCGCCCCTGCTGCTGCAGGCAAAGCATAGCTCGTAAGCTCAGCATGCAAGCAACATGTCGGTAAAGGATATTTGCCGTTTGTGTAACGAGAATTTAGGAATAAAAGGCACCGTTTCAGGTTCCCGGACCATATTCCAAAAGAAGGATCCAAGAGAAAAAAAGCATTAGCGAGCGGCTAACAGAATTAGGGCTAACGCTGGCTGATAATACTGGTTAGCTGATTGGATAAACCATTGGTCTATCACCACCTAACCCACCTCAAAACCAACGCTGATTGGCCCGGTTGTTTGGCTAACGGCTCCAAATTTTCTCTGCCTCAAGATGCCAGACTGATCTGCGAGTGGAAAACTGGAGCTCGCGAGATCAGGACGGTCTCACGAGGCTAACATTTCCATACATCTAGGTGAAACGAACTGTGGGAGCTACATTTTTGTAATTTTGTAGGGGGCACTATAGAGCTGATTTGCCAAGCTCGAGACCACACTATTAGATGTCAATTTTCACCAATTCTGTGTGTGCAAAGTTTAATAACTTTGTGAACATATTTAGCCCCTCAAAATTGCGATTTATTTAAGTTAAGAATAATAAACAGAACAATATCAATAGTGCCTTCGCTGACCGACGACGTTAGGGCTCAGGTCCTGATTATGACTGCTAAAAGCCCTCTTGTTATATTTTTTCAGATTCCCAACTTGCCACAAGGAGTACTGGCCTATTGCTGAGAGAGTCACTTGTCTCAATAATGTTTCCATATACATATTATTTATTATGGTCTTAAACCACACAACCCATTAAAGGTGTGTATTTCTTAGGATCATCTGTAATATCAGATAAAACCAAACAAAAAAGGTGTAGGGGTAGGACAAACTTAAGAAGATATCTTGACTCAGTTTTAAGGCTTTAGAAAATCTAGCCATGAGGGGGGACTTTGGTCAACAACAGGTCATGTTAGAGAGACAGTGCATTCATATTGGCTGTTCTGCGGGAAGAAGGAGGGCTGCAGACTACTTAAAATTCTAGTACTTTTATTGTTGCATTCTACCCACTGCAGCTTAAATGCAGATTATATAGTACATGCAGCCCACATTAAAGACTTAGACATGACAAAATCAAAGGCCACTAGATAAGGTCATCCTCTCTCTGATGTACAGTAAGATGACGTACAGTAGAAGGAGGGAAACTTTTGTCTGAAAATCTATAAAACACCTGCAGTATAACCACATGCTGACAGTTGAGGGATGGAGATCTCTGCTCTCTGTATTGGTCTGATCCTGTCTCTGGGTTTGTGTGACCTGAACTCAGCTCTTGCCTTGAATGGTTCTGAGGATGGTGTTAAACAAAGGGCTGGGTTTACAGAGGATAGGACTGGTGCTGGGGTCAGCACTCAGACTTCATCTGTGAAATGTAAGCTCCAGGGTACCACTCGTCTCCCTGTGTTCTCAATGGATGGTGACTACGTTATTGGGGGTGTTTTCTCTATACACAACAACATGCACACAGTGAAGCATAACTACACCACCATGCCTGAGCCACTAAGATGCACAGGAAGGTTAGTAAGAGGGAGTGCGGAAAAAGAGATGTTTTGATTTGTATGATGTGCCTACAATTGTGTACTTTTGTCTAGCATTGGAAACTTAAAAAATGTTCATTAAATGCCAAATAAAGATGAGATAAGATAAACTTTTATTGATCTCCAGAGCGAAAAAGCAAGTGTAAATTGCATGATATTAATTTATATATTATATATTGAAAATATAGGTGTGTTTAACAACTGATTTGTTTGTACATATTAACCAAACGATTTAATAGTTTGGATTTATTTCACTATGTACATTAAGATTCTTGTGAATGTTGGACTGATATCTAATCCTGTGTTTTTTATATTTTTGTTAAAATTGTGAATTGTAAAATTCAAATAGTGACACAGTGTCTGTTTGCAGCATTAAAACCCGTGAACTGCGCTTCTCACGTGCAATGATATTCGCCATCGAGGAGATAAACAACAGCACGGAGCTGCTGCCGGGAATCAAACTCGGTTATCAGATCTACGACTCGTGCGCCTCGGTGCCCATGGCGGTGCATGTGGCATTCCAGCTTTCAAATGGCCTGGACCCGGTGTTTTACACCGGTGACAATTGCTCACAATCTGGTATGGTGATGGCTGTCGTTGGTGAGTCTGGGTCCACGCCATCCATCAGCATCTCGCGCATCATCGGGCCCTTTAACATTCCTCAAGTAAATATTCTTTATTTCTGGGAAACGTTTTGTAATAGCCTATAGACTAGTACTTTTTCCATGTTCTGTTAAATAATTACAATTTTATTTTCCTTTAGGTGAGCCACTTTTCCACTTGTGCATGTCTGTCCGATAAGCAGCAGTACCCGAGTTTCTTCAGAACAATCCCTAGTGATCAGTTCCAGGCTGACGCGCTGGCCAAGCTGGTAAAACACTTCGGCTGGACTTGGATAGGTGCTGTCCGGTCAGATTCGGACTATGGCAATAATGGTATGGCGTCTTTCCTGGACGCAGCACACAGAGAGGGGATCTGTGTGGAATACTCAGAATCTTTCTATCGGACCCACCCACGTAGCAGGATCCAGAAAGTAGCTGACGTTATCCGCAAGTATGATGTTGCCTGTGTTGACACTGAACTTCTGCATACAAAAGCACAACAAAAATATTAAGATGGAAGATTATTATTATCTCTTTGGCAAATTGGAAACGTTCAATTACAAATCAAACGTTTATTTCTCTATTTAATATTGTAATAAAAATGGTCTGTCAGACCAACAACTAAATGTAAATATCCTATATGTCATGTTTGTTGGGTTTACTATCTCAATATACATTTTAAAAACCTAAAACTTTCTCCAGGTCGACAGCTATGGTTGTTGTGGCATTTGCAGCCTTTGGAGACCTGAGGCTTCTGCTGGAGGAGCTGTTGCTCGAGCCATCTCCACCTCGCCAGTGGATAGGCAGTGAAGACTGGGTAACAGACACAGAATTGCTGAGGTTCAGCTTCTGTGCTGGAGCCATCGGATTTGGCATTGAGCGATCTGTCATCCCAGGTCTGAGAGACTTCTTGCTGGATCTCTCTCCTTCTAAAGTGGCTGCCTCTCCAATGCTTACGGAGTTCTGGGAGGATGCATTCAACTGCAGGCTGGTAAAAAGTGAGAAAGTTTTTCTGATTTTTAACGTAGGAGAGACACTCACAGTTGGATTCTTGTGGTTGTGTTGTGTTGCTTTTTGATTGTCTGAGTGGGATGTCCTGTGTTCAGCAGCTGCTTTAAGACAAAACCCCAGATTGACAGGTAAATTACCGACATAATGTGCATCTCATCTCTGTGAATAATTTAACTTATGTTTTTTCAGGTCAAATTTAGACTGTTGTCTTTGTGAAGATTTTGTAGGAATTTTGCTGCAGTGGTTTTGCAATGTCAACAAGCACACAGTATACAGACAGTCTCCAGCCCACCGAGCTAAAGTACTAATCAATATCTTAAATTGTAGTTACTCGCATGTATTAGTTACAGAACGCAAGTTCTTGTGATAGTGAGTTCTGATCATTAATGTGTTTTCATTTTTAAGTTCTTTATTGTAATATGCACAACAATTACAGATAAGTAGTCCTAGGAAATGAAAATCTAGATCCCAGGCTCCCTCCAACAATGCTCATTAAATATGTAAAAAAAGACAATCATGCACTACAAATGAGAATCTGAGACAAAAAAATAGTGCAACATTAAAACATAGGGGTACAATATTACATATATAAAATATAAACTGTGGTAAATGAAGTGTGCAATAATTGCAAACAGAATAAACTTTAATATCAGCAGGAATGTAGTAAATGTATACGTAATGAGAGGTTGTAAAGTATAAAGGTTAAGTGACAGTATGGTCATCATTAGCTCAGCAAGGAGTTCAGCTTATTGCCTGTGTGATGAAGTTGTCCCTGAGCCTGGTAGTGCAGGACCGGATGCTGCATTAGCGTCTGTAAGACGGCAGCAGGTAGAACAGTTTGTGGCGGAGGTGATTTGGCTCTCTGATAATCCTGTTGGCCTTCTTCCTGCAGCACTGAGGGTATAGGTCTTCCTTAAAACAGGTCAAGACAGTATTTAATTAAAGAAAAATAATTTGTTTGCCTTTTATAAATGTTACTAATTGTCTGATCACTGATTCATGTTAATGTGAGCTGGCTTACATAAAAGGTTAAAAAATAGGAGTGATACAAACTGAAACAGCCACTATTGAAAAAAAAAAAAAAAAAAAGGAAAAAGATATCTGCAAAACAATGCTTTGAATTGTAATGTTAAATAAGCAACAATATACTGTAGCTTTCTTACAAGGCATGTTTGGCAGGTTAAATTAACAATAAACATAAGAGAATGATAATGTAAAGGCTAAAAAAAACCTTCCTCTGTCTCTGTTTTTAGGTGCAGTCACAGACAAAAGTGTGTGTGATGGAACTGAAGACATAAAGACGCTCCAGAGCCCGTACACGGACACATCTCAGCTCCGTATCACTAACATGGTATACAAGGCTGTTTATGCAATAGCTCATGCCATTCATAAAGCAGTGTGTCAGGAAAGAAATTCTACAACTCAGTGTGATAAATTCACCAGGATAGAGGCCAAAGAGGTCAGTTGAACATAAGTGCTTTTCATAATGCCAAAATACAAAAAAATCCTGATTTTTGGTGATTTTAACATCCGTTTGTACTGTCCTGACTATATTTTAGCCTCAGATGTTTTAAAGATTACTTTCACGTGCACTAACAGGACCTAGATTCAATAAGTGACATGCTCTTGACTTGGTGTTGTACTATGGCATTATGATCAGCGATGTGTAAGAAAGTGTGATTTCTAATCATAAGTACCTTCTTTTTAACACTATTGTCCATAACATTGTTTATTACATATTGTTATTGTTTAACTCTTCAGTGAATATTAATGATGCCATTACTACTTTTAACTCAACATGTTAAAATATTCTTGACATTGTAGTTTCTTTGAGATTGAGAATACCCCAAACTAAACATTAGCCCTGGATATCCAATTTAATCAGATCACTTGAACAGCTGTGTTTTAAAGCTCAACCGAAATGGAGGCGCATTAGACAGCCTGCAGACCTACAAACTCTGAGAGACCTAATGAAGAATTGAAATCAAACAGTGAAATTGGCAAGAGAATAGTATTAAAATTGCCTCATTAATAATCATATATCCAATCCAAGACTCCTCGTCACTGTAGTAAGTCACACGTCAAATCCACCTCTGCTACTATTGAACCATCAATTGACAAATGTGAACAGTTTAAATCTTTTTTTCTCCGATAAAATTAAAAAAACTATTAAAAAAAAATATTTTGTCTGCTGCCTGTCGAACCCTCTCCTCCTAGCATAAACTGTACCTTAACTTCTTTCGATAAGCTAACAATATAAACATTACTAAAACCATTTTCAAAATGAAGAACTCCACCTGCTTTCTCAATATAATTCCTTCCTTCTTCCTAAAAGCAACCATCACCATAACCTGTCCATTTCTGATGGATTTATTGAACTCCTTACTCTCATCATGGCTGAGCATGCATCAGCTGAGCTCATTTAAACTAATTACGAAGGCCTTGATCAGCTGAGCTCATTTAAACTAATTACCAAGGCCTTGATGGGCCTAAGTACCACCTTTACCATAGTCACCACATAAATTAGTGATAAAATTACTTACAAAATAACATTATGTGCTACACTATTGACACTATTTGTCACATTAGACCAATCCCACACACAATATCACAAGAAAAGACATTACAGAAAAGGCTTTAAATCAAATTCTTCATTTAAGCTGTTTGGAGACATTGTTTTGAGGTAATAAATCCAAAAAGTTTCTCTCTGAAGAAGCCTTCTACCATGATCGCCCCCTCTTGGGGGGTTCTTAACACATTCCACCCCAACATATCTCAATGCGCTAACATTGTGACCAGCTCGCATAAAGTGGGCAGCTACAAGACTGCGCTCATCCCCCGTTCTAATGCTGCTCCTATGTTCACAGATCCTTGTGGTTTTACCCACTTATCATGTATATGACATGTGTGGTGCTACGACCACTAATACGTTTGGCTTTGCCAGTGTGGTTGAACGTTTTACATTTGTGCATGTATGAACACTGTACACAGCTGCCACACCTAATTTCTATCTGGCACAGGCGGTAGGAGTGGTGCGCGATGAGGGCGCATATCGCTCCTAACTAAACAGTCTCTTAGGTTAGGTGTGCGCTTAAAACCATCCTCGGCTTATCTGGAAATACCTTTTTTAGATTGGGATCTGAATCAATGATGTGCCAGTGTTTCTGGACAGACTTATTAAGCTCAAAACCCAGTGGGGAGTATTTTACTCAGCACATGGGGGCATTAGTCTTCTTACCAGTTCTCTTTTCTGTAGCCCGAAGGCATTTGTCTTGCGAGATGTTGTCAAAACATTCCATTGCGTTATTTACCCACTCCTGTTTGTGCCCTCTGCTGAGGAATCTATTAGATAAATCCTTAGCCTGTGTAGAATATGAGTCATCACCACTACATATCCTGCGAATCCGATGAAACTGGCTAATGGGAAGGTTTTTAATCAGCGATCGCGGGTGAAAACTGTCTCCTCTCAGTAAAGTGTTGCGATCAGTTGGTTTTCGGTAGAGATCTGTTTTTATTTCCCTCCTCTCTTTATAGACTTTAACATCCAGGAAGCTAATACCAGAGCCAGTCTACGGAGAGCCGTTTCACTCCCTATTAAGCCCCATTGTACCGAATTTGGTTGCAGTTCCACCAGAGTTCCACTGGGGGTGATCGCAGGCGAGTGCAAAATGAATGGGACTCTATGGAGCTAGACGGCTAAATTTGTCTCTTTCACCTGATTGCCGTTGACAAATCTCAGATTTTACTGTAGTTTTTGCAAGTTTAACATGGATTATAGGTCGAAAGTTGAATGAACGAGTACTTATGTCCTTTGGATTTCTTACAGGTTGAGTTGTTGTTGCCCAGAGTGAATATTTTGGTGTGGTCTTTAAAACATTAGCAAACCTCTTTCTAGCACGTGTATTAACAGGGAGAGCCTTACCTGTCTGCTGTGTTGTTGATGCCTCGAGAGAAAAAAGGAAGTGACTCAGTTTACTTGCTGTAAAGCAGTATCTCTGGCCGTACGATGTGTATGACGTCATTGACTTTTTAAAAGGCTTTTTAGAAGAAAAAAGCCACTTTAAAAAAATCTAACACCCAGCAGTGTGTATTTTCTTAGCCTCCCCTTTCGAATGCAACATTCAAATTACTAGACATGTTCTAGTGTGAATTTAAGATGGTCATTGCAAGAGTTGAGATACATATGAAAGTGCATGAGTTCATCCACTGTAGAGTCAACAATTAAGAAAACATCATCAATGAATCGTTTATGAAATAAGATTTTTTCATGAAAAGGGTTTGCTGGGCTCAAGATAAAATTATTCTCAAAAAGGCCCATGTATAGGCAAGCGTAATTTGGTGCCATTTTGCTGATCATTGCTGTGCCTTTCCTTTGTATTATAGTTATCCTGAAAAAAGAAATTATTTGTTAAAGGTATACAAGCTAAGTCCAAAATGCAGTCTATGATGGGCTTGGATTCAGGGTGAGAAAATGTTTTAGTGCACTTATACCACCGTCATGGGGGAAATTTGTGTATAAGCTTTGAACATCCAGTGTGGCTACCAAAATGTTTGATTTAACTTCAAACTTTTTCAATGTGTCAATGAAGTCTATAGAATCCCTCACACAGGATGGAAGGGTGACCACTGCAGACTTAATAAAGTGGTCCACATAAGCAGAGATGCTTTCCGTTAAACTCCCAATACCGCTTACAACAGGCCTACCTTTTACGGTGGTGTCCAAACCTTTATGTATTTTAGGGAGTGTGTACGTAACAGGTATCACTGGATGTTCTACCTTTAGGAATTCAAAGACAATTTTTTCGAAATGATGGGTAAGCTTAGAGTGCACCAACGTCAATAACCTCTTAGTGGGGTCTGACGACAGTTTATCCTAAAAAGTTGAATCACCTAATTGTCTTTCGATCTCATGATTATAATCCACAATGTTTGGCAACACAATAGCGCCGCCTTTATCAGCGGGACGTACCACAAACTTATTGTCTTTACCCAGATCAACCAAAGCTTCTCTTTCTTCTTTTGATAAGTTATTATACACTTTGTACTCTTTTTTTATTTTTTAATAAGTGATTCACATCATTTTCCACCAAACGACAGTATGTATCAAGGGAGGCATTGCGATACTTAGGCGGAATGAAAGTAGATCTTTTTCTGAACTGGTTGAGGGTTGGGACAATGGGGGCAGGAGCAGGCAATGAGCTGGCTGGATACAAGGCGCGTTCATCACTAGGTGTAGATGTACAGTCTCTATCACCCTGGAAAACTCCCTTAATCTTAAATTGCGGAAGAACTTCTGGAAGTCAATAACAGTGTCAAAGTTATTAGTTTGGGCAGTAGGTGCAAAACTCAGTCCCTTACTCAATGCTGACATACAAGGGTCAGTTAGTGTCTTTTCAGAAAGATTTATTACTGTGGTGCTGTCCAGTTGGTGTGCGTTCAGGACTGCATGCGTCCTTTTGCGCTGGCCCTTCTACACCGCTCGGAAAAGCTCTTCCCCATTGCAGCGGCTTTGGAGGCCTTCTTTGGGCGTGTCCCAAAAAGGACGCCCCGCGTTCTGATTTGCCACTCACGTCAGAACCAGATTCGAACGACGAGGAGGACAGCCATGATCTGTTGTGTCTCATAGGGCATTGCCATGCAGGTTGTATTCGTTGTCCTGCGTCATGCTGGGGTTTGGCTGGAGGCTCCGGTTTCCCGTCTTTCCAGAAGTAGACCTTGTTTTGTTTGTAGTTGTCAGTGTCTTGTGCCAATTTAGATTTCTTTAGGCCTCTGATTTCACTGGCCTTCCACCTCCTTCTTGATTTCCATAAACCTCTTCTTCTCTGTATGTGTTTTGAACTTGACTTCTGTCTGCTTAAGGTCTTGCCGTGTATATTCAAGTTGTTGAGTAATTTCACTAATGACGAGGACCATCAGGTAGAACAGATCTATTTTTTAACGATAATTACCTCTTTTAGGGATTTTACTCAGGTTTTAGAGCAGGTCTTAACACAGAACCTGTACTCCTCAGGGTTTTAAATAATCTTATTTTAGCAGCTGACTATGATCAACAAACCATTTTAATCCTGTTGGATTTGTCTGTGACATTTGACACCATTGACCATAGTATTTAAATTCAACTTTTACAAAAGTATGGTTATGTCCTTATCTGTCTGGAAGGTCTTTCTGTGAGGTAAATTGGAATTTCTCAATCATCTTCAGTAGGCTACCATTACAACAGGGTTCCGTTCTTGAGCCATTGCTATTCTCCATTTACATGCTACCGCTCGGTCAAATTATTAGGAAGCACAATATCATGTACCATTTTTATGCCAATGACACACAATTGTATATTTCTGTTGACTCTTACGACACCAATCACTTAAGCAACATCCACTTGTGCAGACATCAATAACTGGATGGCGTCAAACTTTCTACTGCTAAACTCAGAAAAAAAATTAAGTTATTATCATAGGTCCAGATTGATGACAAAAATCATATTTCTCCCTGTCTAGGGCCCCTCTTAACCTGACTCCGCCAGATGGATTGCTTCGCATTTGCTCGGCATATCCATCTGGGAACTTTCCGTTGGAGAACTTTTGGGAAGGGGCGAAAATACTTTTAGCTGATTTAGCTGATTGGATAAATCATCTTTCTATCACCACCTGTTGGCGATAGATGGGCCAAATCAACCAATCAGATCAAACTCTTGCTGAAACCAGTCGGGAGAAGAGCAAAAACATCTTTTCCCCCGAGAAAAGCCTCCAGTGCCGTTTTTTGCTCTTCTTTCAATGAAGGAATACTTTCTAATTTGAATAAAACTTGCACGATAGTTACGCTCATCTCATCCGTGGATGCTGCCATGTTTTAGCTTTTTGCTACATTAACTGTTTGCTCTTTGTCTTTTTAAATTAATGTAAATCACTTTGTAACTTGTTTTTGAAAAGTGATTCATAAATAAAGGTATTATTATTATTTTGTAAAATAAAATATTAAGTTTATTTTATATTATGTAATTTCTCTCCCTTACGGTTTTCCTTTAATTCATTCTCACAGGTTCTTTCTCAGCTGAAAAAAGTAAATTTTTCCCGAAATGGATATGATGTGTCATTTGATGCCAACGGTGATCCTGTGGCCAGATACGAGCTGGTTAACTGGCAAAAGAGTGAGAGTGGCAGTATTGAGTTGGTGACAGTAGGGCACTACGATGCATCACTGCCGGTAGGCCAGAAGTTCCGTATCAACAGGAACCTCACCTGGGTGGACGATGGGACACAAGTAAGGAGCACAAAAGCAATATTTTAACATCAAACATGGTGATCTTAAAGGGTATGATATGTGTACATTGAAAACATTTCTGGTCACTGTATATTCCATACTGGCCGTAAAGAGATCCATTCCAAAGTTAAAGTATTTTCAGTATGAATTTCCTACTTTATATTTCCCAAAAAAGTATTCCCTTGATGAGCTGTGGCACAGCGATAGTAAGAAAGGAAAAAGGGAATTTGTACTAAAAAGACTAGTTGATTTGTCTAACTCTGACTGATAAAGCCTCATTTTAGCTTCAGCTGAACATTAGGATGAATTTTACCCATAAACTGTGGATTTTGTACCCCGACAGTTACACTGACAATACACATTTTGACATGTGAGCATTGTTTTAACACAGGATTGAAAATGTTTCCATGCCTGAATATTTGTTTGTCTTTATGTGCCAGGTTCCTGTGTCAGTGTGCACTGATAGCTGTCCTCCAGGAAACCGTAAAGTGCTGCAAAAAGGAAAACCCATCTGCTGTTATGATTGTATACCGTGTCCTGAGGGAGAGATTAGCAATGCTACAGGTATTTGTTTTTTCTCTTAATACATAGTCGATGTACTGTACAAAATCAAATATACATTACTACCACTAGAATACCTTTTTGTTTTATTTTTTCAGATTCCCCTGATTGTTTCCCTTGCCCCAAGGAGTTATGGCCTAATGCAGAGAGAGACACTTGTCTCCCCAAGCCTGTAGAGTTTCTTTCCTACAACGAGGTCCTAGGAATCATCCTGGCTACATTCTCAGTTGGTGGTGCCTGTCTGGCCATTATAACAGCGGCTGTGTTCTATCGTCACAGGACATCACCGATTGTCAGGGCCAACAACTCTGAGCTGAGCTTCCTGCTGCTCTTCTCCCTGACTCTATGTTTCTTATGTTCATTAACTTTCATTGGAGCACCCTCTGAGTGGTCCTGCATGCTGCGCCACACAGCGTTTGGAATCACCTTTGTCCTCTGTATGTCTTGTGTTCTTGGAAAAACAATAGTAGTGTTAATGGCCTTTAAAGCTACACTCCCAGGTAGTAATGTGATGAAATGGTTTGGTCCTCCACAGCAAAGAATGACTGTAGTATCTTTCACGTTTATTCAAGTTTTAATATGTACTATTTGGTTGGGTCTTAGTCCCCCTTTTCCGGTGAAAAACCTAACCATATACAAAAAAAGAATCATCTTGGAGTGTGCATTAGGCTCAGCTGTTGGGTTCTGGGCTGAGCTTGGGTACATAGGCCTACTGGCTGTCTTTTGCTTTGTGTTAGCTGTCCTAGCTCGGAAATTACCTGATAATTTTAATGAAGCCAAGCTCATCACCTTCAGCATGCTGATATTCTGTGCAGTCTGGATCACCTTTATACCAGCATATCTCAGCTCTCCTGGGAAATTTACTGTGGCTGTGGAGATATTTGCCATTCTGGCCTCCAGTTTTGGACTAATACTGTGTATATTTGCTCCAAAGTGTTTCATCATATTGTTTAAGCCAGAGAAAAACACCAAGAAACATTTAATGAACAAAAATCAATCCCAAGAAATCTGATGTTTAGAAATCGTTAAGATGGCATCATACAATATACAGTTTTTGCTGAGCACATCCAACGCAGTCTTCATCTTTTTGATTTAAATCGTTTTTCTTTTTACATTCAATATTTTTTTTGTTGTCATTTTGTGAATGTCCTTTTAATACCTTCTCATCTTATTTTACCAAAAATATTTTATCATTGGCAGAAAATGTGAATGCAAAAGTCCAAATTTAAAACATATACATATATATATATATATATATATATATATATATATATATATATATATATATATATATATATTTGTGTGTCTTTCTCTTTTATAAAATAGTTTCTATTTCAATAATATTTTTATCTTATTATATAATATGTATAACCAATGTGCACCTTTAATAGGTTCTCTGTTTTAATCCCATAAAGAATGATTGCATTGCTGCAGGAAGAGGTCTCTCTATTATGCCAAATTAGTTTACTTAACTAGAAATTTGTGTGGAAACCCGTTGCCTTAAACCATTTAAGTTGTATTAACACAGAGTAGTAAGTTGATGCCGTAGATAAAACCATAGGTAAAAATAGTTCTTTTTTTCTGGAGTCATGCTAAAAATAAGTATGTTAATGACAAGAAACATAACAAATATATAAAAGTCTACTTATCACTGTTAAAAAGAGAATACGTTGACATACATATTGTTTTGTCCTTTTAAGAATTTGTATTCAATAATTCTTTTCAATGATTCAGAAAGGCAAACAATGTACATTAACAATGACATTTTCCAGTGTTCTATGTTTCAAAGAGAATTTCCCTCAGGAGACAAAGATACTCATCTCTGTCATTTGCTCATGCTTAAATAATGCTTTCTCACTGTCCAGACCCAATCTGTCCCCACCCGGGTCATGGTGCAACAATAAATTTAGATAAACATGATCCTAAATCACCCATTCAAAATTAAAACCCAGATATAAAAAATACACACCCAAAACACTAACAGAACATTATTAAAACACACTTTAACTAGGACAAAAAATGTTCAGAACATATATATTTTGTCCCATGAGCCTTTGCACTAGTCTGACAAGCCAGAAGTCACCATTGGCAGGGCTCAATCCAAGGGTTAAGTGATAAACGGGTGTCTTTCAAATTCCCTCTGCACTCATAGCCAACCAGAGCAACGATAGTTGATAGATTAAACTTTTGCTGTATCCAGTCGGCAAAACTCCGAACACATCTTCCTTTTTTAAGAATGACTTCAGTGCTTAACTCCAAGTCTTCCAGAGTCGTGACCAAAGCCAAATCGAAAGACTGCTGTTCGACAGGAGCAGCCATTTAATTTAGCCCTCAAAAGTAGAATGGTGTGTTGTTTCGTTATGGACTTTCATATTAACAGCAAGAATTCAGTCTCCATTACAACCAAATGTACAAAGGGGCAATTTTGCTTTATTAACAGGTGAACCAGAAGCATACGGTGAAACTTGAAAAATTAGAATATCGTCCAAAAGTTCATTTATTTCAGTAATTCAACTTAAAAGGTAAAACTAATATATTATATAGACTTACTACATGTAAAGGAAAATATTTCAAGACTGTATTTGTTATTTTGATGATTATGGTTTACAGTTTAGGAAAACCCTCTAATAGAATATTGTGAAAAGGTTCAATATTGTAGGCTCAAAGTGTCCCACTCTAATCAGCTAATCCAAAACACCTGCAAAGGGTTCCTGAGCCTTTAAATGGTCTCTCAGTCTAGTTCAGTAGAATTCACAATCATGCAAGATGCTCCTCGGGTATTCGGCTTCACTCAATGACCTGCACAGTAACACACCTAAGTATTTCAAAAGGTCGAACACACATACAGATATCCGAGGGTTGAAGTTGCATTTTAACGGGGCGGTGCAAGTTGCGGCTGTGTTTTAGCTGAAGCTAATGCCGCTTGAGCTTTCACGTTACAATATAAAAGGTGTTGACCGTTGACTTAGCTAGCATGCAAACAGTTAATTTACATGTCTACGAGCATGTTGACAAACTACACCAAGAGACAAATACCGAGGAATATTGATAGAAAGCAGGGGAAACTAGTACTTTCATACTTTTTAGCATTGGCTAATTAGCAACCTGCCTGCCATTAGTTGTTAGCTTTTGAGCTAGTTAGCAGCTAGCCCCAGAAGCTCATGAAAACAAGGCTTTCACCGGAGCAGTCTTACGTTATTTCCGAACCACTCTTTTCTTTTCAAAATCAGAAATAAAATGAACGAAAAAGTACACGGGCCCAGTTACAGTTCACTGTTGTGGCATTTAGCCTACATCAGTTTCTATCATCTAATGTGAAACAAGAGGCTATATCAGCTTCGCTACCAGGCTGTCTTGGTCCGTTCGAGCGTATGGGCAGTGACGTAGGCAAAAAAATTGGCTGACTTGGATGTAGCCCCGACTTCCCGCAGGCTGCTGCGAGAGGCTCCTCACTAGATGAGGCCATCCTCAGTCTGATGTACAGTAAGATGACGTACAGTAGAAGGAGGAAAACTTTTGTCTAAAAATCAATAAAAGATACATGTAGTATGCCCACATGCTGTGGAGATATTTGCAATTCTTTTTGGACTAATACTGTAGATATTTGCTCCAAAGTGTTTCATCATTTTGGTTAAGCCAGAGAAGAACAACAAGAAACATTTAATGAACAAAAATAAATCCTAAAACATCTGAGGTTTGGAAATAGTTGGTAACATACACTTTAAAGCTTATGCTGTGCACATCCAACAAAGTCTTCATATTGTTTTTTTTGTGAATTTCCTTTTAATAGTTAGGGTGTTGTAGCGGTGGAGCAGGTCTGTGAGTTAGGAAGGAGCCTGGTTACAGAGGGCTTTGTGGGTGAGTAGGAGGACTTTAAACTGGATGCATTGGGAAACAGGGAGCCAGTGGAGGTTCTGAAGGACAGGAGTGATGTGATCACAGGAACGGGTGTGGGTGAGGAGACGGGCAGCAGAGTTTTGGATGTATTGGAGCTTATTTAAGGCTTTTGCAGGTGAACCATAGATGATGCTGTTGCAGTAGTCAATTCTGGAAGTGATGAAAGCGTGAATCAAAGTTTCGAGTGCAGAGAAGGTGAGTGATGGGCAGAGACGGGCAATGTTTTTGAGATGAAAGAAGGCAGTTCTGGTTATTTGGTTGATGTGGTTTTCAAAAGTCAGGTTGCTGTCGAAGATGACTCCCAGGTTACAGATGTGTGGGGATGGAGACAGGGTGGAGTTGTTAACAGTGAGACCAAAGTGGGTGTGGGTGTTCTTTGTGAGGGATTTTGGGCCGATGAGCATCAAGTCGGATTTATTGTAGTTGAGTTGGAGGAAGTTGGATTACATCCAGGTTTGAATATCGGTGAGGCAGTTGGTCAGGGTGGAGGATATAGCTGTGGTGATGGATTTGGTAGATGTATATCTGGACATCATTGGCGTGGCAGTGGAAGTGAAGACCATGTTTGCATATGATATTGCCGAGTGGCAGGATGTAAAGGATGAAAAGGAGAGGATCAAGCACCGAACCTGGGGGGATGCCTTGTGACAGAGGAGCAGTGGAGGAGGTGCAGTTGTTGATATGTATGAACTGTTGTCTGTTGGTGAGATAGGAACGGAGCCAGGAGAGTGCGGTGCCACTGATGTTGCAGTAGGTTTCCAGTTGGGACAGGAGGATGGAGTGGTTAATGGTGTCAAAGGCTGCAGTGAGGTCAAGCATGATAAGAATGGTGAGGTGGCCAGAGTCAGAGGAGAGGAGGAGGTCATTGGTAACTTTGAGGAGGGCTGCTTTAGTGCTGTGTTGTGAGCGGAATCCAGATCAACCTGGTCTCACAGAATTCCGTGAAATGAACACAGTCCCTTAACTCAAAATCTGTGGCAGTTTCACGGAATCTCCAAAAAATTCCGTGATGGGCCCATGGAAGCGATGCCTATGTAAGTCAATGACAGGCATCATCCGTGGTCTACGCACAGATTCCCTGATTACAGAACAATTTTTTCTGCAAGTCAGATTGCAACAGAGAAGCTGTATACAGCTTTGCTATTATTGGTATTTTTAGCCCAATAACCACTGTTTTAATCAACATTTATTCAACAGATCTTATCAGATATTATCCATGGTTTATACGTATTTCTTTTAATGTTATTATTTTGGTCTATTTCAGCCAGGGAAGCTTGATTGCTTTGTTGTTTATTGATATTTTTAAAACTATAACGCTACATCTATCAACATATATTTAGATGTTAGCATAGTATGCATTTCTTTACTTTAATTATATTATTTCGGTCTTATTACCGGTGAAATATTACAGTAGGCCTATGCTGTAAGACATAACACTATACAATATGATCCAAGCTGGGCGCATGCAAAGCCGATATCCCACAATGTAATGTGTGCATTCATATCAGAGAATCGGACAGCGATCAGCGGGTCTTTAATGACAGTAGCGTTTCAATGTACATATTTAATGAGTGGTTTTGTCACCAGCAACTACACATTGCTCTGTTTTGTTCCAGTAAGTTAATGCACCGTAATAACATTTAAAAGAAAAATCCACTGAAGACTCCGGAAGTGACGTAGTTAGTACCGCTCGGTGGATAGAAAAGATAAAAATACATAATATTCATGTATTTGTCTCATGTACTGTTTGCTTGGTTGGCCGGTGGGCGGCGGCAATCTGAAATGGAATGAAGCCAAATAATCTACTATAGACCTATGAAAAGGTGCAGCAGCACAGGTATCAGTCCTAATGACTTCAGCATCACAAGAAGTAGAGGAGGGCAACTAGGCAAGGTGTGATTTCTGTTTTTGTTTATTTGTTTGTTTTGTTTTTTTCTTTCTTTTCCTCGAGACCACGGAGGGTGGGAGAGGGTAGTTGGTCCTGTTTAAGTGTATTTGTCTTTTCTGATGTTTAAAATGAAAAAATAAAAAATTGATCTTAAATTTTTTTTACAGGATTCAGGGTTCAGAGGTTTAAAGCAGGAGTAATATATCCTCTTCAGACTGACATATGTTACTGTCGAGGTTGAGACCTTTCCAACGATGTGTTTGCTTTAGTCCTATGACGTTTTCATTTTTTCATATCATGGAGACCACGTTGAAGGTGATACATTATTGTCCCCAGAGGGATATCTACCTTGAGTTAAAATGCTTTACACATAACACTTGACATATTGTTTTATCATACAGCTGACATATACTTATAGTAAAAAAAATAACATCAACAAAGTGATATGTAGCCAGACTAAAGTACATCACACAGCCACAATTTATTGCTCATCTTTCACAAACAGTGACAAGAACAACCTACACATAACCCTATGCATCATATCATGAAGCTATTGCACAACCAGCCTGAAGCAACATTATTTAAAGTTTTAATTGAGGTAGGTCCAAATTAGGCCCATAGTTTAGAAATATTTAGTTTACATTGGGGTGCCAGCAGAGGATAAGAGCTACTTGGCATGGAGAATAAAGATAGATCAGACCATATTCTCTAGGCTTGCCTGGAGAGACTGGTTTCTATTCCTCTCCACAACCCTTCATGACAGTCACCTGACAAGCAAACTTTAAATGAAATGTTTTTAGATATTGTATAACAGCCTTGTATAACATAAAACCTTTGGTTCACCGTGGGTTTCTGCTCTAAATGATAAAACACACTTTGAACACAGGCCTTCCAGCCAAAGGTGTTGTCCATATGAACACCAAGGTGCCTATAGCAGCAAAGCCGAAGGATTGGTTCATCATTTATGACCACTGATACCCTCTGACCCATGTCACGACCAACTACTCAGTTTGCGAAAAAAAAATGCCAAAACACATGTTGTATATGTACACATACCCATAAAAAGCTATATACATCTCTGTGAACAAAAACCTCGGAAACAATCTGCTCATCCTTTTAATTTCCTGAAAACGCTTCCTAAATCTAGTCCCTTATTAATTTTGAAAAGGTAGTCTCAGTAAAGGTTAGTATGACTACAAGCTGTAACAACGGTGATTGATATGAGGATCATCTTCTGAATATAATAATTACTATGTTAGGCCTACCATAAATTGATATTTCAAAAAAGTTATTTATTTCTTCATCTTCTGTTTCTTTGTTCTGTGCACCATCCAATATTACCTGGCACATATTGTGGAATCTGTTCTGTATGTCTGAATGATAAATGATGCTAATAATATATTTTTTTAAACTAATAATGCAGTGTGATGTTAAATCAAACTAAGTCCCACACATAAATATGCATGTTTTTTTCCCTTTAGTCTTTGCTATTAACATTCATCAACTGCAAAATTAAAACTGCGTTTTTAAATAATGATGCATGGAAAATAAAATAAAAAATAATTGTAATATTGTAAGTAGTTTATTTTTTGTTTTTCACAACAGAACAAGTCAAAACAAATGCAAGTAAGTCAAACAAGCCATTTGGCTGTATTTCCAAACACTCAACTGTAGTTTTTTTATATAGGCCTAGTATTTTTCTGCGACAAGGCAAATCAAACTGCTTAGCATAAAACACTATTTTTTCATTATTGGTATTTAAATATGTACATTGAAGCGCAACTGTCATTAAAGACCCGCTGTCTGATTCTCTGATATGAATGCGCCCAGCTCGGCCCATATCGTGGTGTTCTGTCTTACAGCATAGGCCTACTGTAATATTTCACTAGTAATAAGACCAAAATAATATTATTCAAATAAAGAAATGCATACTATGATAACATCTAAATAAATGTTGATAGATGTAGCGTTATAGTTTTAAAAATATCAATAAACAACAAAGCAATCCAGCTTCCCTGGCAATAAAACCAAAATAATAACATTAAAAGAAATACATATAAACGAAGGATAATATCTCGTCAATGAATGTTGATTAAAATAGCAGTTATAGGGCTAAAAATAACAATAATAGCAAAGCTACATACAGCTTCCCTGCTGCAGCCCGACTGGCAGAAAGATTTGTGCTGTGATCAGGGAATCTGTGCATTGTCATTGACTTACATACAGTAGGCATCGCTTCCGTGGGCCCATCACGGAATTTTCGGCAATGCCGTGAAACTGCCACCGATTTTGAGTTAAGTGGCCGTGTTCATTTCACGGAATTCTGTGAGACCAGGTTGTCCAGATTGAAATGGTTCAAACAAGTTATTGGAGGAGAGGTGGGTTTTGATTTGGGCAGCAACAACACATTCCAGGATTTTTGATAGGAAGGGGAGTTTGGATATTGCTCTGAAGTTGGACATGGTGTCCAGATTTAGACCAGGTTTCTTGAGGATGGGGGTAACTGATGCAAGCTTGAGTGTTGTGGGGACTGATCCGGAACTGAGAGAGGAAATGATGATTGTAGTTGCAGAAATTCAGTGGCAGATTTGTGATTTGTGATGTTGTCGATGTGGAAGTTGAAATCTCCAAGTGGGTTGGGCTTGTTAGGCTTAACGGTTATCTCAAATAAAAAAAGGAAAGAAGGTTTAAGGGTATGACAAATTTAGGAAGATATTTTGACTCTGTTTTAAGGCTTTAGAAAAACTAGCCATGAGGGGAAACTGTGGTCAATCACCGGTCATTTCAGAAGGACAGAGCATTCATATTGTCTGTTCTGCAGATGCATTGCCCGTGCAACAGAGAGGGGAGAGGGAGGGCTGCATTCTACCCACTGCAGCTTCAATGCAGATTATATTGTACATGCAGCCTAAAGAAAAGACTTAGACATGAGTTAATCAAAGCCCACTGGATATGGTCATCCTCTCTCTGATGTACAGTAAGATGACGTACAGTAGAAGGAGGGAAGGTTTTGTCTGAAAATCTATAAAGCACATGCAGTATGCCCACATGCTGACAGTCAAGGGATGGAGATCTCTGCACTCTGTATTGGTCTGATCCTGTCTCTGGTTTTGTGTGAATTGAACTTAGCTCTTGCATTGAATGGTTCTGAGGATGATGTTAAACAAAGGGCTGGGCTTACAGAGGATAGGACTGGTGCTGGGGTCAGCACTCAGACTTCATCTGTGAAATGTAAGCGGCAGGGTACCACTCGTCTCCCTGTGTTCTCCACGGATGGTGACTACGTTATTGGTGGTGTTTTCTCCATACACCAATATGTTTACACAGTGAAGAATAACTACACCACCATGCCTGAGCCACTACGATGCACAGGGAGGTTAGTAAGAGGGAGAAGTGGGGGATAAGACGATTTTAGACTCTGTATGGAAATAAATCTTGTGATTTGTATGATGTGCACAATGATGTTGGAAAGGTTTTGTGTACTATTAAAAACTTGAAAAAGTTCATTAAGTGCCAAATCACTATTTGGCCATATAAAGATAAGATAACATGACATGAAATAAATATAAGATAAGATAAACCTTTATTGATCCCTTGGAGGGGACATTCAAGTGTTGTGTAAAATGCAGGTATTGTATTCATAAAATTGTAGATATGAAAAATAGTGTTTTGTAATATTTCTTAAATGAAAATATATGTTTAACAAATGACTAACACATATTTACCAAACAAATACATATTTTAGATTTAGCTGACTGTGCATTAAGATTCTTGTGAATGTTGGACTGATATCTAATCCTGTTTTTTTAAATTCAGTTCTCCCAAATCATGCATTTCTGTTAAAATTGTGAATTGTAAAATTCCAACAGTGACATGAATGTCTGTGTGCAGCATTAAAACCCGTGAACTGCGCTTCTCACGTGCAATGATCTTTGCCATCGAGGAGATAAACAACAGCACGGAGCTGCTGCCGGGAATCAAACTCGGTTATCAGATCTACGACTCGTGCGCCTCGGTGACCGTGGCGGTGCATGTGGCATTCCAGCTTTCAAATGGCCTGGACCCGGTGTTTTACACCGGTGACAACTGCTCACAATCTGGTATGGTGAAGGCTGTCGTTGGTGAGACTGGTTCCATGCCATCTATCAGCATGTCGCGCATCATCGGGCCCTTTAACATTCCTCAAGTAAATATTTTGAATTTCTGGGAAACTTTTTGTAATTTAGACCAGTGCTGTTGTTGCCTGTCCTGAGAAATAATAAAACTGTTGTTGTTGTTTGTTTTAGGTGAGCCACTTTGCCACTTGTGCATGTCTGTCCAATAAGCAGCAGTACCCAAATTTCTTCAGAACTGTCCCTAGTGATCAGTTCCAGGCTGACGCGCTGGCCGAGCTGGTAAAACACTTCGGCTGGACTTGGATAGGTGCTGTCCGGTCAGATTCGGACTATGGCAATAATGGTATGGCGTCTTTCCTGGACGCAGCACGCAAAGAGGGGATCTGTGTGGAATACTCAGAATCTTTCCATCGGACCCAACCACATAGCAGGATCCAGAGAGTAGCTGACATTATCCGCAGGTATGATGTTCCCTGTGCTTACACTGACCTACACAAAAGCACAACAAAAATGTTCTGTAAAATATAAGATTGGAGATATTTTTATTACCTCAGTGGCAAATTGGAAATATATATATTTTTCATCCTTTTTATGTAGTACTGATGTTATTATAAAAATGGTCAGTTAGACCAAATAATAAAGTATCCTATCTTGATATGAATTAAAAAACTTAAATGTTTCTTCAGGTCGACAGCTATGGTTGTTGTGGCATTTGTAGCCTTGGGAGACATTAGGATTCTGCTGGATGAGCTGTCGCTCGAGCCATCTCCACCTCGCCAGTGGATAGGCAGTGAAGCCTGGGTAACAGACCCAGAATTGCTGAGGTTCAGTTTCTGTGCTGGAGCCATCGGATTTGGCATTGAGCGATCTGTCATCCCAGGTCTGAGAGACTTCTTGCTGGATCTCTCTCCTTCTAAAGTGGCTGCCTCTCCAGTGCTTACTGAGTTCTGGGAGGATGCATTCAACTGCAGGCTGGGAAAAAGTGAGAAAGTTTATCAGATTTTTAACATAGGACAGACAGTTGGACTTTTTTGGTTGTGTTGTGTACTTACTTGAATGTATGAGTTACAATTAGTGTGAAGTTGTTATTATAGTGACAGTGATTACTGATCATTTATTAGTTGTAATTTTTAAGTTCTTAATTGTAATATGCACAATTACAGAGATGTAGCCGTTGGCAAAAATGTTCTAGATATCAGACTCCCTCCCTCAATGAATATTTATAAAAAGAAAATCATGCAATAAAAATGAGAATCTAAGACATAAAATAGTGCAAAGTTAAAATATAAGGTTAAAGTATGAAATGAAATATACATGTGGTAGACAAAGTGTACATTATTTGCAAAAAGAATAAACTGTTGTAATGTCAGCAGGAATGTGGTAAATGTATGCGTAATGAGAGGTTGTAAAGTATAAAGGTAAAGTGACAGTATAAAGTATGAAAGGGAAAGTGACAGTATTGTTGTTATTAGCTCAGGAGTTCAGCAATCGTATGGCCTGAGTGATGAAGTTGTCCCTGAGCCTGGTAGTGCAGGACCGAATGCTGCGTTAGCGTCTGTCAGACGGCAGCAGGTAGAGCAGTTTGTGGCGGAGGTGATTTATGGTGTAAATTGTTTTTAGTAGGATAGGGCTTATAAAAGAAATGTTTTTATTTATTCATTAATCACTATAGTAGTTGGTCGGCACCGAGATCTGAGAGAGTAACAAATAAAGTATCTATCATCTATCTATCTAATGTTAAATACGCAACAGTATAGCTATGTGAGTTTCTACAAGGCATATTTGACAGGTTAAATGGAACAAAAAAGAACAATAAACACAAAGAAAGAATGGTAATTTTAAGGTTAAAAAACACCTTTCTCTGTCTCTGTGTGTTTTTAGGTGCAGCAGAAGACAAGAGATTATGTGATGGAACTGAAGACATAAAGACGCTCCAGAGCCCGTACACTGACACATCTCAGCTCCGGATCACTAACATGGTATACAAGGCTGTTTATGCAATAGCTCATGCCATTCATAAAGCAGTGTGTCAGGAAACAAATTCTACAACTCAGTGTGACAAATTCACCAGGATAGAGTCCAAAGAGGTCAGTTGAACATAAACCCCAATGCCATGTTTTGCTTTAATTTCTAAAATGAAATAATTGTTTTATTTAATATTTAATTTCTTTCCCTCACAGCTTTCCTTTATTTTATCTTTACAGGTTCTTTCTCAGCTGAAGAAAGTAAATTTTTCCCGAAATGGTTATGATGTGTCGTTTGATGCCAACGGTGATCCTGTGGCCAGATATGAGCTGATTAACTGGCAAAAAAGTGAGAGTGGCAGTATTAAGTTGGTGACAGTAGGGCACTACGATGCATCACTGCCGGTGGGACAGAAGTTCAAAGTCAACAGGAACATCACCTGGGTGGACGGTGGGACACAAGTAAGGAGCACAAAAGCAATAATTTTACATCAAATATGGTGATCTTATAGGGTCTGATATGTCTATGTACATTTCAAAGTAACAATATTTTCAGTATGACATTCTTCCTTCATATTTTACAAAAAAGTATTCCCTTGCTGAGCTGTAGAGGGATAGTAATAAAAGAAAAAGGGAATTTGTACAAAAAAGACTAACTTTGAAAGACAACCAC
Organism: Perca flavescens; assembly: GCF_004354835.1. Taxonomy (NCBI): domain Eukaryota; kingdom Metazoa; phylum Chordata; class Actinopteri; order Perciformes; family Percidae; genus Perca; species Perca flavescens. The sequence continues at coordinate 13,357,790 of NC_041333.1, forward strand.
TTGATTTGTCTAACTGAATTGCTAAAACTTTATTTTGGCTCCAGCTGAACTTTGGAATGAATTTGACACAAAAACTATGGATTTAGTTCCTCAGCAATTACAATGACAATATACATATTGACATGTGAGTATTGTTTTAGCACAGGATTGAAAAAGCTTTGAAGCACACCTGAACATATGTGAGTTTCTTTGTCTCTATGTGCCAGGTTCCTGTGTCAGTGTGCACTGAAAGCTGTCCTCCAGGAACTCGTAAAGTGCTGCAGAAAGGAAAACCCATCTGCTGTTATGATTGTATACTGTGTCCTGAGGGAGACATTAGCAATGCTACAGGTATTGTTTTTTCTCCTGTACATAGTCAAAATACTGAGCAAAATCAAATATACATTAAAGCTGCGAGCAGCTATGGACGGGCCCTTGCGCCTCGGCGCGCATCGGGGTTACCGGCGGACTACGCTCCTTGCGACCGTGCATTTGCGTGGCGCTCAGACACTGCAAATTGTCACCAATGAAAAAGAAACTCCCCGCCAAGTTCAACGATACCTCACACAAGACTCTACGTCATACGGTTCATTAGCTGTGAAAAGGGGCGGGGCTTAAGCATAGGGGGCGGGTCAAACCATGACCAATCAAAAATGAAGTCTCTGCTGAGTTCAATGACACCTCACACGAGACTCTACCTTAAACAGTTCAAATGTTATAAAGGGGCGTGGCCTGAGTAAGTGGGCGTGGTCATATTATAGGGGGCGGCTCAGTATCACATGTAGACCACACATTCTGAGTTTCATGTAAATTGGATGATGTTTGTCATATAAGACGCATTTCCTGTGGACAGGTGGGGGCGCTATGACCAAAAGTAAATTTTGGCCTGTAGGTGTCTTCAGGCATGGACCCTTGTCAATTGTGAGAAATTTCGGGCAGATACGACAACGTACACTCAAGTTACAACAACTTCTTTGTTCATCGCTAAACACTCAAAATGGCCGCCACGCCCACACCGTCTGACGAAAAGTTTTTCTTTTAATAACTTTTCATCTCCAAGGTGTTGGAATGGTACAGGCCAAGTTTGAAGTCCATCGGATGAAATCTCTAGGAGGAGTTCGTTAAAGTATAGCACCTTGACTTTTAGGCCTACTTCCTGTTGCCACTAGGGGGCGCTATGACTTTAAGTAAATATCGGCCTTGATTTGTCCTCAGGGTTGGACTCTTATGAATCCTGAAAAGTTTCGAGGTAATCGGACAACGTACACTCAAGTTACACCCACTTCCTGTTTCGGCGGCGAAACTCACAAAATGGCCGCCCCGCCACGGCCACGCCCTATGACAAAAAGTTTTTCTTTAAACAACTTTTCATCTGTAACATCTTAAGATGGCACAGACCGAAGTTGATCGGATGAAATCTCTAGGAGGAGTTCGTTAAAGTACGACGTGGAAATGGACAAAATCGCACTAATTTCGAACATTTAATTCAAAATGGCGGACTTCCTGTTGGGTTTAGGGTAAGGCTCTAATGACATTTTTTGTACATCTTGACATGTTACATATGTGTACCAAGTTTCGTGAGTCTACGTTAAATGCACTGCAGGGGCTCAATTTTCTTAACTTTCTAGGGGGCGCTAGCGAGCCATTTTTGTGCGGCTATTCCCGAAACCCTTAAAATACGTAAATTTTCACCAGACTTGATGCGACCGCCAAATTTTGTGAGTTTTTGAATATGTTAAGCCCCTCAAAAAGCCAATTCATTTGACGGGAAAATAATAATAGAATAATTCCTTCAGTTTCAATAGGGCCTTCGCCGCTGTCGGCGCTCGGGCCCTAATTACAACCACTAGAATACATTTTTCTTTTATTTTTTCAGATTCCCCTGATTGTTTTCCTTGCCCCAAGGAGTTCTGGCCTAATGCAGAGAGAGACACTTGTCTCCCCAAGCCTGTAGAGTTTCTTTCCTACAACGAGGTCCTAGGAATCATCCTGGCTACATTCTCAGTTGGTGGTGCCTGTCTGGCCATTATAACAGCAGCTGTGTTCTATCGTCACAGGACATCCCCGATTGTCAGGGCCAACAACTCTGAGCTGAGCTTCCTGCTGCTCTTCTCCCTGACTCTATGTTTCTTATGTTCATTAACTTTCATTGGAGCACCCTCTGAGTGGTCCTGCATGCTGCGCCACACAACATTTGGAATCACCTTCGTCCTCTGTATGTCTTGTGTTCTTGGAAAAACAATAGTAGTGTTAATGGCCTTTAAAGCTACACTCCCACGTAGTAATGTGATGAAATGGTTTGGTCCTCCACAGCAAAGAATGACTGTAGTGTCTTTCACGTTTATTCAAGTTTTAATATGTACTATTTGGTTGGTTCTTAGCCCCCCTTTTCCAATAAAAAACCTAACTATATACAAAAAGAGAATCATCCTGGAGTGTGCATTAGGCTCAGCTATTGGGTTCTGGGCTGTGCTCGGGTACATAGGCCTACTGGCTGTCTTTTGCTTTGTGTTAGCTGTCCTAGCTCGGAAATTACCTGATAATTTTAATGAGGCCAAGCTCATCACCTTCAGCATGCTGATATTCTGTGCAGTCTGGATCACCTTCATTCCTGCATACCTCAGCTCTCCTGGGAAATTTACTGTGGCTGTGGAGATATTTGCCATTCTGGCCTCCAGTTTTGGACTAATACTGTGTATATTTGCTCCAAAGTGTTTCATTATATTGTTTAAGCCAGAGAAGAACACCAAGAAACATTTAATGAAGAAAAATCAACCCTGAAATATCTGAGATTTGGAAATAGTTAAGATGGTAACATACACTATAAAGCTTATGCTGTGCACATCCAACACAGTCTTCATCTTGGTTTTATTGTGAATTTCCTTTTAATAGTTATCTTCTTATTTCACAAATATTCTTTCATGATGGGCTTAAAATATAAAATTAAGTGAATAAAGTCAAAATTCACAACATAAATGTGTGGTTCTTTCTCTATTATGAAGTAATTTCTATTTCAATAATATTTCCATATACACATTATGTAAAGTTCCAATATGTAATATATTTACTGTAATACATCCAAAAATGACCCCAATGCGTCATCAGATATTAAGGAAACATGCTAAGTTGAAATACTATCTTTTCTGACAATGATAATGCCAATATTTTCTCTTTTTGAAATTTCAGCATTTCTGTTTGTGTTTTAAACTGTGTGTTGTTATCAACTGCCCAGTTTGACAGGCAGGCCGCGTTGCCAGAAATACCTGTAAAAACACAAATCCAGTGTGCTACAGTTGCGTGTCCAGAGACGTTAAAAAATCCCGGGTAAATATTGTAGATGTAGCTATTTGAAATCTGGAAACAGCTTAGAGGCCAAAAGGACGCCAAGTTGGCTAATTTCCTTCTGAACAAGTAAGCATCAGCTTCAGGCTCATCATGGCTACAAGGGACAGGCATTTTATGTCATTTCAACATTTGTGTACTCACACATTGAATTATATAGCTAGAATACCTGAGTTGGTTACTCACAAAAACAAATTGAAACACAGCCAGAAAAGTGATCCCGACTGGTCCTGGCTAACGCCACCATGCTAAACCTGCTAACCCTGCTAATCCTGCTAACATTGCTGACTGTTAACGTTACCGGAGGACCAGGCAAGCAGGCCACGGCTGTTTACAACATGTAGCCTGTCCAGCAGCAGAAGCCGACAATGGTGAGTTATTTAAGACAAGAGAGGGGGGCTGTAAATTGGGAAGACAGGACTGTCAGTTTGCAGTGTGTTTAGCGATTGTTGCCGTAATTCTAAGGCAATGAATTGTGTTCAGTCGGGTGGAGAGGACGGCAAGGTAGTGTTATTTTTAGCAGTTCCCACCATAATTCTAAGCCTAGGAAGTGTGTCTGTCAGTTGGTTACAGAGCTCCGTGTGAGCACGGCCTTCTATGACTGTCAATATAGCCAGCATCTAACATTAGCTACTCCGCTATGCTTTGAAGTAATGTCTGGCTATGTGAGACAAGCGTCTAGCAACATTGTTGGGGATGCTCCTTCAGCACGCTTTGGAGGAGGGTCTGGCAAAGCGAGACTATGGATGCTGCGTTCTCAGCCTGGCAACCTCCGTGAACTTCGAGTCTGGGGAGGAGGGGGAGGGGGAGAAGTCTATCTCCAGTATTTTTATTTGTACTGCAGTAACTATTTTAAACGCTAGCTGTCAGTATTACAGTACATATTGCGCCTTTAATATGGGGTTAAACCACACAACCCATTAAATGTTTGTATGTGTTAGGCTTAACTGTTATATCAAATAAAAAAAAGAAAAAAGGTGTAAGGGTAGGACAAATTTAGGAAGACATCTTGCCTCTGATTTAAGGCTTACAAAATCTAGCCAAGAGGGGAAACTTTGGTCAATCACAGGTCATTTCAGAAGGACAGAGCATTCATATTGTCTGTTCTGCAGATGCATTGCCCGTGCAACAGAGAGGGGAGAAGGAGGGCTGCAGAAAGAGGTCTCTACTTCAAATTCTGGCATTTTTATTGTTGCATTTTACCCACTGCAGGTTGAATGCAGATTATATTGTACATGCAGTCCAAAGAAAAGACTTAAACATGAGTTAATCAAAGGCCCCTGGAGAAGGCCATCCTCTCTCTGATGTACAGTAAACTGACGTACAGTAAAAGGAGGGAAGCTTTTGTCTGACAATCTATAAAACACATGCAGTACAACCACATGCTGACAGTCGAGGGATGGAGATCTCTGCTCTCTGTATTGGCCTGATCCTGTCTCTGGGTTTGTGTGAACTGAACTCAACTCTTGCCTTGAATGGTTCTGAGGATGGTGTTAAACAAAGGGCTGGGCTTATAGAGGATAGGACTGGTGCTGGGGTCAGCACTCAGACTTTATCTGTGAAATGTAAGCTCCAGGGTACCACTCGTCTCCCTGTGTTCTCAATGGATGGTGACTACGTTATTGGGGGTGTTTTCTCTATACACCACTACATGCACACAGTGAAGCATAACTACACCACCATGCCTGAGCCATTAAGATGCACAGGGAGGTTAGTAAGAGGGAGAAGTGGGGGATAAGAGAATGTTAGTCTGTGTGTATAGAAATGTTGTAATATGTATAATGTGCTTACAATTGTATTGGAAAGGTTTTGTGTAGTATAAAAACCTCAAAAAAAGTGAATTTAGTGCACAATCAGTTTTTGGCCATATAACATAATATAAGATAAGATACACCTTTATTGACCCCCAGAGGGGAAATTCAGGTGTTGTGTAAATGGCAGGTATTATATTCAGAAAATAGTAGAGAAAAATATAGATTTCAAAAAAAGATTTCTTTTTTTTGTATGTCTTAACTGAAAATATGTTGTTTAACAACTGATGTGTACAGATTTACCAAACAAATGAATAGGCCTTCTTTAGATTAAGTTGACTCTGTGCATAAAGATTATTGTGAATGTTGGACTGATATCTAATCCTGTGTTTTAGAATTTCACCTCACCTGTATTATATTTTTATAAAAATTGTGAATTGGAAGCTAATATTCAAACAGTGACATGAGTGTCTGTGTTCAGCATTAAAACCCGTGAACTGCGCTTCTCACGTGCAATGATCTTCGCCATCGAGGAGATAAACAACAGCACGGAGCTGCTGCCGGGAATCAAACTCGGTTATCAGATCTACGACTCGTGCGCCTCGGTGCCCGTGGCGGTGCATGTGGCATTCAAACTTTCAAATGGCCTGGACCCGGTGTTTTACACCGGTGACAATTGCTCACAATCTGGTATGGTGATGGCTGTCGTTGGTGAGACTGGGTCCTCACCATCTATCAGCATGTCGCGCATCATCGGGCCCTTTAACATCCCTCAAGTAAATATTTTGGATTTCTGGGAAACCTTCTATAATAGAGACGGTTGTAGATTTTTTACCTGTTCTGTTAAATAATTACACTGTTATGTCCCTTTAGGTGAGCCACTTTGCCACTTGTGCATGTCTGTCCGATAAGCAGCAGTACCCAAATTTCTTCAGAACAATCCCTAGTGATCAGTTCCAGGCTGAAGCGCTGGCCAAGCTGGTAAAACACTTTGGCTGGACTTGGATAGGTGCTGTCCGGTCAGATTCGGACTATGGCAATAATGGTATGGCGTCTTTTCTGGACTCAGCTCACAGAGAGGGGATCTGTGTGGAATACTCTGAATCTTTCTATCGGACCCACCCACGTAGCAGGATCCAGAAAGTAGCAGACGTTATCCGCAGGTTTGATGTTCCCTGTGTTGACACTGACCTGCAAACAAAAGCACAGCAACAATGTTCTGTAAATGTAAAATGTAATCATGTTTTTTTTGTCGCTGCTATTGTTATACAAATGCTTTGTCAGACCAAATACTTAAGTATACCATATCCTATGTCTGTTTTTGTTACCTATCTCAATATAAATAAAAAAATCTTAAATGTTTCTCCAGGTCGACAGCTATGGTTGTTGTGGCATTTGCAGCCTTTGGAGAGGTGAGGCTTCTGCTGGAGGAGCTGGCGCTCGAGCCATCTCCACCTCGCCAGTGGATAGGCAGTGAAGCCTGGGTAACAGACACCGAATTGCTGAGGTTCAGCTTCTGTGCTGGAGCCATCGGATTTGGCATTCAGAAATCTGTCATCCCAGGTCTGAGAGACTTCTTGCTGGATCTCTCTCCTTCTAAAGTGGCTGCCTCTCCAGTGCTTACTGAGTTCTGGGAGGATGCATTCAACTGCAGGCTGGGAAAAAGTGAGAAAGTTGTCCTGATTTTTAACGTAGGAGAGACACTCACAGTTTGATTCTTGTGGTTATGTTGTGTTGTTTTTAAATTCTCTCTGAGCGGAATCTCCTGTGTTAAAGACTCAGCAGCTGCTTTAAGACCAAACCCCAGATTGAAAGGGAAATTACCGATATTGATCAAAGACATGAGGTGGACATAAGGTGCATCTCATCTCTGTGAATAAACTCACTTGTTATGATGATCTTTCAGGAAAAATGTAGGCACTCTGCTGTCTTTGTGAAGATTATGTATGAACTGTGCTGCAGTGATTTCACAATGTCATCACTGAAGTCCTGAACACAAGCACACAGTAGACATTGTCCAGGTCTCCAAGCTAAAGTGCTAATACATTTCTTAAATTTTTACTTACTCGTATGTATTAGTTACAGTAAGTGTGAAGTTGTTATTATAGTGACAGTGATTTCTGATCATGTATTTGTTTACATTTTAAGTTCTTTATTGTAATATCCACAACAAGTACAGAGAGTCATTGGCAAGGAAAATCTAGATCTCAGGCTCCCTCCAACAATGCTCATTAAATATGTTTAAAAAAAAGAAGAATCATGTAATAAAATGAAAATCTAATACATAAAATATTGCAAAGTTAAAAACATAATGGTAAAATATAAATGTGATGGACAAAGTGTACAAAATTGCAAAAAAAGATTAATCTATTATGTCAGCAGGCATGTAGTAAATGTATGTGTAATAAGAAGTGTTAAAGTATAAAGGTAAAGCCTGTGTGATGAAGCTGTCCCTGAACCTGGTAGTGCCGAACCAGATGCTGCTGTTTGGCAGGTTAAATCCAACAAAAATGAACAAAAAACATGAAAAAAAGAATGATAATTGAATGGCTAAAAAACACCTTTCTCTGTCTCTGTGTGTTTCAGGTGCAGCCACAGATGAGAGAGTGTGTGATGGAACTGAAGACATAAAGACACTCCAGAGCCCGTACACTGACACATCTCAGCTCCGGATCACTAACATGGTATACAAGGCTGTCTATGCAATAGCTCATGCCATTCATAAAGCAGTGTGCCAGAAAAAAAATTCTACAACTCAGTGTGACAAATTCACCAGGATAGAATCAAAAGAGGTCAGTTGAACATAAATGAAAACCCAATGCCCTTTTTTGCTTTAATTTCTGAAATGAGTTATTCATTTTATTTAACATTATTTAATTGCTCTCCCTCACTGTTTTCCTTTATTTCATCGTCACAGGTTCTTACTCAGCTGAAGAAAGTAAATTTTTCTCGAAATGGTTATGATGTGTCATTTGATGCCAACGGTGATCCTGTGGCCAGATATGAGCTGGTTAACTGGCAAAGAAGTGAAAGTGGCAGTATTAAGTTGGTGACAGTAGGACAATACGATGCATCACTGCCAGTGGGCCAGAAGTTTCGTATCAACAGGAACCTCACATGGGTGGACGGTGGGACACAAGTAAGGAGCAGAAAAGCAATAATGTAACATAAAATATGGTAATCTTAAAGGGTAACTACCGTTTTTTTTTTTTTTTTTTTCAACCTGGACCCTATTTTCCAATGTTTTTGTGTCTAAGTGATGGATGGGAACAACAATCTTTGAAATAAGTGAGGTATTAAACAAGATCCCTGCATTGCAACCCACCAGACTCCATGTAAATATATAGTAATTTTAGCATCGTAAAATACACTTCATTCAAAGTTGACCGAAACAAAATAAAACTATGAAAAGCCATTTTGGGTTGTCTTCCACTTTTCCAACCATCACAACTCTAGTTTTGGTTAAAATTTGTTTACTGATTTACATGCGAAAATATTTTGGCTCTATACAAGTTAAAAGTATTGTTTTTTAAAATGGAGTCTGGTGGGTTTAGTGCTAGTGACTTCAGAGCTGTTTCTGGTTAAACAGAAAGGTCTCAAAGAGGTGTTAAAGGTCTATCTCTGAAGGGATCCTTTCCATGTTGTCAGACACTTAAAATATTAATCAGAGCCTGTCAGTGGCAAAACGAGCACTTTTATGAAGGTATCCATAAGCTGAGCCAAATTGCCCTATGAACTTACATTGTAGCTTGTTTCACCTCTGCCGACTGCAACGATCTTGCTTAATACTGGAAAAATTTCAAAGATTGTTGTTCCCATCAGTCACTTAGACACAAAAACATAAGAAAATAGGTTCCAGGTTCAAAAAAATGGTAGTTACCCTTTAAAGGGTATGATATGTCTACATTGAAATAACTTTTAGTCATGTCCATATTGTGAAGAGATCCATTACAAAGTTACAGTAGTTTCAGTATGATTTTTTTCCTTTATATATTCCAAAAAAAGTATTCTCTTGCTAAGCTGTAGCAGAGGGATGGTAACAAAAGAAAAAGGAATTTGTACAAAAGAAAGAAATTTATTTTCCAGGTAAGTAGCACTTACTAGGAATTTGCTTTGGTTGATGGTGCATACATAAAAAACAATAATAGAACTGCAAGCAGTTATGACGGGGCCAAAGCCTCCGATGCCAGTCGCCTCCGACGCCCCAGGGAGCCGCGCCAGTCGCCCCCGATGACCCGCGAAGCTGCGCCAATGCGGCACCCGAAGCATTACGTAGGGGGGGCAAACTTTGGTGAATATCGAGAGGTTTGATGCACAATGTCTGCGGTACTCTGCCGTTGCAAATGTAGTGGTTAACAGTTCATCTCCATGCATATACAGACTACTTTTAACAATTCTCTACTATAAACAAACTTCTTAACCCCCCTGACCACAGGGGACAGCAGAGAGAAATGAAAGAGTGACTGAGAGGGTGGAGGTACCGGCAGGTGTGGTGGTTGAAAGAGCAGGGGAGGTGGTCAGGTTGTTGTAAATGGTGTCATAGGTTTTCCTCCGTGGGTGGTCACAGGCGCATGTCATTTAAAAAAAAAAAAAAGTTGTCAAAAGTTGTTCGCATTTCAAAACCTTAGAAAATGGACAGCGGCCGACACAAACACACGCACCTATTAACTCGATAATAAAGCCGTAAAGTAGGCTTTCAACTTAGGACAGCGCCTACTCACAAATACAGATAGGATTGGAGATGAGAAGTTTAAGTGACACGTAACCGCGATCAGCTTCGTGGGAAATTAAGAATCAATGCCACCAACATAACCAATCACACTATGACAGACTCTCCACTTAGCACCAACTGCAATGTTTAATTGCACGGTATCAGCGTATATGAATGGTGTTGATTTTGGATTGAAAAAGTGGGAGAAAAAAGTTACATTTGTTCACTGTGAAGGTTGTAGAAACTTTGCCAGGTGGGTTAAGAAGTTTCTTTATTGTAGAACACCAGGGGAGCATGCGAAAGCGAAAACCAAAACGTAACGGTAGGAGGTAAACATCAGTAAATATGAGAAGTGTGAGCTGCAAGGTCTTTGATACATTCCCATTGCAAATATTCCATTAACATTGATTAACAGGACATAACACTTATGTTGATTATAGCGCCCAATAATGGCCGATCTTTGCCAAATTTGGTACAAATCCTCAGAGCGGCATGCCGAACGAGCAACACATATACAGTTCTATATATTTTGAGTCATCCAGTGCAAAAATAAACATATTGAACATTATAACTCATAATGGACAAACTATTAACATTTCTTACACACAGTGTATCAATCTTGGATGTAACAGTATGGATTAATTTCACAAAGACCCAAAAAACTCTGGACTTCTAGGCTGGGTGCAAAACCTTCTGTAAGGGCTAGGAAGACAAAGAAAACACCAGCAGAAAGGGGCAACTGTTAGCTTTTAGATCCAAAAGACCCTACACTTCGACTATTTATAATTATGAAGTTATAAAGTTATTATTAAGAAGTGCCGTTTGGCGTTGCATACAACATGCTCAACCCCAGAAGGGATTAAAAGGCCCAAACTGGTATATGTTGACTATAGCGCCCGCTAATGGCGATCATCGCCAAATTTGGTACAGAGACTCAGAGTGCCATGCCGAACGAGCATCACAAGTTTTGTGTTGATTGCCTTTACTGTGGCAGAGATATTGCAATTGCAATTTTCCCATTTAAATGCATTGAGTTATTGGGCGAAACAAATAAACTTTGCTTATAGCGCCCCCTAAAGGCCGAACTTCGCCAAATTTGGTACAGAGCATTGCAGTGGGATGTCAAACAAGGATCTCAAGTCCTTTGCTGATAACATTTAATTTGGCCAAGATATGATATGATATGTGTGTGGTAGCTAGCTAGGAAAATTTGTTTGGTCGTCAAATGCGCATACTTTAACATAGCAAAATTCTTTTTACAACTTTTGGTCAGGTCAATCTGGACATGCTATCTACAAGGTTTCGTGCAGATCGGTTGCACGGCCTAGGACGAGTTCGAAAAAGTTACCTTGCAACATTAGGACCCCTTAGGGCTTGGATCCCTAAAAATAAACAACCAATAAATACACCAACAAATAGCATATACATACAATTAACTATTTGACATTAAGTCAATCATTATCATTAACAACAATATAGAGGGATGTGCAAAAAGTTCAGACTGGGGGCCTTGTTGGTGAGGCTTACTGCGCAGGGGGGAGGGGTCCAAACAGTTGGTGTCCAGGGTGTGAGGGATCAGCTACAATCTTTCCTTCATGCTTTAACATCCTGGAGGCGTACAGGTCCTAGAGAGACGGCAGACTGCAGACAATCACCTTGTCAGCAGAGCGGATGTTGCGCTGCAGTCTGCCCTTGTAGTAGCAGCAGCGTACCAGATGCTGATGGAGCAGGTGAGGATGGACTCGATAATGGCAGTGTAGAAGTGCACCATCATTGTCTTTGACAGTTTGAACTTCTTTAGCTTCAATCTCTGCCCTGTAGGCGGACTCATCTCCACCAGAATTGAGTCCAATAAGTGTAGTGTCGTCCCCAAACTTCAGGATCTTGACGGACTGGCGACTGGAGGAGCAGCTGTTGGTGTACAGGGAGAAGAGCAGATAGGAAAGGAGCCTTGAGGGGAACCAGTGCTGATGGTCAGAGAGTCAGAGACGTGTTTCCCCAACTTCACACACTGCTTCCTGTCAGACAGGAAGTCTGTGATCCACCTGCAAGTGGAGTCAGGCATATGCAGCTGGGTCAGCTTGTCCTGTAGTGAAGCCAGGAGGATGGTGTTGACAGAGCCTATGTCCACAAACAGGATCCTGGCGGTGAAGGTTTTGAGGTGAGCCACAACAAGGCGCTCAAAAGACTTCCCAAACAAAGAGGTCAGGGTGACGTGATCTTTGTTTTCTTGGGGACAGGAATGATGGTGGAAGACTTGAAGCAGGCTGGTATGACATGTCTCCAGTGAGGTGTTTGAGGTCCAGCTACTTTGAGGAGGGTTTGTTTTTTAACCCTTGTGTTGTCTTCCCGTCGATCATGAACTTATTGGCCTTCTGAGTCAAAGTTGAATTTTTGATGCTGTTTCCAACATTTATGTCATTTCTTTCGCTGTTTTTAAACGTTTGTCACTTATTTCAACGCTTTTTATATTCCTGTTTAATAAACCTAATTCATATGACATTATAACAAATTTTTCATTTTAAAAAAAGCAGAAATTATGTGTTATTTTGACTAATAGTTAAGATCAGAGGATGGGTTCAATACAGCATACATCCATACATCCATGTTATTTTTTAGGCAATTTGGTTGATAGAAAGCCTGATATAAAAAACTTTGAAAACGGGTAAAATTCGACCAGAGCACAACACAAGGGTTAAACCATCTGTTGACTTTTCTTTCCTGAATAGAAAGGGTTCTGTAGTGGGGGGGACTCTGGGGTGGGTAATGACAAGGCCCCGACACCTATGGGGTTGCTTACTGCACGTTGTCCTGCGGTGGGATGTAAACACCAGCCAGAATGAATGAAGCTAATTCATGGGCGAGTAAAATGGTTTGTAGTTGATAAAGAAGGTTTCCAGAAGAATAGTTACGTATTGTAATTTGAGATTCTATGAGTATAGGCATAGCGCTCAAATAGAAGGAGAAGTTTTTTTCCGTGTGGAGAAGTTTTTTTTCCACGCCCTTGTGCCCTGCACGGGCCTCTGTTACATCCGCAGTTACTGTATATTACAGCTGCGAGACCAGGGATCTGCTCCCAACATCAAGCAGGTGGTCTGGATCTTAGAGGGCTATGCCTATACTCATGGAATCTGGAGTTACAATACATAACTATCGTTCTATTTCGTATAGGCTTTGCCCTCTAAAAGCTGTTGCTATTGGGTTATGGGTGAAGCTGATGTAGTCAATGCCACCATGGATGCTGATAACACTCCCTCTGCACTTGTCTTGGGTGATAGCCTCACACAGCCAGTGAGACAGCCGCTGTTTCTAAAGAGCAGCGCCTTGTGAGTGTTCTCTGTAGTGAATGAACAGCTGCTGTGTCCATCTAATGTTTGCCGTGCGTTAAACATACTGAGATAACATGTGCACTCGAAAAGTGTTTGTTATGACTTTTGGCGTGAATGATGGATTTGGCTGTAAATTAGCCATGTTCCGGTCCTCTCTATAATAGAAAGGCAGGATGGTAAGATCAACTGTGCACATAAGTCACTCACCCTCTTAGCCGACGTCAAGGCTAGGAGCAGCGCTGTTGTCAGGGAAAACATTCTAAGGGAGATTTGCGCCAGATGCTCAAAATGGGAACCCCCAAGCCCAGAGCACTGGGATTAAATCCCATTTTGGTGCTAGGTGACGAACAACAGGTTTCTGTCGTCTGACCCCCTTCAACAAACACTTCACCAAGGGATGCACAAAAACCCATCTCTGTCCATAGCCTTTGTGGCAGGATGAAGTGGCTGCAACATACGCTTTAACTAGATGGAGCCAAATCATTATCCAACAGTGTCTGAGGGTAGGTAACACGAGAGGCAGAGGACACGACGTGGGGTCTGAGTCTTTCTCCATACACCAGCGCTGGAAAGCGCACCACTGTCCAGCATAACACGCTGAACGAATAAAGCTGCTAGTCAGTCTGTGACTTAATCTGACTGTTCTGTTTACAGATAAACATACCCAATTTAACCACAGGGTGGAGCTGTTGCCCAGTCAGCGCAACGAGACACCCTAACCTCTCCAAGCACTCCCGTTCAGAGACCAGGGCAACAGCCATTGGCTTATTAATGGGGGGTGGGAGATCGCACCGTCCAGCTGCGACATTGCCTCCATGTGCCATGGCAGCTACCATGGTGCCTCCGCAAGTAGTTGTACCAGAGTGGGGAACTAGGATGTGCTCGTGAGCTCTGCCCGAGTGGCGGGACCACTGGGAAACCTTTTTCAATGTCGCCATTGTACCTGGTAAACGGTGCATAGCGGGACACTGGTGCCCTCAGTCTCCTCCGTTGGGAGAATGCCTACTCAGCATCCACAAAAAAAAAAAAAAAAGAAGCTTAGCTGTGGGCCGTGATGCGGAGGAGAAATTCGCTGCTACGGGCTTCCGCTCTAGGGACAGAGAGAGCCGCAGTGGCGGGGCTCCGTAATACACTTCTGTTTGCAGCTACAGTTCTCCCAACGGGGAGGAGGAAGAGCCGAAGAGATCCCCTTCTGGGATGTCTGGGTGTCGCCAGTGTTGGTATCCTGTCGGTCCAACATCAGTCAGCCTGCCGCTTCATTTCCTCCATCGGTAGGCAGGCGCAGAAGTGGCAAGTTGTCTGCAGGTAGTGCCAGCCTGGCTTACGGGCCAAAGCACACCTTGCAGCTTGGGTAGAGAACTGACAGCAGGATGTAGTCAGTCCATCAGCTGGTACACAGGCGGACACCGCTGTACTACGAAGTCTTCATACAGTTTATCGCTCAAGAAAAAGTTGGAGCAGATCTCTGGTCTAGCAGCTGTAATATACCGTGACTGCGGACGTAAGGAAGGGCACAAGAGCGCAAAAGAAATCTTCTCTATTGCGCATGCATAAGGGATAAACCCAATAGCAACAGCTCTTGGAGGGCAAAGCCTATGAAATAGAACAGGAGAACAGTGCAGTAGAACCACTGTTACATCATTACACCAGCCACTGTTAATAGGTAGGTAGTGGAGTGCGAAATTTCTGCCTGCAAAGCCAAACGAACACGCCAGCACGTCTACCTCTTCTCCTCAGTCATTGCACTGCATGAGCCACAGTGAGCACACATTTGACGAGAATGTCTAATAACCTCTTTCCTCTGCAAATCTCACAATTTGAAACTGCTGCTGAAAACGGGCGAATCTCAACAAAGCTAAAAGTTGATGTCAACTCCTCAACTCCTAGTCTTTGTCACGCCCCAACATTTGCATAGGCTACACCACTGACCTGAGGTCAGCTTAGTCTTCTGAATCTAGGTCACGCAGATCTCTGATATTACATCACTAAATTCACACCTCTGAGACTTTTTTATGCGAGAAATCAACTATGTAGAGCTCAAATATGGGCTGTTTTCCGAAAACTTAGGGCTAATTGCAAATTTGGTAAGACAGTGTTGGACTTCAAGAGCTCCACAATCTGCCATGACAGCAGGCGGCTGCTGGCCGGGTTTGATGCCTTCCCGGTCGGCCTCTCCCCCTTCACAGACCCGCTGAGCTGGAGCTCTGTCAGGATCTCCCACATGAGTGGGACTGTGTACTTTAGAAAGAAGAAAGACAGTTTTCAAGTTTTTCAAGGATATTGGAAATGAACCACATTGTAAATGCAGTGTTCCAGGCTGTACAATGGAATACTGGCCCAGAGAAAAGTGTTTAGAACGAGTATATCGGACAATGGAGCGGGAGTTTGGATCTAACGCAGAGGCGCAGAGGACGTGCCTGCAGGGATTCACTCTCCGCTAAATTTCCCCACGCTGACAAGCTACAGGGTGAGTTGTGATTCTTTGGTGGAGGTTCCAAGGGTAACGTTACAACAACACTAGTTGTAATGAACGTGTCGAAACTTTGCATTTTGTCTCCGTTGTTTTAGGCGCGCTGCAGCCACGGCTGCGCCCGGGCATGTCTGGGCATGTCACTGAGTGTGTGTGTGTGTGTAGCTCCGTGTGTGTGTTTGTGTGTATGTGGTTCGCTCAACCAATCAGCACGCAGCTCATCTAAATATTCATGAGCATACCGTATTTGGAAGAAAAGCTGTCGTTCCAAATAGGGCCAAAACACAGAGATGCATAAGGACCTATAAAACATAAACCGGGACATTTTCCGCCCAACGAATGTTACATACCCGATTAGGAGACCTTAAGGAATAGTGAGAAATACCCTATATAATCATTCTATCACCCCTTTAAGACAGGATTGAAAAAGTTTCGGAGTGCACCTGAATATGTGTGAGATTGTTTTTCTTTGTGTGCCAGGTTCCTATGTCAGTGTGCACTGACAGCTGTTCTCCAGGAACTCGTAAAGTGCTGCAGAGAGGAAAACCCATCTGCTGTTATGATTGTTTACTGTGTCCTGAGGGAGAGATTAGCAATGCTACAGGTATATTCTTTTCCTCATACATAGCCAATGTACTGTACAACATCAAATATACATTATGACTGGGAAAAGCCCTTTCTGTTTCATTTTTTCAGATTCCCCTGATTGTTTTCCTTGCCCCAAGGAGTTCTGGCCTAATGCAGAGAGAGACACTTGTCTCCCCAAACCTGTAGAGTTTCTTTCCTACAACGAGGTCCTAGGAATCACCCTGGCTGCATTCTCAGTTGGTGGTGCCTGTCTGGCCATTATAACAGCGGCTGTGTTCTATCGTCACAGGACATCCCCGATTGTCAGGGCCAACAACTCTGAGCTGAGCTTCCTGCTGCTCTTCTCCCTGACTCTATGTTTCTTATGTTCATTAACTTTCATTGGAGCACCCTCTGAGTGGTCCTGCATGCTGCGCCACACAGCGTTTGGAATCACCTTTGTCCTCTGTATGTCTTGTGTTCTTGGAAAAACAATAGTAGTGTTAATGGCCTTCAAAGCTACACTCCCAGGTAGTAATGTCATGAAATGGTTTGGTCCTCCACAGCAAAGAATGACTGTAGTGTCTTTCACACTTATTCAAGTTTTAATATGTACTATTTGGTTAGTTCTTAGTCCCCCTTTCCCAATGAAAAACCTAACCATATACAAAAAGAGAATCATCCTGGAGTGTGCATTAGGCTCAGCTGTTGGGTTCTGGGCTGTGCTCGGGTACATAGGCTTACTGGCTATCTTTTGCTTTGTGTTAGCTGTCCTAGCTCGGAAATTACCTGATAATTTTAATGAGGCCAAGCTCATCACCTTCAGCATGCTGATATTCTGTGCAGTCTGGATCACCTTTATTCCTGCATATCTCAGCTCTCCTGGGAAATTTACTGTTGCTGTGGAGATATTTGCCATTCTGGCCTCCAGTTTTGGACTAATACTGTGTATATTTGCTCCAAAGTGTTTCATTATATTGTTTAAGCCAGAGAAAAACACCAAGAAATATTTAATGAACAAAAATCGATCCTAAAACATCTGAGGTTTGGAAATAGTTAAGATTGCAACATACAGTATAGAGCTTATACTGAGCACATCCAACACAGTCTTTATCTTAGTTTTTTAGTGTGAATGTCCTTTTAATTTTATTGACTTATTTTACAAATATTCTTTGATGATGGGCTGAAAATATAAAATTAAGTGAATAAATAAAGTAACAATTCACAAGACAAATGTGTGGTTCTTTCTCTTTCATAAAATAATTTATATTTCAATAAAATGTCCATATACACATTATTTAATATGATGATGACAAAATTAGGAAGATATCTTGGCTCTGTTTAAAGGCTTTAGAAAATCTAGCCATGAGAGGAGACTTAGGTCAATCACAGGTCATGTTAGAGAGACAGAGCATTCATACTGGCTGTTCTGCAGATGCATTGTCCGTGCAACAGAGAGGGGAGAGGGAGGGCTGCAGGAAGAGGTCTCAAATTCTGCCGTTGTTTTATGTATTCCACCCACTGTAGTTTGCAGATTATAATGTACATGCAGCCTACAGAAAAGACTTAGACATGAGTTCAATAAACACCACTGGAGAAGGCCATCCTCTCTCTGATGTATGGTAAACTGACGTACAATAGAAGGAGGGAAGCTTTGTCTGAACATCTATAAAACACATGCAGTATGCCCACATCCAGATAGTTGAGGGATGGAGATCTCTGCTCTCTGTATTGGTCTGATCCTGTCTCTGGGTTTGTGTGATCTGATCTCAGCTCTTGCCTTGAATAGTTCTGAGGATGATGTTAAACAAAGGGCTGGGCTTACAGAGGATAGGACTGGTGCTGGGGTCAGCACTCAGACTTCATCTGTGAAATGTAAGCTCCAGGGTACCACTCGTCTCCCTGCATTCACAATGGATGGTGACTACATTATTGGGGGTGTTTTCTCCATACACTACAATATGCACACAGTGAACCATAACTACACCGCCATGCCTGAGCCACTAAGATGCACAGGAAGGTTAGTAAGAGGGTGAAGTCGGGGATAAGAAGACGTTAGACTGTGTGGCGAAAGATATGTTTTGATATGGTGTGCTTACAATGGTATTGGAAAGGTTTTGTGTGGTATTAAAAACTTTAAAAAGGTCATTAAATTCCAATTCAGTATTTGGCCATATAACATAATATAAGATAAGATACACCTTTATTGGTGTTGTGTACATTCCAGGTATTCTATTCAGAAAATAGTAGAGAATAATATATATGAAAAATAATTTTTTTTTGCATTTCTTAATTGACATTATGTGTTTAATAACGGATTTGTACATATTTACCGAAAAAAAGTAATACTTTAGATTTACTTGACTGTGTGTTTTGAATGTTGGACTGATATGTAATCCTGTATTTTAGAATTTCACCTCACCCATATTATGTATGTTTGTAAAAAATTGTGAATTGTAGGCTAAAATTCAAACAGTGACATGAGTGTCTGTTTTCAGCATTAACACCCGTGAACTGCACTTCTCACTTGCAATGATCTTTGCCATCGAGGAGATAAACAACAGCACGGAGCTGCTGCCGGGAATCAAACTCGGTTATCAGATCTACGACTCGTGCGCCTCGGTGCCCGTGGCGGTGCATGTGGCATTCCAGCTTTCAAATGGCCTGGACCCGGTGTTTTACACCGGTGACAATTGCTCACAATCTGGTATGGTGAAGGCTGTCGTTGGTGAGACTGGGTCCACGCCATCCATCAGCATGTCGCGCATCATCGGGCCCTTTAACATCCCTCAAGTAAATATTTTGGATTTCTGGCAAACCTTTTGTAATTTAGGCCAGTGCTGATTTTATTTGCCTGTCCCGGTAAATAATTACACTTTTGTTTTCCTTTAGGTGAGCCCCTTTGCCACTTGTGCATGTCTGTCAAATAAGCAGCAGTACCCAAGTTTTTTCAGAACAGTCCCTAGTGATCAGTTCCAGGCTGACGCGCTGGCCAAGCTGATAAAACACTTTGGCTGGACTTGGATAGGTGCTGTCCGGTCAGATTCGGACTATGGCAATAATGGTATGGCGTCTTTCCTGGACGCAGCACGCAAAGAGGGGATCTGTGTGGAATACTCTGAATCTTTCTATCGGACCCACCCACGTAGCAGGATCCAGAGAGTAGCTGACGTTATCCGCAGGTTTGATGTTCCCTGTGTTAACACGGACCTTCTGCACACAAAAGCACAAAATTGTTTAGGCAAATATAAGATGGAAGATTGTTTTATTATATTAGTGAAAATTCGGAAATGTATCTTTTTTTCATAACGTTACTTTCTCAAATATATTACTGACATTGTTATCAGTGAGACCAAATACTAAAGTATATCTAATGTTTGTATGAACTATCTTGATACATATTTAAAAACGCTAATTTAATATTTTTACTGATATAGGCCTAATGCAATGCACTTTAATTTCTCTCCAGGTCGACAGCTATGGTTGTTGTGGCATTTGCAGCCTCTGGAGACCTGAGGCTTCTGCTGGAGGAGCTGTTGCTTGAGCCTTCCCCACCTCGCCAGTGGATAGGCAGTGAAGCCTGGGTAACAAACACAGACATGCTGAGGTTCAGCTTCTGTGCTGGAGCCATCGGATTTGCCATTGAGCGATCTGTCATCCCAGGTCTGAGAGACTTCTTGCTGGATCTCTCTCCTTCTAAAGTGGCTGCCTCTCCAGTGCTTACTGAGTTCTGGGAGGATGCATTCAACTGCAGGCTGGGAAAAAGTGAGAAAGATGTAAATAGACAGTCTCCATGCCACTGAGCTCAATAAAGATTAAAAATTGTATTTACTAATGTGTATCAGTTAAAGTTTATAGATCTAATCAGGCTGTTACTGTAAACTGAGAATTATTTCAAATAATTTAGTTTAACACATTAAAAAAGAGGTAGTTCATCAAACCAAAAGATGTAGATAGTGAATGCCTTTTACTATTGTGACCAATTGTCTCATGGCTGATGTGTGTTAACGCTAGCTAGTGTACATACTTAAAACAAATAGGCCTTACAAACTGAAACAGCAACTATAAAAATAAATAAATAAATAGAAAAAGAAATGTCTGCAAAACAATGCTTTGAAATGTAATGTGAAATTAGCATTTTTAATAAATAAATTACAATATAGATATATTAGTTTCTGCAAGCCATGTTTGGCAGGTTAAGAAAATCCAAAATTAAATAATAATAATAATAATAATAATAAACACAAGAAAGAATGATAATACTGTTCCTGTGTTTCAGGTGCAGCTACAGATGAGAGATTATGTGATGGAACTGAAGACATAAAGACGCTCCAGATCCCGTACACTGACACATCTCAGCTCCGAATCACTAACGTGGTATACAAGGCTGTTTATGCAATAGCTCATGCCATTCATAAAGCAGTGTGTCAGAAAACAAATTCTACAACTCAGTGTTACAAAGTATCCAGGATAGAATCCAAAGAGGTCAGTTGAATATAAGGAAAAACCCTAATTCCTTTTTTTGTCGTAATGTACCTTCTCTGAAATGAGATATTATTATTTTTTTAACATTATTCAATTGCTCTCCCTCACTGTTTTCCTTTATCTCATTTTGACAGGTTCTTAATCAGCTGAAGAAAGTACATTTTTCCCAAAATGGTTATGATGTGTCATTTGATGCCAACGGGGATCCTGTGGCCAGATACGAGCTGGTTAACTGGCAAAAAAGAGAAAGTGGCAGCATTGAGATAGTGACAGTAGGGCACTATGATGCATCAATGCCGGTGGGCCAGAAGTTTCGTATCAACAGGAACATCACCTGGGTTAATGGTGGAACACAAGTAAGGAGCACAAAAGCAATAATTTTACATATTAAAATGTTTTACATATTAAAATGTGGCGATCTTGAAATATAAGTGTTTTTAGTCCATATTTATAAAGTCCATATTGGCTGTAAAGAAATTCCAAAGTTAGAGTATTTTGAGAGTCCCCCTTTATATTTTCTTTAAAAAGAGTGTATAAAAGATTGTAACTTTGGAAGATATTCACTTAATTTGTCCAGTTCAGACTGCTGAAGCATTATATGAGCTTCAGTTAGATTTTGTCCCCCAGTAATTACATTGACATGGCTTTAGAAGGGGTTACAGTTTGGTTACAATGACCAATACTCTTTTCACTACACATATTGACATATGGGTAATGTTTGAAGACAGACTTGGAAAAATAATAAACCTATCCTATAATCCTCACAGTTTAAGAGCACACCTGGGGTCCGTTTCAGGAAGGAGGTTTGACAAACTGAGTGTAACCCTGATGTCTGAGTTGATTTACCCTGAGATGGGAAACTCTGAGTTTTCGGTTCCAGAACAGCTGATATGAGTTGGTTCAATCAACTCAGAGTATGTTCACGCGCGTGCACCACCACAACAAAAAGGCAGTATGAATGGAGCCTTGATACTACGATTCACCATGGTAACAACCATAAACAAACGGATCGGCGGAAATACTCATGTGCACAAACAGCAAGTTTGAACATGCATTTCGTTAAAAAAGCAAGACATTGGTTGCTGCTGCAACAGAGAGAGAATTGGTGTGGGAGAAAATTGCTGCTTGAGTCAATGCGTAAGCATTAACAGTGTATTCATTTCATATTTAATCACAGTTAACCATAGTAACTAACTCTGAGGTTAAGTTACCTCTCTTTCTGAAAAGGAAAACCCAGAGTTTCCCTCATCTCAGGGTTAACAAACTCAGAGTTTTCACTAAACCTGCTTTCTGGAACGGACCCCTGAATATCTATGAGTTTGTTTCTCTCTACTGTATGTGCCAGGCTCCTGTGTCAGTGTGCACTGACAGCTGTCCTCTAGGAACTCGTAAAGTGCTGCAGAAAGGAAAACCCATCTGCTGTTATGATTGCGTACCGTGTCCCGAGGGAGAGATTAGCAATGCTACAGGTATTTGTTTTTCTCTTAATCCATAGTCGATGTACTATAAAAAATCAAATATAGGCTACATTAACTGCTAAAAGCCCTTTTTTTGTTTT
Source organism: Perca flavescens (assembly GCF_004354835.1). NCBI lineage: Eukaryota > Metazoa > Chordata > Actinopteri > Perciformes > Percidae > Perca > Perca flavescens. Next base: position 13,379,982 of record NC_041333.1, read on the forward strand.
ATTTTTCCAGATTCCCCTGATTGTTTTCCTTGCCCCAAGGAGTTCTGGCCTAATGCAGAGAGAGACACTTGTCTCCCCAAACCTGTAGAGTTTCTTTCCTACAACGAGGTCCTAGGAATCATCCTGGCTGCATTCTCAGTTGGTGGTGCCTGTCTGGCCATTATAACAGCGGCTGTGTTCTATCGTCACAGGACATCCCCGATTGTCAGGGCCAACAACTCTGAGCTGAGCTTCCTGCTGCTCTTCTCCCTGACTCTATGTTTCTTATGTTCATTAACTTTCATTGGAGCACCCTCTGAGTGGTCCTGCATGCTGCGCCACACAGCGTTTGGAATCACCTTTGTCCTCTGTATGTCTTGTGTTCTTGGAAAAACAATAGTAGTGTTAATGGCCTTCAAAGCTACACTCCCAGGTAGTAATGTCATGAAATGGTTTGGTCCTCCACAGCAAAGAATGACTGTAGTGTCTTTTACGTTCATTCAAGTTTTAATATGTACTATTTGGCTGGTTATTAGTCCACCTTTTCCAATGAAAAACCTAACCATATACAAAAAGAGAATCATCCTGGAGTGTGCATTAGGCTCAGCTGTTGGGTTCTGGGCTGTGCTCGGGTACATAGGCCTACTGGCTATCTTTTGCTTTGTGTTAGCTGTCCTAGCTCGGAAATTACCTGATAATTTTAATGAGGCCAAGCTCATCACCTTCAGCGTGCTGATATTCTGTGCAGTCTGGATCACCTTCATTCCTGCATATCTCAGCTCTCCTGGGAAATTTACTGTGGCTGTGGAGATATTTGCCATTCTGGCCTCCAGTTTTGGACTAATACTGTGTATATTTGCTCCAAAGTGTTTCATTATATTGTTTAAGCCAGAGAAGAACACCAAGAAACATTTAATGAACAAAAATCAACCCTAAAATATCTGAGGTTTGGAAATAGTTAAGATGGTAACATACACTATAAAGGTTATGCTGTGCACATCCAACACAGTCTTCATCTTGGTTTTATTGTGAATTTCCTTTTAATAGTTGTCTTCTTATTTTACAAATATTCTTTCGTCATGTGCTTAAAATATAAAATTAAGTGAATAAATAAAGTCAAAATTTACAACATAAATGTGTGGTTCTTTCTCCTATATAAAGTAATTTCTATTTCAATAATACTTCCATATACACATTATTTAAAGGTCCAATATGTAATATATTTATTGTAATAAATCCAAAAATGACCCCAATGCGTCATCAGATATTAAGGAAACATGCTAAGTTGAAATCCTCAGTGGCAAAGCCCCTGGGATTGATGAGATCCGTCCAGAAATGCTCAAGGCTCTGGGTGTGGAGGGGCTGTCCTGGTTGACACGCCTCTTCAACATTGTGTGGAAGTCTGGGACGGTGCCAAAGGAGTGGCAGACCGGGGTGGTGCCAATTACAGGGGTATTACACTTCTCAGCCTCCCTGGTAAAGTCTACTCCAAGGTGCTGGAAAGGAGGGTTCGGCCGATAGTCGAACCTCGGGTTGAAGAGGAACAATGCGGATTCCGTCCTGGTCGTGGAACAACGGACCAGCTCTTCACTCTCGCAAGGATCCTGGAGGGAGCCTGGGAGTATGCCCAACCGGTCTACATGTGTTTTGTGGATCTGGAAAAGGCGTATGACCGGGTCCCCCGGGAGATACTGTGGGAGGTGCTGCGGGAGTATGGGGTGAGGGGGTCTCTTCTCAGGGCCATCCAATCTCTGTACAACCAAAGTGAGAGCTGTGTCCGGGTTCTCGGCAGTAAGTCGGACTTGTTTCAGGTGAGGGTTGGCCTCCGCCAGGGCTGCGCTTTGTCACCAATCGTGTTTGCAACATTTATGGACAGGATATCGAGGCATAGTCAGGCTGGGGAGGGGTTGCGGTTCGGTGGGCTGGGGATCTCATCGCTGCTCTTTGCAGATGATGTGGTCCTGATGGCATCATCGGCCTGCGACCTTCAGCACTCACTGGATCGGTTCGCAGCAGAGAGTGAAGCGCTGGGATGAGGATCAGCACCTCTAAATCTGAGGCCATGGTTCTCAGCAGGAAACCGATGGTGCGTACTCCAGGTAGGGAATGAGTCCTTACCCCAAGTGAAGGAGTTCAAGTACCTTGGGGTTTTGCTCGCGAGTGAGGGGACAATGGAGCGGGAGATTGGTCGGAGAATCGGCGCAGCGGGTGCGGTATTACATTCAATTTATCGCACCGTTGTGACGAAAAGAGAGCTGAGCCAGGAGGCAAAGCTCTCGATCTACCGGTCAGTTTTCGTTCCTACCCTCACCTATGGCCATGAAGGCTGGGTCATGACCGAAAGAACGAGATCCAGGGTACAAGCGGCCAAAATGGGTTTCCTCAGGAGGGTGGCTGGTGTCTCCCTTAGAGATAGGGTGAGAAGCTCAGTCATCCGTGAGGAGCTCGGAGTAGAGCCGCTGCTCCTTCGCGTCGAAAGGAGCCAGTTGAGGTGGTTCAGGCATCTGGTAAGGATGCCCCCTGGGCGCCTCCCTAGGGAGGTGTTCCAGGCACGTCCAGCTGGGAGGAGGCTTTGGGGAAGACCTAGGACTAGGTGGAGGGATTATATCTCCAACCTGGCCTGGGAACGCCTCGGGATCCCCAGTCCAGCTGGGAGGAGGCTTTGGGGAAGACCTAGGACTAGGTGGAGGGATTATATCTCCAACCTGGCCTGGGAACGCCTCGGGATCCCCCAGTCGGAGCTGGTTAATGTTGCTTGGGAAAGGGAAGTTTGGGGTCCCCTGCTGGAGCTGCTACACCCGCGACCCGACACCGGATAAGCGGACGAAGATGGATGGATGGATGGATGGCTAAGTTGAAATACTATCTTTTCTGACAATGATAATTCAATATTTTCTCCTTTTGAAATTTTCGTTCCGTGGCGGAATTTCTGTTTGTGTTTTGAACTGTGTGTTGTTATCAACTGCCCAGTTTGACAGGCAGGCCGTGTTGCCAGAAATACCTGTAAAAACGCAAATCCAGTGTGCTACAGTTGCGTGTCCAGAGACGTTACAAATCCCGGGTAAATATTGGAGATGTAGCTATGTGAAAGCTGGAAACACTTTAGAGCCCAAAAGGATGCCAAGTTGGCTAATTTCCTTCTGAACAAGTAAGCATCAGCTTCAGGCTCATCATGGCTACAAGGGACAGGCATTTTATGTCATTTCAACATTTGTGTACTCACACATTGAACTATATAGCTTGAGTACCCAAGTTGGTTACTCAAAAAAACGGCCTTCTATGACTGTCAATATAGCCAGCATCTAACATTAGCTACTCCGCTATGCTTTGAAGTAATGTCTGGCTATGTGAGACAAGCAACTAGCAACATTGTTGGGGATGCTCCTTCAGCACGCTTTGGAGGAGGGTCTGGCAAATCGAGACTATGGATGCTGCGTTTTCAGCCTGGCAACCTCTGTGAACTTCGAGTCTGGGGAGGAGGGGGCGGGGGAGACGACTATCTCCAGTATTTTTATTTGTACTGCAGTAACTATTTTAAACACTAGCTGTCAGTATAACATATTTCGCCTTTAATATGGGGTTGTGTGGTTTAACCCCAGGTTTGTATTTGTTAGGCTTAACTGTTGTATCAAATAAAAAAGGAAAAAAGGTGTAAGGGTAGGACAAATTTAGGAAGACATCTTGCCTCTGTTTTAAGGCTTAGAAAATCTAGCCGTGAGGGGAAACTTTGGTCAATCACAGATCATTTCAGAAGGACAGAGCATTCATATTGTCTGTTCTGCAGATGCATTGCCCGTGCAACAGAGAGGGGAGGAGGGCTGCAGAAAGATGTCTCTACTTCAAATTCTGCCATTTTTATTGTTGCATTTTACCCACTGCAGGTTGAATGCAGATTATATTGTAAATGCAGTCCACAGAAAAGACTTAGACATGAGTTAATCAAAGGCCCCTGGAGAAGGCCATCCTCTCTCTGATGTACAGTAAACTGACGTACAGTAAAAGGAGGGAAGCTTTTGTCTGACAATCTATAAAACACATGCAGTACAACCACATGCTGACAGTCGAGGGATGGAGATCTCTGCTCTCTGTATTGGCCTGATCCTGTCTCTGGGTTTGTGTAAACTGAACTCAGCTCTTGCCTTGAATGGTTCTGAGGATGATGTTAAACAAAGGGCTGGGCTTACAGAGGATAGTACTGGTGCTGGGGTCAGCACTCAGACTTTATCTGTGAAATGTAAGCTCCAGGGTACCACTCGTCTCCCTGTGTTCTCAATGGATGGTGACTACGTTATTGGCGGTGTTTTCTCTATACACCACATCATGCACACAGTGAAGCATAACTACACCACCATTCCTGAGCCACTAAGATGCACAGGAAGGTTAGTAAGAGGGAGAAGTGGGGGATAACAGAATGTTAGTCTGTGTGTGGATAGAAGTGTTGTAATATGTATAATGTGCTTACAATTGTATTGGAAAGGTTTTGTGTAGAATTAAAAACTTTAAAAAGTGAATTAAGTGCCAAATTAGTTTTTGGCCATATAACATAAGATAAGATACACCTTTATTGACCCCCAGAGGGGAAATTCAGGTGTTGTGTAAATGGCAGGTATTATATTCAGAAAATAGTAGAGAAAAATATAGATTTCAAACAAGGATTTTTTTTTTTGTATGTCTTAACTGAAAATATGTTGTTCAACAACTGATGTGTACAGATTTACCAAACAAATGAATAGGCCTTCTTTAGATTAAGTTGACTCTGTGCATAAAGATTATTGTGAATGTTGGACTGATATCTAATCCTGTGTTTTAGAATTTCACCTCACCTGTATTATATTTTTATAAAAATTGTGAATTGGAAGCTAATATTCAAACAGTGACATGAGTGTCTGTGTTCAGCATTAAAACCCGGGACCTGCGCTTCTCACGTGCAATGATCTTCGCCATCGAGGAGATAAACAACAGCACGGAGCTGCTGCCGGGAATCAAACTCGGTTATCAGATCTACGACTCGTGCGCCTCGGTGCCCGTGGCGGTGCATGTGGCATTCCAGCTTTCAAATGGCCTGGACCCGGTGTTTTACACCGGTGACAACTGCTCACAATCTGGTATGGTGAAGGCTGTCGTTGGTGAGTCTGGGTCCACGCCATCCATCAGCATGTCACACATCATCGGGCCCTTTAACATCCCTCAAGTAAATATTTTGGATTTCTGGGAAACCTTTTATAATAAAGACTGTTGTAGATTTTTTACCTGTTCTGTTAAATAGTTACACTGTTGTGTCCCTTTAGGTGAGCCCCCTTGCCACTTGTGCATGCCTGTCCGATAAGCAGCAGTACCCAAATTTCTTCAGAACAATCCCTAGTGATCAGTTCCAGGCTGAAGCGCTGGCCAAGCTGGTAAAACACTTCGGCTGGACTTGGATAGGTGCTGTCCGGTCAGATTCGGACTATGGCAATAATGGTATGGCGTCTTTTCTGGACGCAGCTCACAGAGAGGGGATCTGTGTGGAATACTCTGAATCTTTCTATCGGACCCACCCACGTAGCAGGATCCAGAGAGTAGCAGACGTTATCCGCAGGTATGATGTTCCCTGTGTTGACACTGACCTGCAAACAAAAGCACAGCAACAATTTTCTGTGAATGTAAAATGTAAAATTATTTATTACCCTAGTGGCAAATTGGAAATGATTTTTTTTTAATCATCTGTTTTTTGTCGCTGCTATTGTTATACAAATGCTTTGTCAGACCAAATACTTAAGTATACCATATCCTTTGTCTGTTTTTGTTACCTATCTCAATATAAATAAAAAAATCTTAAATGTTTCTCCAGGTCGACAGCTATGGTTGTTGTGGCATTTGCAGCCTTTGGAGAGGTGAGGCTTCTGCTGGAGGAGCTGTCGCTCGAGCCATCTCCACCTCGCCAGTGGATAGGCAGTGAAGCCTGGGTAACAGACACCGAATTGCTGAGGTTCAGCTTCTGTGCTGGAGCCATCGGATTTGGCATTCAGAAATCTGTCATCCCAGGTTTGAGAGACTTCTTGCTGGATCTCTCTCCTTCTAAAGTGGCTGCCTCTCCAGTGCTTACTGAGTTCTGGGAGGATGCATTCAACTGCAGGCTGGGAAAAAGTGAGAAAGTTGTCCTGATTTTTAACGTAGGAGAGACACTCACAGTTTGATTCTTGCGGTTATGTTGTGTTGTTTTTAGATTCTCTCTGAGTGGAATCTACTGTGTTAAAGACTCAGCAGCTGCTTTAAGACCAAACCCCAGATTGAAAAGGAAATTACCGATATTGATCAAAGACATGAGGTGGACATAACGTGCATCTCATCTAAGTGAATAAACTCACTTGTTATGATGATCTTTCAGGAAAAATGTAGGCACTCTGCTGTCTTTGTGAAGATTATGTATGAACTTTGCTGCAGTGATGTCACAATGTCAACACTGAAGTCTTGAACACAAGCACACAGTAGACATTGTCCAGGTCTCCAAGCTAAAGTGCTAATACATTTCGTAAATTTTTACTTACTCGTATGTATTAGTTACAGTAAGTGTGAAGTTGTTATTAAAGTAACAGTGATTTCTGATCATGTATTTGTTTTCATCTTAAGTTCTTTATTGTAATATCCACAACAATTAGTTGGCAAGGAAAATCTAGATCTCAGGCTCCCTCCAACAATGCTCATTAAATATGTTTAAAAAAAGAAAATCATTTAAAAAAATGAGAATCTAAGACATAAAATATTGCAAAGTTAAAAACATAATGGTAAAATACAAATGTGGTGGACAAAGTGTACATAATTGCAAAAAAGAATAAACTTTAATGTCAGCAGGCATGTAGTAAATGTATGTGTAATAAGAAGTTTTAAAGTATAAAGGTAAAGTTCAGCAGTCTGATGGCCTGTGTGATGAAGCTGTCCCTGAGTCTGGTAGTGCTGAACCAGATGCTGCTGTTTGGCAGGTTAAATCCCATAAAAAAGAACAAAAAACATGAAAGAAAGAATGATAATTTAATGGCTAAAAAACACCTTTCTCTGTCTCTGTGTGTTTCAGGTGCAGCCACAGATGAGACAGTGTGTGATGGAACTGAAAACATAAAGACGCTCCAGATCCCGTACACTGACACATCTCAGCTCCGGATCACTAACATGGTATACAAGGCTGTCTATGCAATAGCTCATGCCATTCATAAAGCAATGTGCCAGAAAAAATCTTTTACAACTCAGTGTGACAAATTCACCAGGATAGAATCCAAAGAGGTCAGTTGAACATAAATGATAACCCCAATGCCCTTTTTTGCTTTAACTTCTGAAATTAGGTATTTGTTTTATTTAACATTATTTAATTGCTCTCCCTCACTGTATTCCTTTTATTTCATCTTCACAGGTTCTTACTCAGCTGAAGAAAGTAAATTTTTCCCGAAATGGGTATGATGTGTCATTTGATGCTAACGGTGATCCTGTGGCCAGATATGAGCTAGTTAACTGGCAAAAAAGTGAAAGTGGCAGCATTGAGATGGTGACAGTAGGACAATACGATGCATCACTGCCGGTGGGCCTGAAGTTTCGTATCAACAGGAAGCTCACCTGGGTGGACGGTGGGACACAAGTAAGGAGCACAAAAGCAATAATGTAACATAAAATATGGTAATCCTAAAAAGCGTAACTACCGTTTTTTATCAACCTGGACCCTATTTTCCAATATTTCTGTGTCTAACTGACTGATGGGAACAACAATCTTTGAAATTGGTGAGGTATTAAACGAGATCCCTGCATTGCAACCCACCAGACTCCATGTAAATATATAGTAATTTTAGCATCGTAAAATGCACTTATTCAAAGCCGTTTTGGATTGTCTTTCCACTTTTCCAACCATCACAACTCTAGTTTTGGTTGAAATTACCACATAGTTTACCGCTTAACATGCGGAAATATTTTGGCTCTATACACATTAAAAGTATTGTTTTTTAAAATGGAGTCTGGTGGGTTTAGCGCTCGTGACTTCAGAGCTGTTTCTGGTTAAAGAGAAAGGTCTCAAAGAGGTGTTAAAGGTCTATCTCTGAAGGGATCCTTTCCATGTTGTCAGACACTTAGGGCTAGATTTATCAAGCCATTTGCGCCTGTTTCCAGGCGCTAATTGGTCGCAAAGACGGACGTAACCGATGCGGGCTATTTAAAAACAGGGCACACTTGGGTAAAATCGCAGATTGTCTGCCACGTGAGCGAGAAGAGACAAGTTGCGCTTTCAATATGCGTTTGTGGGAGGGTCATGGGGAAAGTGGGAGTTCCATCCAAAAAGGTGGGAGGATTAGCGCAAAGTGCACCTAATTATATATTCCGTGGTGTTTACAAAGACTGTCAGTAAGAGCGCGCCACTATTCTGCGGGGGAAATTCTCTGCCTCTTGAAAGCAGGTCTAAACCAGCCGCAATCGAGTTTCCTCATAGACCTTTATGACGCTGGTGAAATGGCAACAGTAAGTTGAGCAAGACGAAGACATAGGCGAGGCTGAAAATATTTTTAACACAAGAATCACACTTTGTCAGTGAACACAACTTCATTTAGCGTTACAGATCAAGCAGCCATGCAATATTAGAGTTACTGGAAGAAATCAAAGATGAAATTGAATCTCCCACTCAGCGTTCACATCCCATTCCAGCAGTGTTCAAACTCCTTGCTACATTACAAATATTGGCATCAGGATCATTTCAAACAGTCATAGCATCAGCAGTGAGAATATCGCAGTCTGCACTCAACCATATCATAGCACAAGTACCGCTTTGCTACAGCGCAATTTACGGTTTAGTGGGCGGAGAAAGACGCTGATTGCTTGATGGGTGTCAGGGTTGATAAAAACTACGCAAAATGTGGAAGCATAGCGTGCGCTATAACCGAACTCGCATAAACAGACGCAGCGCAAACTGCACTAGTGTTAGTAAATTAGGCCCTTAGAATATTAATCAGAGCCTGACCGTGGCAAAATGAGCACTTTTGTGAAGGTATCCACAAGCTGAGCCAAATTGCCCTATTAACTGACATTGTAGCTTGTTTTGCCTCTGCCGACTGCAGCGATCTTGCTTAATACTGGAAACATTTCAAAGATTGTTGTTCCCATCAGTCACTTAGACACAAAAACATAGGAAAATAGGTTCCAGGTTCAAAAAAATGGTAGGTACCCTTTAAAGGGTATCATATGTGTACATTGAAATAACTTTTAGTCACTGTTTATTCCTCATGTCCATAATGTGAAGAGATCCATTACAAAGTTACAGTATTTTCAGTATGAATTTTTTCATTTATATTTTCCTTAAAAGTTTTCCCTTGCTAAGCTGTAGCAGAGGGATGGTAACAAAAGAAAAAGGAATTTGTACAAAGAATCAGATTCAGAAATTTATTTGCCAGGTAAGTAGCACTTACTAGGAATTTGCTTTGGGTGATGGTGCATACATAAAAAAAAAATAATATAAAATAAACAACCAATAAATACACAAACAAAAAGCATATACATACAATTACCTATTTGACATTAAGTCAATCATCATCATTAACAACAACGTAGAGGGATGTGCAAAAAGTTCAGGATATATAGAATGGATTGTGCAGTGGACAGGATGTAGGATTAAGGTTCAATGTGTGGGGGACCGGGGCCTTGTTGGTGAAGCTTATTGCTTAGGTGAAGAAACTGTTTTTGTGGCTTGAGGTTTTGGTCCTGATGGACCGCAGCCTCCTGCCAGAGGGGAGGGGTCCAAACAGTTGGTCTCCGGGGCGTGACGGATCAGCTACAATCTTTCCTTCATGCTTTAGCATCCTGGAGGCGTACAGGTCCTAGAGAGACGGCAGATTGCAGACAATCACCTTGTCAGCAGAGCGGATGTTGCGCTGCAGTCTGCCCTTGTCCTTAGAAGTAGCAGCAGCGTACCAGATGCTGATGGAGCAGGTGAGGATGGACTTGATGATGGCAGTGTAGAAGTGCACCATCAATGTCTTTGACAGGTTGAACTTCTTTAGCTTCCTAAAGTTCACAATCATCTCCACTGTCTTCAGAGCATTTAGCTCCAAGTTGTTCTGACTGGACCAGGTCACCAGGTGATCAATCTCCCCGCTGTAGGCGGACTCATCTCCACCAGAGTTGAGTCCAATAAGTATAGTGTCGTCCGCAAACTTCAATTCAATTCAATTTATAGTATCAAATCATAACACGAGTTATTTCGAGACACTTCACAGATAGAGTAGGTCTAGACCACACTTTATAATTTACAAAGCCCCAACAATTACAGTAATTCCCTCAAGAGCGAGCAGTGCGACAGTGGCGAGGAAAAACTCCCTCTTGGGAAGAAACCTCGGACAGACCCAGGCTCTTGGTAGGCGGTGTCTGACGGTGCCGATTGGGGATGCGATGAACAGTGGCAGTAATAGTCACATTAATAATGGAACAGTGACTTCAAATGGTAGTTGTAGTAGTTCATGTCATATCAGTGTGCTGCAGGAGTTATAGGATGTAGCGTGGCCCAGCAGAGCGTGGATGGACATAGCAGGAAGCAGCAGGGTTCAGCAGGACACAGCATGACACTGCAGGGCACCGCAGAGCTTAGCAGGGAATGCAGCAGGACCACGGCGACAGCTGCAACCAAGATCTTGGTACCAACATTCTCCAAGGAAATATGCTGGGTGAAAAAACATAAGGACTCCGGGGAGTAAACTCCTCAGAAGCTAGGATTAATAACAAGCATTTCTGGGACGGGAGGCACACAAATGGTAATAGAAAGGGAGAGGAGAGAGCAGCTCAGTGTGTGAAAGGAAGGAAGTCCCCCGGCAGTCTAGAACTATAACAGCGTAACTAACAGAGACAGGTCATAAGGAGAGGTAGCCTGTTCGGGCTTGAAACTCTCCCTTGCCGGATCGGGCTGTGCTGGCCTGCCTCCCTCTACTTTTGTTATATATTATTAATCTAACAACTATGAAGAGAAGCATGTGGGCCTGATTAGGCAGACGCTGCAACTCTTCACTCCTTAACTATAAGCTTTATCAAATAGGAGAGTTTTAAGTTCATTCTTAAATGTGGTGACAGTTTCTGCCCCCCGAACCCAGATTGGGAGCTGGTTCCATAGGAGAGGAGCCTGATAACGGAAGGCTCTGGCTCCCATTCTACTTTTAGAGACTCTAGGTTACCACAAGTAACTCTGCATTCTGGGAGCGCAGTGCTCTAGTGGGACAATAAGGTACTAGGAGCTCTTCTAGATATGGTGCTTGACCATTTAGAGCTTTGTAGGTCAGGAGAAGGATTTTAAATTCAATCCTGGATTTTACAGGAAGCCAATGCAGAGACGCTAATACAGGAGAAATATGATCTCTTTTCTAAGTTCTTGTGAGAACACGCGCTGCAGCATTCTCGATGAGCTGGAGAGTCTTAAGGGACTTATTTGAGCAACCAGACAGTAGGGAATTACAATAGTCCAGCCTGGAAGTAACGAATGCATGGACTAGTTTTTCAGCATCGTTTTGAGACAGGATATTCCTAATTTTGGCAATGTTACGAAGATGAAAAAAGGCTGTTCTTGAAGTTTGTTTTAGATGGGCGTTAAAGGATATATCCTGATCAAAGATAACCCCTAGATTTCTGACAGTAGTGCTGGAGGCCAGGGTAATACCATCCAGAGTAGCTATGTCTTTAGATAATGAGGTTCGGAGGTGTTTAGGGCCCAGCACAATAACTTCAGTTTTGTTAGAGTTTAAAATCAGAAAATTTTAGGTCATGCAGGATTTTATATCTTTAATGCACGCTTGAAGTTTAGCTAGCTGACTGGTTTCGTCTGGTTTGATTGACAAGTATAATTGGGTGTCATCCGCATAACAGTGAAAGTTAATTGAGTGTTTCCTAATAATATTACCAAGAGGAAGCATATATAAGGAGAACAGAATTGGTCCAAACACTGAGCCTTGTGGAACGCCATGGCTAACTTTAGCGTACTTGGAGGATTTATCATTAACATTAACAAATTGACATTGATCAGAGAAATAGGACTTAAACCAGTTTAGAGCCATTGTTTTAATGCCAAATAAATGTTCCAATCTTTGTAACAGGATTGTGTGGTCAATAGTGTCAAATGCAGCACTAAGATCTAGTAAAACAAGAATGGAGACAAGTCTTTTGTCTGCAGCAGTTAGAAGATCGTTAGTAATTTTCACCAGTGCCGTCTCTGTGCTATGATTCTTTCTAAATCCTGATTGAAAGTCATCAAATAAACTATTGCTATGTAGAAAATCACATAACTGATTAGCAACTACCTTCTCAAGGATCTTGGATAGAAAGGGAAGGTTAGATATAGGTATATAGTTTGCTAAGACCTCAGGATCGAGGGTGGGTTTTTCAGAAGAGGTTTTACCACAGCTATTTTAAATGACTGCGGTACATAACCTGTTAATAAGGACATATTGATCATATCTAGTAATGAAGTGTTAACCAAGGGTAACGCTTCTTTGAGTAGTCTCGTTGGGATGGGGTCTAAGAGACAGGTAGATGGCTTAGCTGAGGATATCTTTAACATTAATTGTTGAAGGTCTATAGGATAAAAGCAGTCTAAGTATATGTCGGGAATAGTAATTCTTTCTAGCGTTAGAAGTTGAGGGCAAAAGGTGATAGATTTTATCTCTAATTGTTATAATTTTATCATTAAAGAAGCTCATGAAGTCATCACTACTCAGAGCTAGAGGAATAGATGGCTCAGTAGAGCTGTGACTATCTGTCAGCCTGGCTACAGTGCTGAAAAGAAACCTTGGGTTGTTCTTATTTTCTTCTATTAGTGATGAGTAATAGTCTGATCTGGCCTTTCTTAGGGCCTTACTATAGGTTTTGAGACTTTCTTGCCAATCCAAACGAGATTCTTCCACTTTGGTGGAACGTCATTTACTTTCGAGGTTTTCGCGAGATTTGTTTTAATTTGCAAGTTTGGGAGTTATACCAAGGTGCTAGTTTCCTTCACTTCAAAACTTCAGGATCTTGACGGACTGGTGACTGGAGGTGCAGCTGTTGGTGTACAGGGAGAAGAGCAGAGAGGAAAGGAGCCTTGAGGGGAACCAGTGCTGATGGTCAGAGAGTTAGAGACGTGTTTCCCCAGCTTCACACACTGCTTCCTATCAGACAGGAAGTCTGTGATCCACCTGCAAGTGGAGTCAGCCACATGCAGCTGGGTCAGCTTGTCCTGTAGTGAAGCCAGGAGGATGGTGTTGACATAGCTGAAGTCCACAAACAGGATCCTGGCGGTGAGGGTTTTGAGGTGAGCCACAACAAGGTGCTCAAAATACTTCACAAACAAAGAAGTCAGGGTGATGTGATCTTTGTTTTCTTGGGGACAGGAATGATGGTGGAAGACTTGAAGCAGGCTGGTACATGACATGTCTCCAGTGAGGAGTTTGAGGTCCAGCTACCTTGCGGGGGTGTTGTTTTCCCGTCGATTATGAACTTATTGTCCTTCTGAGTCAAAGTAGAATTTTTGATGCTGTTTCCTATGTTTAGGTCATTTCTTTCTCTTTTTTAAACATTTTTGTCACTTATTTCAATGCTTTTTATATTCCTGTTTAATAAACCTAATTCATATGACATTATAAGTAATTTTTCATTTTTTAAAAAGCAGAAATGATGTGTTATTTTGACTAATAGTTAAGATCCGAGGATGGGTTCAATACAGCATACATCCATGCATCCATGTTATTTTTTAGGCAATTTGGTTGAAAGAAAGCCTGATATAAAAAACTTTGAAAACGGGTCAAATTCGACCAGAGGACAACACAAGGGTTAAACCATCTGTTGACTTTTCTTTCCTGAATAGAGAGGGTTCTATAGTGGAGGGGGTGAGAGGGGGGGTAATGACAAGGCCCCGACATCTATGGGGTTGCTTACTGTACGTTGGCCTGCGGTGGGATGTAAACACCAGCCAGAATGAATGAAGCAAATTCATGGGGGGAGTAGAAGGGGTTGCAGTTGATAAATGTTTCCAAAAGGATAGTCACATATTGTAATTCGAGATTCTATGAGTATAGGCATAGCCCTCAAAGAGGTGTTGCTATTACATTTATCCCTCATGTATGCACAGGGAAGTGAAGTGTGAAGTGTCGTGAAGTTTTTTTCCGTGCCCTTTTGCCCTGCATGGGCCTCACTTACATCCGCAGTTACTGTATATTACAGCTGTGAGACCAGATATCTGCTCCCAACATCAGCATTTTACTTCAGCCAATGTTGGTGAAGCAGGTGGGCTGGATCTTAGAGTTACAATACATAACTATCGTTCTATTTCGTATAGGCTTTGCCCTCTAAGAGCTGTTGCTATTGGGTTATGGGTAAAGCTGATGTAGTCAATGCTACCTGTGACACCAAGGTCCAGAAGCAGATAGCATAAACTAGCTCCTATACCTATACTCACACTGTACAGGTTTTTATGTAACAAAATTTACATTGTTTTGTTAAAAACCTGGTCTCCATGACTGGCCTGTTTAATGTCGTGAGGCCCTGCATCATGGATTCTGAAGGTGCTCCATGATTAAAGATTAATATCATCATTAATTATTGCAAAGCACATTACTCACAGGCACTGTGGGGCAGGAGGATGGAGACGATGGTATACCAGATCAAACAGCACATCATCTGCCGTTAAGTGCGGATAAGACCGAGTGAATCATAGAGGACTCAGACACATCACGCAATAAAAGAGGATGAAAGGGCATGGAGATGCCCACGACTGGAGCTGCGCAGATATCAGACACTGTCATGCCTCTGAGGGAGGCCGTGGATGCTGATAACACTCCCTCTGCACTTGTCTTGGGTGATAGCCTCACACAGCCGGTTAGACAGACACTCTTTCTAAAGAGCAGCGCCTTGTGAGTGTTCTCTGTAGTGAACAGCTGCTGTGTCCGTCTAATGTTTGCCGTGCGTAAAACATACTGAGATAACATGTGCACTGGAAAAGTGTTTGTTATGACTTTTGGCGTGAATGATGAATTTGGCTATAAATTAGCAACGTTCTGGTCCTCTCTATAATAGAAAGGCAGAATGGTAAGATCGCCTGTGCACATAAGTCACTCACCCTCTTAGCCGACGTCAGCTCTGTTTTAAGGAACAACATTCTAAGGGAGATTTGTGCCAGAGGCTCAAAATGGGAACCCCGAGCCCAGAGCACTGGGATTAAATCCCATTGCGGTGCTAGGTGACAAACAAAAGGTTTCTGTCGTTAGACCCCCTTCAACAAACATTTTGAGGGTAGGTTAACACGAGAGGCAGAGGACACAACGTGGGTTCTGAGCCTTTTTCCACACACGAGCGCTGGAAAGCGCACCACTGTCCAGCGTAATACGCTGAATGAATAAAGCTGCTAGTCAGTCTGTGACTTCATCCGACTGCTCTGTTTACAGATAAACATACCCAATTTAACCACAGGGTGGAGCTGTTGCCTAAGCAGCGCAACAAGACACCCTAACCTCTCCAAGCGCCATCAGCTTAGTCTTCTGAATCTAGGTCACGCAGATATCTGATATTACATCACTAAATTCACTTCTGAGACTTTTTTAATGCAAGAAATCAACTATGGAGAGCTCAAATATGGGCTGTTTTACGAAAACTCATGGCTAATTGCAAATTAGTCACAATGTGCCGTGACAGCAGGCGGCTGCTGGCCGGGTTTGATGCCTTCCCGGTCGGCCTCTTCCCCTTCATAGACCCGCTGAGCTGGAGCTCTGTCAGGATCTCCCACACAAGCGGCACTGTGTACTTTAGAAAGAAGAAAGACATTTTTGAAGTTTTTCAAGGATATTGGAAATGAACCATGTTGTAAATGCAGTATTCCAGGCTGTAGAGTGGAATACTGGCCCAGAGAAAACTATTTAGAACGAGTATATCGGACAATGGAACGGGAGTTTGGATCTAACGTAGCGGCGCAGAGGATGTGCCTGCAGGGATTCACTCTCCGCTAAATTTCCCACGCTGACTAGCTACAGGGTGAGTTGTGATTCTTTGGTGGAGGTTCCAAGGGTAACGTTACAACAACACTAGTTGTAATGAAAGTGTCAAAACTTTGCATTTTGTCTCCCGTGTTTTAGGCGTGCTGCAGCCACGGCTGCGCCCGGGCATGTCTGGGCATGTGTTAAGAATTAACTAAAAGACGTGTTTGTTCTGATTTCTGGAGGAGGAAGGAGAGGCTGGGGTCGAATTGAAAGTTAAGCAAAAGGTTTAATGAAACTGCATGAAAACGACAAGACAAAACACAATCAAACATAAAACATAAAACACTGCAGCTGACAGCGGACTGATCTCATGCTTCTCCTTGCGGAGTCACAAAAGAACAGTCATGTGACATGACAAACAATACGCTGTAAACAGCAGACTTCAACGTGCTTCCCCTGTCGGGGTCACAGATTGAAGTGCCGAAATCACCTCAGTTTCCGAATTATATTCCTGTGGAATTGTGGGTCTCTGATTAAAGACACACCTCTAATTTTAGGTTTACCCCAGGTCACAGTCAAAGGTCGCTTCACATGGTAGTGCCGATTCTGTTCAAGTTTACAGAGTTTGCATTTCCTTTGTTCTAATCACGTCTGGCCCTGCAGGGAGTGGCTCCCCAAAACCAGAAACAATAGTTACCTTTCCTGTGGGGACAATGAGTCTTCTTCATATGCTAAATGTCAGACATGACCTAATTAATTCTTTAGACGCTAGGTTTTGGGTGAGACACTCAAATGCTGATTAGTGTAGTTACTTGATTAAATTTAGCTGCAGGCCCCATTAAACATTGTTTTCAAAACATAAGCCGGGTTTTAACTTTTTAACTTCAACACATGTCACAGAGAGTGTGTGTAGCTCCGTGTCTATGTGTGTGTGTGTGTGTGTTTCTCTGTGTCTCTGTGAAGCTCCATGTGTGTTTGTGTGTGTAGTTCTGTGTGTGTGTGTGTGTTTGTGTAGCTCTGTGTGTGTGTGTGTGTGTGTGTGTGTGTCTGTGTGTCTGTGTGTCTGTGTGTTTGTGTAGCTCTGTGTGTGTGTGTGTGTGTGTGTGTGTGTGTGTGTGTGTGTGTGTGTGTGTGCTTGTGTGTGTGGTTCGCTCAACGAATCAACGCGCAGCTCATCTAAATATTCATGAGCATACCTTATTTGGAAGAAAAGCTGTCGTTCCAAATAGGGCCAAAACACAGAGATGCATAAGGACATATAAAATATCAACCGGGACATTTTCCGTCCAACAATTGTTACATACCCTATTAGGAGACCTTAAGGAACAGTGTAAAATACCCTATATAATCATTCTATCACCCCTTTAAGACGGAGGTTTCGGAGTGCACCTGAATATGTGTGAGTTTGTTTTTCTTTGTGTGCCAGGTTCCTGTGTCAGTGTGCAGTGACAGCTGCTCTCCAGGAACTCGTAAAGTGCTGCAGAGAGGAAAACCCATCTGCTGTTATGATTGTTTACTGTGTCCTGAGGGAGAGATAAGCAATGCTACAGGTATATTCTTTTCCTCATACATAGCCAATGCACTGTACAACATCAAATATACATTATGACTGGGAAAAGCCCTTTTTGTTTCATTTTTCCAGATTCCCCTGATTGTTTCCCTTGCCCCAAGGAGTTCTGGCCTAATGCAGAGAGAGACACTTGTCTCCCCAAGCCTGTAGAGTTTCTTTCCTACAACGAGGTCCTAGGAATCATCCTGGCTACATTCTCAGTTGGTGGAGCCTGTCTGGCCATTATAACAGCAGCTGTGTTCTATCGTCACAGGACATCCCCGATTGTCAGGGCCAACAACTCTGAGCTGAGCTTCCTGCTGCTCTTCTCCCTGACTCTATGTTTCTTATGTTCATTAACTTTCATTGGAGCACCCTCTGAGTGGTCCTGCATGCTGCGCCACACGGCGTTTGGAATCACCTTCGTTCTCTGTATGTCTTGTGTTCTTGGAAAAACAATAGTAGTTTTAATGGCCTTCAAAGCTACACTTCCAGGTAGTAATGCCATGAAATGGTTTGGTCCTCCACAGCAAAGAATGACTGTAGTGTCTTTCACACTTATTCAAGTTTTAATATGTACTATTTGGTTGGTTCTTAGTCCCCCTTTTCCAATGAAAAACCTAACCATATACAAAAAGAGAATCATCCTGGAGTGTGCATTAGGCTCAGCTATTGGGTTTTGGGCTGTGATCGGGTACATAGGCCTACTGGCTGTCTTCTGCTTTGTGTTAGCTGTCCTAGCTCGGAAATTACCTGATAATTTTAATGAGGCCAAGCTCATTACCTTCAGCATGCTGATATTCTGTGCAGTCTGGATCACCTTCATTCCTGCATATGTCAGCTCTCCTGGGAAATTTACTGTGGCTGTGGAGATATTTGCCATTCTTGCCTCTAGTTTTGGTCTAATACTGTGTATATTTGCTCCAAAGTGTTTCATTATATTGTTTAAGCCAGAGAAGAACACCAAGAAACATTTAATGAACAAAAATCAACCCTAAAATATCTGAGGTTTGGAAATAGTTAAGATGGTAACATACAATATAAAGCTTATGTTGTGCACATCCAACACAGTCTTAATCTTGGTTTTATTGTGAATTTCCTTTTAATAGTTATCTTCTTATTTTACAAATATTCTTTCATCATGGGCTTAAAATAATGTGTGTGTAATTAAGTGAATAAATAAAGTCAAAATTTACAACATAAATGTGTGGTTCTTTCTCCTTTATAAAGTAATTTCTATTTCAATAATACTTCCATATACACATTATTTAAAGGTCCAATATGTAATATATTTACTGTAATAAATCCAAAAATGACCCCAATGCGTCATCAGATATTAAGGAAACATGCTAAGTTGAAATACTATCTTTTCTGACAATGATAATGCCAATATTTTCTCCTTTTGAAATTTCCGTTCCGTGGCGGAATTTCTGTTTGTGTTTTGAACTGTGTGTTGTTATCAACTGCCCAGTTTGACAGGCAGGCCGCTTTGCCAGAAATACCTGTAAAAACACAAATCCAGTGTGCTACAGTTGCGTGTCCAGAGACGTCACAAATCCCGGGTAAATATTGTAGATGTAGCTATTTGAAATCTGGAAACAGCTTGGAGCCCAAAAGGACGCCAAGTTGGCTAATTTCCTTCTGAACAAGTAAGCATCAACTTCAGGCTCATCATGGCTACAAGGGACAGGCATTTTATGTCATTTCAATATTTGTGTACTCACACATTGAACTTTATAGCTCGAGTACCCGAGTTGGTTACTCACAAAAACAAATTGAAACACAGCCAGAAAAGTGATCCCGACTGGTCCTGGATAACGCCACCATGCTAAACCTGCTAACCCTGCTAATCCTGCTAACCCTGCTAACTGGTAACATTACCGGAGGACCAGGCAAGCAGGCCACGGCTGTTTACAACATGTAGCCTGTCCAGCAGCAGAAGCAGAAGTTATTTTAAGACAAGAGAGGGGGGCTGTAAATTGGGAAGACAGGACTGTCAGTTTGCAGTGTGTTAAGCGATTGTTGCCGTAATTCTAAGGCAATGAATTGTGTTCAAACGGGTGGAGAGAACGGGAAGGTAGTGTTATTTTTAGCAGTTCCCACCATAATTCTAAGCCTAGGAAGTGTGTCTGTCAGTTGGTTACAGAGCTCCGTGTGAGCACGGCCTTCTATGACTGTCAATATAGCCAGCATCTAACATTAGCTACTCCGCTATGCTTTGAAGTAATGTCTGGCTATGTGAGACAAGTGTCTAGCAACATTGTTGGGGATGCTCCTTCAGCACGCTTTGGAGGAGGGTCTGGCAAAGCGAGGCTATGGATGCTGCGTTCTCAGCCTGGCAACCTCCGTGAACTTCGAGTCTGGGGAGGAGGGGGAGGGGGAGACAACTATCTCCAGTATTTTTATTTGTACTGCAGTAACTGTTTTAAACACTAGCTGTCAGTATTACATATTGCGCCTTTAAAATGGGGTTCTGTGGTTTAACCCCAGGTTTGTATTTGTTAGGCTTAATTGTTATATCAAATAAAAAAGGAAAAAAGGTCTAAGTGTAGGACAAATTTAGGAAGACATCTTGCCTCTGTTTTAAGGCTTAGAAAATCTAGCCATGAGGGGAAACTTTGGTCAATCACAGGTCATTTCAGAAGGACAGAGCATTCATATTGTCTGTTCTGCAGATGCATTGCCCGTGCAACAGAGAGGGGAGAAGGAGGGCTGCAGAAAGAGGTCTCTACTTCAAATTCTGGCATTTTTATTGTTGCATTTTACCCACTGCAGGTTGAATGCAGATTATATTGTACATGTGCAGTCCAAATAAAGACTTAAACATGAGTTAATCAAAAGCCCCTGGAGAAGGCCATCCTCTCTCTGATGTACAGTAAACTGACGTACAGTAAAAGGAGGGAAGCTTTTGTCTGACAATCTATAAAACACATGCAGTAGAACCACATGCTCACAGTTGAGGGATGGAGATCTCTGCACTCTGTATTGGCCTGATCCTGTCTCTGGGTTTGTGTGAACTGAACTCAGCTCTTGCCTTGAATAGTTCTGAGGATGATGTTAAACAAAGGGCTGGGCATATAGAGGATAGGACTGGTGCTGGGGTCAGCACTCAGACTTCATCTGTGAAATGTAAGCTCCAGGGTACCACTCGTCTCCCTGTGTTCTCAATGGATGGTGACTACGTTATTGGGGGTGTTTTCTCTATACACCACTACATGCACACAGTGAAGCATAACTACACCACCATGCCTGAGCCACTAAGATGTACAGGAAGGTTAGTAAGAGGTAGAAGTGGGGGATAAGAGAATGTTAGTCTGTGTGTGGATAGAAATGTTGTAATATGTATATTGTGCTTACAATTGTATTGGAAAGGTTTTGTGTAGAATTAAAACCTTTAAAAAGTTAATTTTTTAAAGGTACCAAATCAGTTTTTGGCCATATAATATAAGATAAGATACACCTTTATTGACCCCCAGAGGGGAAATTCAGGTGTTGTGTAAATAGCAAGTATTATATTCAGAAAATAGTAGAGAAACATATAGATGAAAAACAATTTTTTTTTTGTATGTCTTAACTGAAAATATGTATGTTTAACAACTGATTTGTACAGATTTACCAAACAAATGAATGCCTTCGTTAGATTAAGTTGACTCTGTGCATAAAGATTATTGTGAATGTTGGACTGATATCTAATCCTGTGTTTTAGAATTTCACCTCACCCGTATTATGTATTTTTATAAAAATTGTGAATTGTAGGCCAATATTCAAACAGTAACATGAGTGTCTGTGTTCAGCATTAAAACCCGTGACCTGCGCTTCTCACGTGCAATGATCTTCGCCATCAAGGAGATAAACAACAGCACGGAGCTGCTGCCGGGAATCAAACTCGGTTATCAGATCTACGACTCGTGCGCCTCGGTGACCGTAGCGGTGCATGTGGCATTCCAGCTTTCAAATGGCCTGGACCCGGTGTTTTACACCGGTGACAATTGCTCACAATCTGGTATGGTGAAGGCTGTCGTTGGTGAGACTGGGTCCTCGCCATCTATCAGCATGTCGCGCATCATCGGGCCCTTTAACATCCCTCAAGTAAATATTTTGGATTTCTGGGAAACCTTCTATAATTGAGACTGTTGTAGATTTTTTACCTGTTCTGTTAAATAGATACACTGTTGTGTCCCTTTAGGTGAGCCACCTTGCCACTTGTGCATGTCTGTCCGATAAGCAGCAGTACCCGAATTTCTTCAGAACCGTCCCTAGTGATCAGTTCCAGGCTGAAGCGCTGGCCAAGCTGGTAAAACACTTTGGCTGGACTTGGATAGGTGCTGTCCGGTCAGATTCGGACTATGGCAATAATGGTATGGCGTCTTTTCTGGACGCAGCTCACAGAGAGGGGATCTGTGTGGAATACTCTGAATCTTTCTATCGGACCCACCCACGTAGCAGGATCCAGAAAGTAGCTGACGTTATCCGCAGGTATGATGTTCCCTGTGTTGACACTGACCTGCATACAAAAGCACAGCAACAATGTTCTGTAAATGTAAAATTATTTATTACCCTAGTGGCAAATTGGAAATGATTTTTTTTTATCATGTTTTTTTTGTCGCTGACTATTGTTATACAAATGCTCTGTCAGACCAAATACTTAAGTATACCATATCCTATGTATGTTTGTGTTACCTATCTCAATATAAATAAAAAAATCTTAAATGTTTCTCCAGGTCGACAGCTATGGTTGTTGTGGCATTTGCAGCCTTTGGAGAGGTGAGGCTTCTGCTGGAGGAGCTGGCGCTCGAGCCATCTCCACCTCGCCAGTGGATAGGCAGTGAAGCCTGGGTAACAGACACCGAATTGCTGAGGTTCAGCTTCTGTGCTGGAGCCATCGGATTTGGCATTCAGAAATCTGTCATCCCAGGTCTGAGAGACTTCTTGCTGGATCTCTCTCCCTCTAAAGTGGCTGCCTCTCCAGTGCTTACTGAATTCTGGGAGGACGCATTCAACTGCAGGCTGGGAAAAAGTGAGAAAGTTGTCCTGATTTTTAACGTAGGAGAGACACTCACAGTTTGATTCTTGTGGTTATGTTGAGGTGGACATAAGGTGCATCTCATCTCTGTGAATAAACTCACTTGTTATGATTATCTTTCAGGAAAAATGTAGGCACTCTGCTGTCTTTGTGAAGATTATGTATGAACTTTGCTGCAGTGATTTCACAATGTCATCAATGAAGTCCTGAACACAAGCACACAGTAGACATTCTCCAGGTCTCCAAGCTAAAGTGCTAATACATTTCTTAAATTTTTACTTACTCGTATGTATTAGTTACAGTAAGTGTGAAGTTGTTATTATAGTGACAGTGATTTCTGATCATGTATTTGTTTACATTTTAAGTTCTTTATTGTAATAGCCACAACAATTAGTTGGCAAGGAAAATCTAGATCTCAGGCTCCCTCCAACAATGCTCATTAAATATGTTTAAAAAAAAGAAAATCATGTAATAAAATGAGCATCTAAGACATAAAATATTGCAAAGTTAAAAACATAATGGTAAAATATAAATGTAATGGTCAAAGTGTACATGATTGCAAAAAAGAATAAACTTCAATGTCAGCAGGCATGTAGTAAATGTATGTGTAATAAGAAGTTTTAAAGTATAAAGGTAAAGTTCAGCAGTCTGATGGCCTGTGTGATGAAGCTGTCCCTGAAACTGGTAGTGCTGAACCAGATGCTGCTGTTTGGCAGGTTAAATGCAACAAAAAAGAAAAAAAACATGAAAGAAAGAATGATAATTTAATGGCTAAAAAACACCTTTCTCTGTCTCTGTGTGTTTCAGGTGCAGCCACAGATGAGAGAGTGTGTGATGGAACTGAAGACATAAAGACGCTCCAGAGCCCGTACACTGACACATCTCAGCTCCGGATCACTAACATGGTATACAAGGCTGTTTATGCAATAGCTCATGCCATTCATAAAGCAGTGTGCCAGAAAACAAATTCTACAACTCAGTGTGACAAATTCACCAGGATAGAATCCAAAGAGGTCAGTTGAACATAAATGAAAACCCCAATGCCCTCTTTTGCTTTAATTTCTGAAATTAGGTATTTGTTTTATTTAACATTATTTAATTGCTCTCCCTCACTGTTTTCCTTTATTTCATCTTCACAGGTTCTTACTCAGCTGAAGAAAGTAAATTTTTCCCGAAATGGTTATGATGTGTCATTTGATGCCAACGGTGATCCTGTGGCCAGATATGAGCTGGTTAACTGGCAAAAAAGTGAAAGTGGCAGCATTGAGATGGTGACAGTAGGACAATACGATGCATCACTGCCGGTGGGCCAGAAATTTCGTATCAACAGGAACCTCACCTGGGTGGACGGTGGGACACAAGTAAGGAGCACAAAAGCAATAATGTAACATATAATATGGTAATCTTAAAGGGTAACTACCGTTTTTTATCAACCTGGACCCGATTTAACAATATTTTTGTGTCTAAGTGATGGATGGGAACAGCAATCTTTGAAATTGGTGAGGTATTAAACGAGATCCCTTGATTGCAACCCACCAGACTCCATGTAAATATATAGTAATTTTAGCATCGTAAAATACACTTAATTCAAAGTCGACAGAAACAAAATAAAACTATGAAAAGCCGTTTTGGATTGTTTTTCCACTTTTCCAACCATCACAACTGTAGTTTTGGTTGAAATTACCACATAGTTTACCGATTTACATGCGAAAATAATTTGGCTCTATACACGTTAAAAGTATTGTTTTTTAAAATGGAGTCTGGTGGGTTTAGTGCAAGTGACTTCAGAGCTGTTTCTGGTTAAACAGAAAGGTCTCAAAGAGGTCTTAAAGGTCTATCTCTGAAGCGATCCTTTCTATGTTGTCAGACACTTAGAATATTAATCAGAGCCTGTCAGTGGCAAAACAAGCACTTTTGTGAAGGTATCCACAAGCTGAGCCAAATTGCCCTATGAACTAACATTGTAGCTTGTTTCACCTCTGCCGACTGCAGCAATCTTGCTTAATACTGGAAAAATTTCAAAGATTGTTGTTCCCATCAGTCACGTAGACACACAAACATAGGAAAATAGGTTCCAGGTTCAAAAAAATGATAGTTACCCTTTAAAGGGTATGATATGTGTATTGTCAGTATGAATATTTTCCAGTATGAATATTTTCCTTTATATTTTCCAAAAAAGTATTCGCCTTGCTAAGCTGTAGCAGAGGGATGGTAACAAAAGAAAAAGGAATTTGTACAAAGAATCAGATTCAGAAATTAATTTGCCAGGTAAGTAGCACTTACTAGGAATTTTCTTTGGTTGATGGTGCATACATAAAAAAAAACAATAATATAAAATAAACAACCAATAAATACACAAACAAATAGCATATACATACAATTAACTATTTGACATTAAGTCAATCATCATCATTAACAACAACGTAGAGGGATGAGCAAAAAGTTCAGGATATATAGAATGGATTGTGCAGCGGACAGGATGTAGGATTAAGGTTCAATGTGTGGGGGACCGGGGCCTTGTTGTTGAGGCTTACTGCTTAGGGGAAGAAACTGTTTTTGTGGCTTGAGGTTTTGGTCCTGATGGACTGCAGCCTCCTGCCAGAGGGGAGGGGTCCAAACAGTTGGTGTCCGGGGCGTGAGGGATCAGCTACAATCTTTCCTCCATGCTTTAGCATCCTGGAGGCGTACAGGAAAAATGTTTGTTATGACTTTTGGCCTGAATGATGGATTTGGCTGTAAATTAGCCACATTCTGGTCCTCTCTATAATAGAAAGGCAGGATGGTAAGATTGACTGTGCACATAAGTCACTCACCCTCTTAGCCGACGTCAAGGCTAGGAGCAGCGCTGTTGTCAGGGAAAACATTCTAAGGGAGATTTGTGCCAGCGGCTCAAAATGGGAACCCCCGAGCCCAGAGCACTGGGATTAAATCCCATTGCGGTGCTAGGTGAAGAACAGGTTTCTGTCGTCTGACCCCCTTCAACAAACACTTCACCAAGGGATGCACAGAAACCCATTTCTTTCCATAGCCTTTGTGGCAGGATGAAATGGCTGCAACATACGCTTTAACTAGATGGAGCCAAATCATTATCCAGCAGTGTCTGAGGATAGGTAACACGAGAGGCAGAGGACACGACGTGGGGTCTGAGTCTTTCTCCATACACCAGCGCTGGAAAGCGCACCACTGTCCAGCGTAACACGCTGAACAAATAAAGCTGCTAGTCAGTCTGTGACTTAATCCGACTGTTCTGTTTACAGATAAACATACCCAATTTAACCACAGGGTGGAGCTGTTGCCCAATCAGCGCAACGAGACACCCTAACCTCTCCAAGCACTCCCGTTCAGAGGCCAGGACAACAGCCGTTGGCTTATTACTGGGGGGTGGGAGATTGCACCGCCCAGCTGCGACATTGCGTCCCTGTGCCATGGCAGCTACCATGGTGTCTCCGCAAGTAGTTGTACCAGAGTGGGGAACCAGGATGTGCTTGTGAGCTCTGCCCGAGTGGCGGGACCACTGGGAAACCTTTTTCAATGTCGCCATTGTACCTGGTAAACGGTGCATAGCGGGACACTGGTGCCCTCAGTCTCCTCCGTTGGGAGAATGCCTACTCAGCATCCACAAAAAAAAAAAAAAAAAAGAAGCTTAGCTGTGGGCCGTGATGCGGAGGAGAAATTCGCTGCTACAGGCTTCCGCTCTAGGGACAGAGAGAGCCGCAATGGCGGGGCTCCGTAATACACTTCTGTTTGTAGCTACAGTTCTCCCAACGGGGAGGAGGAAGAGCCGAAGAGATCCCCTTCTGGGATGTCTGGGTGTCGCAAGTGGTGGTATCCTGTCGGTCCAACATCAGTCAGCCTGCCTCTTCAGTTCCTCCGTCGGTAGGCAGGCGCAGAACTGGCAAGTTGTCTGCAGGTAGTGCCAGCCTGGCTTACGGGCCAAAGCACACCTTGCAGCTTGGGTAGAGAACTGACAGCAGGATGTAGTCAGTCCATCAGCTGGTACACAGGCAGACACCGCTGTACTTCAAAGTCTTCATACAGTTTGTCGCTTAAGAAAAAGTTGGAGCAGATCTCTGGTCTAGCAGCTTTAATATACCGTGACTGTGGACGTAAGGCAGGGCACAAGGGCGCAAAAGAAATCTTCTCTATTGCGCATGCGCAAGGGATAAACCCAATAGCAACAGCTCTTGGAGGGCGAAGCCTATACAAAATAGAACAGGAGAACAGTGCTGTAGAACCACTGTTACATCATTACACCAGCCACTGTTAATAGGTAGGTAGTGGAGTGCGAAATTTCTGCCTGCAAAGCCAAACGAACACGCCAGCACGTCTACCTCTTCTCCTCAGTCATTGCACTGCATGAGCCACAGTGAGCACACATTTGACGAGAATGTCTAATAAATCCACGGAGATGCAAGAAAAGTGGGTAGAGTAATTTGAGAACTCAATTTTTTAAATGTGCTCTCGGGTATCGCAGCAGAAAACCAAATCACCGAAGCGCCCTTGTTCAGCATCTTATTAGATTTTAGACTGTAACTTTGAAAGACAACCACTTGATTTGTCTAACTTGTCTATTGTTTTAAAGGGGTGATAAAATGCAAAACCGATTTTAACTTCTCATAGTTGAAAAACGACAGTTTGGTGGGTAAATAGGACATGCATAGAACCTCAAAATACCATTGACACCTCTTTCCTCTGCAAATCTCACAATATGAAACTGCTGAAAACGGGCGAATCTCAACAAAGCTAAAAGTTGATGTCAACTCCTCAACTCCTAGTCTTTGTCACGCCCCAACATTTGCATAGGCTACACCACTGACCTGAAGTCAGCTTAGTCTTCTGAATCTAGGTCACGCAGATCTCTGATATTACATCACTAAATTCACTTCTGAGACTTTTAATGCGAGACATCCACTATGTAGAGCTCAAATATGGGCTGTTTTACGAAAACTTAGGGCTAATTGCAAATTTGGTAAGACAGTGTCGGACTTCAAGAGCTCCACAATCTGCTGCGACAGCAGGCGGCTGCTGGCTGGGTTTGATGCTTTCCTGGTCGGCCTCTCCCCTTCACAGACCCACTGAGCTGGAGCTCTGTCAGGATCTCCCACATGTGCTGCACTGTGTACTTTAGAAAGAAGAAAGACAGTTTTCAAGTTTTTCAAGGATATTGGAAATGAACCACGTCGTAAATGCAGTGTTCCAGGCTGTACAATGGAATACTGGCCCAGAGAAAAGTGTTTAGAACGAGTATATTGGACAATGGAGCGGGAGTTTGGATCTAATGCAGAGGCGCAGAGGACGTGCCTGTACGTTTTATTAATGGGCCAGTGTCGGCTAAAAGCAGTTTTACTCGCGCTGGCTCAAATACAGCGTTTTATTAATGGGCCACTGTCAGC
The DNA here is from genome assembly GCF_004354835.1 of Perca flavescens. Lineage (NCBI taxonomy): Eukaryota > Metazoa > Chordata > Actinopteri > Perciformes > Percidae > Perca > Perca flavescens. The sequence continues at coordinate 13,407,852 of NC_041333.1, forward strand.
TAGAAGTAGTTGTACTAGTGCCAGTTCCGTACTCGGTGTAGCTGTGTATTTTTACCGTCGGCCCGAGTTTGTTTTGTCACAGTCGGACCACAACGAGAATTATGGAACTCAGCCGCCTGAAAAAAAAAGTTTTGCCGGTTAAATTCTAGTATTCTGCCGGAGATTTGCAGTCTGCAGAAGATTTGATTTTCGGGAGGAACATTTTCAGCGGCAGAAAAGGCAAGTCATTAAAGGTAATGTCCATTACAGTGTTGTATTACATTTAGAAGCTGTTGTAAATGTCAAGAAGAATTGTATTTTAATATCTTTATAACAATTAGATCGTTTGTGCTGATAGGCTATCAGAAAACATTCTGATAGGCTAGATTTGTGCGATCTCATTGTGTAAATTTAATTAATTATCTTGTTTTATTATTATAACTGCTCCAGTGCACTATAGCTAATCCAATGATTTGGAGTTATTTTGAGTGTTAGCTCATTCAACGCCAACGTTGATTCATCTGTTGAATGAATGGGCTGTATCAGGCCTAGCATTCTGTGACCCATTGAATTACATAGCCAATTCTGTTACATAGCTATATATATATATATATATATATATATATATATATATCATAGATATTAATACAATATTAAGATAATATAATATTAAGAAACGTTTGCTTACTCAAAGTGTTTTGGTTTGGTATTAATGGATGTGTGTGTGTGTGTGTGTGTGTCATTTCTTCCTCCAGATTCAACATTGGAACCAGCAAAAAACATGTCGTAGTTTCTGGACCACATCTGGCCCGGGACCAAGCCGAGTCTCATCCAGATCTGTCTTACAGTGTCTGGGCCAGAACTGGGCCACATAACACTGTCACTTTACAGTGTCTGGGCCAAATAAAACACTGTCACTTTACAGTGTCTGGGCCAGAACTGGGCCAAATAAAACACTGTCACTTTACAGTGTCTGGGCCAGAACCGGGCCAAAATAAAACAATACAAGTCACTTTACAGTGTCTGGGCCAGAATTGGGCCACATAAACAAAACAAATCTTTTTACAGGGTGTGGGCCTCATCTGGGCCGGAGGGACTGTTTTTGTGTCTATTTTCCATGTGTGGACCAGTTTTGGGCCAGGCACCCAGCCAGAACTGGGCCAGAATTGTAGCAAGGATGTGGCCCTGTGGTGGGCCAGACAAATTTTGTTATGTGGGTGGCTCCGTGTGTGTGTGTGTGTGTGTGTGTGTGTGTGTGTGTGTGTGTGGTTCGCTCAACCAATCAACGCGCAGCTCATCTAAATATTCATGAGCATACCATATTTGGAAGAAAAGCTGTCATTCCAAATAGGGCCAGAACACAGGGATGCATACAAGGACCCATAAAATATCAACCGGCACATTTTCCGGCCAACGAATGTTATATACCCTATAAGGAGATCTAAAAGAACAGTGTGAAATACCCTTTATAATCATTCTATCACCCCTTTAAGACAGGATTGAAAAAGGTTCGGAGTGCACCTGAATATGTGTGTTTGTTTTTCTTTGTGTGCCAGGTTCCTATGTCAGTGTGCACTGACAGCTGTTCTCCAGGAACTCGTAAAGTGCTGCAGAGAGGAAAACCCATCTGCTGTTATGATTGTTTACTGTGTCCTGAGGGAGAGATTAGCAATGATACAGGTATATTCTTTTCCTCATACATAGCCAATGTACTGTACAACATCAAATATACATTACGACTGGGAAAAGCCCTTTCTGTTTCATTTTTTCAGATTCCCCTGATTGTTTTCCTTGCCCCAAGGAGTTCTGGCCTAATGCAGAGAGAGACACTTGTCTCCCCAAACCTGTAGAGTTTCTTTCCTACAACGAGGTCCTAGGAATCATCCTGGCTACATTCTCAGTTGGTGGCGCCAGTCTGGCCATCATAACAGCGGCTGTGTTCTATCGTCACAGGACATCCCCGATTGTCAGGGCCAACAACTCTGAGCTGAGCTTCCTGCTGCTCTTCTCCCTGACTCTATGTTTCTTATGTTCATTAACTTTCATTGGAGCACCCTCTGAGTGGTCCTGCATGCTGCGCCACACGGCGTTTGGAATCACCTTCGTCCTCTGTATGTCTTGTGTTCTTGGAAAAACAATAGTAGTTTTAATGGCCTTCAAAGCTACACTCCCAGGTAGTAATGTCATGAAATGGTTTGGTCCTCCACAGCAAAGAATGACTGTAGTGTCTTTCACGCTTATTCAAGTTTTAATATGTACTATTTGGTTGGTTCTTAGTCCCCCTTTTCCAATGAAAAACCTAACCATATACAAAAAGAGAATCATCCTGGAGTGTGCATTAGGCTCAGCTATTGGGTTTTGGGCTGTGATCGGGTACATAGGCCTACTGGCTGTCTTTTGCTTTGTGTTGGCTGTCCTAGCTCGGAAATTACCTGATAATTTTAATGAGGCCAAGCTCATCACCTTCAGCATGCTGATATTCTGTGCAGTCTGGATCACCTTTATCCCAGCATATCTCAGCTCTCCTGGGAAATTTACTGTGGCTGTGGAGATATTTGCCATTCTGGCCTCCAGTTTTGGACTAATACTGTGTATATTTGCTCCAAAGTGTTTCATCATATTGTTTAAGCCAGAGAAAAACACCAAGAAACATTTAATGAACAAAAATGAATCCTAAGACATCTAAGGTTTGGAATAGTTAAGATTGCAACATACAGTATATAGCTTATACTGAGCACATCCAACACAGTCTTTATCTTGTTTTTTTGTGTGAATATCTTTATAATATTATTGACTTATTTATGAATATTATTTCATCATGGGCTGAAAATATAAAATTAAGTAAATAAATAAAGTAAAAATCCACAAGATAAATGCGTGGTTCTTTCTCTTTCATAAAATGATTTCTATTTCAATAAAATTCCCATATACACATTATTTAATATGGGGTCAAACCACACAACCCATTAAAGGTGTGCATTTGTTAGGTGTAACTATAAAACCAGATACAAAAAGCAAAAAAGGTTTAAGGGTAGCACAAAATTAGGAAGATATCATGGCTCTGTTTTAAGGCTTTAGAAAATCTAGCCATGAGGGGAGACTTAGGTCAATCACAGTTCATATTAGAGAGACAGAGCATTCATATTGGCTGTTCTGCAGATGCATTGTCTGTGCAACAGAGAGGGGAGAGGGAGTTCTGCAGGAAGAGGTCTCAAATTCTGCCATTGTCTTAAATGCAGATTATCATGTACATGCAGCCTACAGAAAAGGCTTAGACATGAGTTCACTAAATACCACTGGAGAAGGCCATCCTCTCTCTGATGTACAGTAAACTGACGTACAGTAGAAGGAGGGAAGCTTTGTCTGAACATCTATAAAATACATGCAGTATGCCCACATCCAGATAGTTGAGGGATGGAGATCTCTGCTCTCTGTATTGGTCTGATCCTGTCTCTGGGTTTGTGTGAACTGAACTCAGCTCTTGCCTTGAATGGTTCTGAGGATGATCTTAAACAAAGGGCTGGGCTTACAGAGGATAGGACTGGTGCTGGGGTCAGCACTCAGACTTCATCTGTGAAATGTAATCTCCAGGGTACCACTCGTCTCCCTGTGTTCTCAATGGATGGTGACTACATTATTGGGGGTGTTTTCTCCATACACTACTATATGCAAACAGTGAAGCATAACTACACCGCCATGCCTGAGCCACTAAGATGCAGAGGAAGGTTAGTAAGATGGAGAAGTGGGGGATAAGAAGACGTTAGACTGTGTGGCGTAAGATATGTTTTGATATGATGTGCTTACAATCGTATTGGAAAGGTTTTGTGTGGTATTTAAAACTTTAAAAAGTTCATTAAATCCCAATTCAGTATTTGGCCGTATAAGATAAGATACACCTTTATTGGTGTTGTGTAAATTCCAGGTATTCTATTTAGAAAATAGTAGAGAATAATATATATGAAGAAGAAATATTTTTTTTGTATTTCTTAACTGACAATATGTGTTTAACAACGGATTTGTACATATTTACTGAAAAAATTAATACTTTAGATTTACTTGACTGTGTGTTGTGAATGTTGGACTGATATCTAATCCTGTCTTTTAGAATTTCACCTCACCCATATTATGTATTTTTGTAAAAATTGTGAATTGTAGGCCAAAAAATGTAAACAGTGACATGAGTGTCTGTGTTCAGCATTAACACCCGTGAACTGCACTTCTCACGTGCAATGATCTTCGCCATCGAGGAGATAAACAACAGCACGGAGCTGCTGCCGGGAATCAAACTTGGTTATCAGATCTACGACTCGTGCGCCTCGGTGCCCGTGGCGGTGCATGTGGCATTCCAGATTTCAAATGGCCTGGACCCGGTGTTTTACACCGGTGACAATTGCTCACAATCTGGTATGGTGATGGCTGTCGTTGGTGAGACTGGGTCCACGCCATCCATCAGCATCTCACGCATCATCGGGCCCTTTAACATTCCTCAAGTAAATATTTTGGATTTCTGGGAAACCTTTTGTAAGTTAGACCAGTACTGATTTCATTTGCCTGTCCCGGTAAATAATTACACTTTTGTGTCCCTTTAGGTGAGCCACTTTGCCACTTGTGCATGCCTGTCCGATAAGCAGCAGTACCCAAGTTTCTTCAGAACAATCCCTAGTGATCAGTTCCAGGCTGACGCGCTGGCCAAGCTGGTAAAACACTTCGGCTGGACTTGGATAGGTGCTGTCCGGTCAGATTCGGACTATGGCAATAATGGTATGGCGTCTTTTCTGGACGCAGCTCACAGAGAGGGGATCTGTGTGGAATACTCTGAATCTTTCTATCGGACCCACCCACGTAGCAGGATCCAGAGAGTAGCTGACGTTATCCGCAGGTTTGATGTTCCCTGTGTTAACACTGACCTTCTGCACACAAAAGCACAACATTGTTTAGGCAAAGATGGAAGATTGTTTTATTATATTAGTGAAAATTCAGGAAATGTATCTTTTTTTCATAACATTACATTCTCAAATGTATTACTGATATTGTTATCAATGAGACCAAATACTAAAGTATATCTAATGTTTGTATGAACTACCTTGATACATATTTAAAAATGCTAATTTAATATTTTTACTGATATAGGCCTAATGCAATGCACTTTAATTTCTCTCCAGGTCGACAGCTATGGTTGTTGTGGCATTTGCAGCCTCTGGAGACCTGAGGCTTCTGCTGGAGGAGCTGTTGCTTGAGCCTTCTCCACCTCGCCAGTGGATAGGCAGTGAAGCCTGGGTAACAAACGCAGACATGCTGAGGTTCAGCTTCTGTGCTGGAGCCATCGGATTTGGCATTGAGCGATCTGTCATCCCAGGTCTGAGAGACTTCTTGCTGGATCTCTCTCGCTCTAAAGTGGCTGCCTCTCCAGTGCTTACTGAGTTCTGGGAGGATGCATTCAACTGCAGGTTGGGAAAAAGTGAGAAAGTTGTATATAGACAGTCTCCAGGCCACCGAGCTCAATAAAGATTAAAAATTGTATTTACTAATGTGTATCAGTTAAAGTTTACAGATCTAATTAGGCTGTTACTGTATACTGAGAATTATTTCAAATAATTTTGTTTAACACATTAAAACACAGGTAGTTCATCAAAGGAAAAGATGTAGATTGTGTCAATGCGAGCTAGTATACATACTTAAAACAAATAGGCCTTACAAACTGAAACAGCAACTATAGAAATAAAAAAATAAATAGAAAAAGAAATGTCTGCAAAACAATGCTTTGAAATGTAATGTGAAGTTAGCATTTTTAATAAATAAATTACAACAATATAGATATTAGATTCTGCAAGCCATGTTTAGCAGGTTAAGAAAATCAAATATTAAATGATAATAATAATAATAATAATAATAATAATAATAATAATAATAATAATAATAATAATAATAATAATGAACACAAGAAAGAATGATAATGCTGTTGCTGTGTGTTTCAGGTGCAGCTACAGATGAGAGAGTGTGTGATGGAACTGAAGACATAAAGACGCTCCAGAGCCCGTACACTGACACATCTCAGCTCCGGATCACTAACATGGTATACAAGGCTGTTTATGCAATAGCTCATGCTATTCATAAAAGAGTGTGTCATAAAACAAATTCTACAACTGAGTGTGACAAACTCACCAGGATAGAGTCGAATGAGGTCAGTTGAATGTAAGGACAAACCCTGATCCCTTTTTTTGCCGTAATGTACTTTCTCTGAAATGAGATATTCATTTTATTTAACATTATTTAATTACTCTCCCTCACTGTTTTCCTTTATCTCATATTGACAGGTTCTTACTCAGCTGAAGAAAGTAAATTTTTCCCAAAATGGTTATGATGTGTCATTTGATGCCAATGGGGATCCTGTGGCCAGATATGAGCTGGTTAACTGGCAAAAAAGAGAAAGTGGCAACATTGAGATGGTGACAGTAGGGCACTATGATGCATCACTGCCGGTGGGCCAGAAGTTCCGTATCAACAGGAACATCACCTGGGTGGACGGTGGGACACAAGTAAGGAGCACAAAAGCAATAATTTTACATATTAAAATTTGGCGATCTTGAAGGATAGGTGCTTTTAGTCCATGTTTGTAAAGTCCATATTGGCTGTAAAGAAATTCCAAAGTTTCAATATTTTGAGAGTCCCCCTTTATATTTTCTTTAAAAACAGTGTATAAAAGATTGTAACTTTGGAAGATATCACTTAATTTGTCCAGTTCAGACTGCTGAAGCATTATATGAGCTTCAGTTAGATTTTGTCCCCCAGTAATTACATTGACATTGCTTTAGAAGGGGTTACAGTTTGGTTACAATGACCAATACACTTTTCACTACACATATTGACATATGGGTAATGTTTGAAGACAGACTTGGAAAAAATGTGAACCTATCCTTTAATCCTCAGAGTTTGAGAGCACACCTGAACATGTATGAGTTTGTTTCTCTCTATGTGCCAGGTTCCTGTGTCAGTGTGCACTAACAGCTGTTCTCCAGGAACTCGTAAAGTGCTGCAGAAAGGAAAACCCATCTGCTGTTACGATTGCATACCGTGTCCCGAGGGAGAGATTAGCAATGCTACAGGTATTTGTTTTTCTCCTAATCCATAGCCGATGTACTGTACAAAATGAAATATAGGCTACATTTTTTTGTTTTATTTTTTCAGATTCCCCTGATTGTTTTCCTTGCCCCAAGGAGTTCTGGCCTAATGCAGAGAGAGACACTTGTCTCCCCAAGCCTGTAGAGTTTCTTTCCTACAACGAGGTCCTAGGAATCATCCTGGCTACATTCTCAGTTGGTGGTGCCTGTCTGGCCATTATAACAGCGGCTGTGTTCTATCGTCACAGGACATCACCGATTGTCAGGGCCAACAACTCTGAGCTGAGCTTCCTGCTGCTCTTCTCCCTGACTCTATGTTTCTTATGTTCATTAACTTTCATTGGAGCACCCTCTGAGTGGTCCTGCATGCTGCGCCACACAACATTTGGAATCACCTTTGTCCTTTGTATGTCTTGTGTTCTTGGAAAAACAATAGTAGTGTTAATGGCCTTCAAAGCTACACTCCCAGGTAGTAATGTGATGAAATGGTTTGGTCCTCCACAGCAAAGAATGACTGTAGTGTCTTTCACGTTTATTCAAGTTTTAATATGTACTATTTGGTTGGTTCTTAGTCCCCCTTTTCCAATGAAAAACCTAACCATATACAAAAAGAGAATCATCCTGGAGTGTGCATTAGGCTCAGCTATTGGGTTCTGGGCTGTGCTCGGGTACATAGGCCTACTGGCTGTCTTTTGCTTTGTGTTAGCTGTCCTAGCTCGGAAATTACCTGATAATTTTAATGAAGCCAAGCTCATCACCTTCAGCATGCTGATATTCTGTGCAGTCTGGATCACCTTCATTCCTGCATATCTCAGCTCTCCTGGGAAATTTACTGTGGCTGTGGAGATATTTGCCATTCTGGCCTCCAGTTTTGGACTAATACTGTGTATATTTGCTCCAAAGTGTTTCATCATATTGTTTAAGCCAGAGAAGAACACCAAGAAACATGTAATGAACAAAAACCAATCCTAAGACATCTGAGGTTTGGGAATAGCTAAGATGGCAACATACAGTATAGAGCTTATACTGAGCACATCCAACACAGTCTTTATCCTGTTTTTTTGTGTGCATATCTTTATAATGTTATTGACTTATTTATGAATATTATTTGATCATGGGCTGAAAATATAAAATTAAGTAAATAAATAAAGCAAAAATTCACAAGATAAATGTGTGGTTCTTTCTCTTTCATAAAATGATTTCTATTTCAATAAAATTCCCATATACACATTATTTAATATGGGGTCAAACCACACAACCCATTAAAGGTGTGCATTTGTTAGGTGTAACTATAAAACCAGATACAAAAAGCAAAAAAGGTTTAAGGGTAGCACAAAATTAGGTAGATATCATGGCTCTGTTTTAAGGCTTTAGAAAATCTAGCCATGAGGGGAAACTTTGGTCAATCACAGTTCATATTAGAGAGATAGAGCATTCATATTGGCTGTTCTGCAGATGCATTGTCTGTGCAACAGAGAGGGGAGAGGGAGGGCTGCAGGAAGAGGTCTCAAAATCTGCCTTTGTTTTTTGTATTCCACCCACTGTAGCTTAAATGCAGATTTTCATGTACATGCAGCCTACAGAAAAGAATTAGACATGACTTAACCAAACACCACTGGAGAAGGCCATTCTCTCTCTGATGTATGGTAAACTGACGTACAGTAGAAGGAGGGTAGCTTTGTCTGAACATCTATAAAATACATGCAGTATGCCCACATCCAGATAGTTGAGGGATGGAGATCTCTGCTCTCTGTATTGGTCTGATCCTGTCTCTGGGTTTGTGTGAATTGAACTCAGCTCTTGCCTTGAATGGTTCTGAGGATGATGTTAAACAAAGGGCTGGGCTTACAGAGGATAGGACTGGTGCTGGGGTCAGCACTCAGATTTCATCTGTGAAATGTAAACTCCAGGGTACCACTCGTCTCCCTGCATTCTCAATGGATGGTGACTATGTTATTGGGGGTGTTTTCTCCATACACCACTACATGCAAACAGTGAAACATAACTACACCGCCATGCCTGAGCCACTAAGATGCACAGGAAGGTTAGTAAGAGGGAGAAGTGGGGGATAAGAAGATGTTAGACTGTGTGGTGATAGATATGTTTTGATATGATGTGCTTGGTACAATGGTACTGGAAAGGTTTTGTGTGGTATTAAAAACCATAAAAAGTTCATTAAATGCCTAATCATTATTTGGCCATATAACATAAGATAAGATACACCTTTATTGGTGTTGTGTAAATTCCAGGTATTCTATTCAGAAAATAGTAGAGAATAATATATATGAAAAATATTTTTTTTTTTGTATTTCTTAATTGACAATATGTGTTTAACAACGGATTTGTACATATTTACCGAAAAAAAAGTAATACTTTAGATTTAGTTGACTGTGTGTTTTGAATGTTGGACTGATATCTAATCCTGTGTTTTAGAATTTCACCTCACCCATATTATGTATTTTTGTAAAAATTGTGAATTGTAGGCTAAAATTCAAACAGTGACATGAGTGTCTGTGTTCAGCATGACAACCCGTGAACTGCGCTTCTCACGTGCAATGATCTTTGCCATCGAGGAGATAAACAACAGCACGGAGCTGCTGCCGGGAATCAAACTTGGTTATCAGATCTACGACTCGTGCGCCTCGGTGCCCGTGGCGGTGCATGTGGCATTCCAGATTTCAAATGGCCTGGACCCGGTGTTTTACACCGGTGACAATTGCTCACAATCTGGTATGGTGATGGCTGTCATTGGTGAGACTGGGTCCACGCCATCCATCAGCATCTCGCGCATCATCGGGCCGTTTAACATTCCTCAAGTAAATATTTTGGATTTCTGGGAAACCATTGGAAAATTAGGCCAGTGCTGATTTCATTTGCATGTCCCGGTAAATAATTACACTTTTCTTTTCCTTTAGGTGAGCCACTTTGCCACTTGTGCATGTCTGTCCAATAAGCAGCAGTACCCGAGTTTCTTCAGAACAATACCTAGTGATCAGTTCCAGGCTGACGCGCTGGCCAAGCTGGTAAAACACTTTGGCTGGACTTGGATAGGTGCTGTCCGGTCAGATTCGGACTATGGCAATAATGGTATGGCGTCTTTCCTGGACGCAGCACGCAAAGAGGGGATCTGTGTGGAATACTCTGAGTCTTTCTATCGGACCCACCCACGTAGCAGGTTCCAGAAAGTAGCTGACGTTATCCGCAGGTTTGATGTTCCCTGTGTTGACACTGACCTGCACACAAAAGAACAAAAAAAGTTCTGTTAAATAAATATTGGAACATTATAAATTATCTCAGTGGCAAATTGTAAATGTTTTTTTTTCATCACGTTTATTTATTACTGCTATTGTTATAATTTAGGAACTTAAATGTTTCTCCAGGTCGACAGCTATGGTTGTTGTGGCATTTGCAGCCTTTGGAGACCTGAGGCTTCTGCTGGAGGAGCTGTCACTCGAGCCATCTCCACCTCGCCAGTGGATAGGCAGTGAAGCCTGGGTAACAGACACAGAATTGCTGAGGTTCAGCTTCTGTGCTGGAGCCATCGGATTTGGCATTCAGAAATCTGTCATCCCAGGTCTGAGAGACTTCTTGCTGGATCTCTCTCCCTCTAAAGTGGCTGCCTCTCCAGTGCTTACTGAGTTCTGGGAGGATGCATTCAACTGCAGGCTGAGAAAAAGTGAGAAAGTTGTGCTGATTTTTGACATTGGACAGACATTCACAGTTGGATTGTTGTTGGTTATGTTATGTAGTTTTTAGATTCTCTCTGAGTGGAATCTCCTGTGTTAAAGACTCATCAGCTGTTTTAAGACCAAACCTCAGATTGAAAGGGAAATTACCGATATTGATCAAAGACATGAGGTGGACATAACGTGCATCTCATCTAAGTGAATAAACTCACTTGTTATGATTATCTTTCAGGAAAAATGTAGGCACTCTGCTGTCTTTGTGAAGATTATGTATGAACTTTGCTGCAGTGATTTCACAATGTCAACACTGAAGTCCTGAACACAAGCACACAGTAGACATTCTCCAGGTCTCCAAGCTAAAATGCTAATACATTTCTTAAATTTTTACTTATGTATTAGTTACAGTAAGTGTGAAGTTGTTATTATAGTGACAGTGATTTCTGATCATGTATTTGTTATCCACAACAATTACAGAGAAGTAGTCGTTGGCAAGGAAAATCTAGATCCCAGGCTCCCTCCAACAATGCTCATTAAGTATGTAAAAAAAAAAAGAAAATCATGCAATAAAATGAGATTCGAAATATTGCAAAGTTAAAACATAATGGTAAAATATATCATATATATATACAGTACAGGCCAAAGGTTTGGACACACCTTCTCATTCAATGCGTTTCCTTTTTATTTTCATGACTATTTACATTTTAGATTCTCACTGAAGGCATCAAAACTATGAATGAACACATATGGAATTATGTACTTAACAAAAAAGTGTGAAATAACTGAAAACATGTCTTATATTTTAGATTCTTCAAATTAGCCACCCTTTGCTTTTTTATTAATAAGTGACAAAATTCCACTAATTAACCCTGACAAAGCACACCTGTGAAGTGAAAACCATTCCAGGTGACTACCTCATGAAGCTCATTGAGAGAACACCAAGGGTTTGCAGAGTTATCAAAAAGGCAAAGGGTGGCTACTTTGAGGAATCTAAAATATAAGACATATTTTCAGTTATTTCACACTTTTTTGTTAAGTACATAATTCCATATGTGTTCATTCATAGTTTTGATGCCTTCAGTGAGAATCTACGATGCAAATAGTCATGAAAATAAAGGAAACACATTGAATGAGAAGGTGTGTCCAAACTTTTGGCCTGTACTGTATATATATATATATATATATATGTATATATATATATATATATATATATATATATATATATATATATGTGTGTGTTAGACAAAGGGTACAGTAATTGCAAAAAAGAATAAACTCTAATGTCAGCAGGCATGTAGTAAATGTATGCGTGATAAGAAGTTGTAAAGTATAAAGGTAAAGTGACAGTATAAACTATAAAAGGTAAAGGTAAAGTAACAGTATAAACTATGAAAGGTAAAGTGACAGTATAAAGGTAAAGTGACAGCATTGTAGTGATGAGCTCAAGAGTTCAGCAGTCTGATGGCCTTTGTGATGAAGCTGTCCCTGAGCCTGGTAGTGCAGGACCAGATGCTGCTGTTTGGCAAGATAATTGGAACAAAAAAGAACAAAAAACATGAAAGAAACTGATAATTTAAAGGCTAAAAAACACCTTTCTCTGTCTCTGTATGTTTCAGGTGCAACCACAGATGAGAGAGTGTGTGATGGAACTGAAGACATAAAGACGCTCCAGAGTCCGTACACTGACACATCTCAGCTCCGGATCACTAATATGGTATACAAGGCTGTTTATGCAATAGCTCATGCCATTCATAAAGCAGTGTGCCAGAAAACAAATTCTACAACTCAGTGTGACAAATTCACCAGGATAGAATCCAAGGAGGTCAGTTGAACATAAATGAAAACCCCAATGCCCTTTGTTGTTTTAATTTCTGAAATTAGGTGTTTGTTTTATTTAACATTATTTAATTGCTCTCCCACACTGTTTTCCTTTATCTCATCTTGACAGGTTCTTACTCAGCTGAAGAAAGTACATTTTTCCCGAAATGGGTATGATGTGTCATTTGATGCCAATGGTGATCCTGTGGCCAGATATGAGATGGTTAACTGGCAAAAAAGTGAGACTGGCAGCATTGAGATGGTGACAGTAGGACAATACGATGCATCACTGCCGGTGGGTCAGAAGTTCCGTATCAACAGGAACATCACCTGGGTGGACGGTGGGACACAAGTAAGGAGCACAAAAGCGAAACAAGCTACAATGTAAGTTAATATGGCAATTGTCCAGCATGTATCTACCTTCACAAAAGTCTTTAAACTTTTCCAACCATCACAACTCTAGTTTTGGTTGAAATTAGCAAATAGTTTACTGATTTACAAGTGAAAATATGTTGGCTCTATACACGTTAAAAGTATTGCTTTTTTAAATGGAGTCTGGTGGGTTTAGCGCTAGTGACTTCAGAGCGGTTTCTGGTTAAACAGAAAGGTCTCAAAGAGGTTTTAAAGGTCTATCTCTGAAGGTATCCTTTCCATAATGTTGTTGGACACTCAGAATATTAATCAGAGCCTGTCAGTGGCAAAACGAGCACTTTTGTGAAGGTATACACAAGCTGGACAATTGCCCTATTAACTTACATTGTAGCTTGTTTCGCTGCTGCCAACTGCAGCGATCTTGCTTAATACTGGAAACATTTCAAACATTGTTGTTCCCATAAGTCACTTAGACACAAAATCATAGGAAAATAGGGTACTGGTTGAAAAAAAAACAGTACCTTACCCTCTAAAAGCTGTTGCTATTGGGTTTATCCCACGCGCATGCGCGATCGTGAAGATGTTTTTGCACCCCTGTGCCCTGCACGGGTCTCTCTTACGTCCTGAGTCACTGTATATTACAGCTGCAAGACCAGAGATCTGCTCCCAAAATCAGTATTTTTCTTCAGCCAATATTAGTGAAGCAGGTGGCCCGGATCTTAGAGAGCTATGCCTATACTCATAGAATCTGGAGTTATAATACATAACTATCGTTCCATTTCGTATAGGCTTCGCCCTGTTAAGAGCTGTTGCTATTGGGTTAAGGGTGAAGCTGATGTAGTCAATGCCACCTGTGACACCAAAATCCACAAGCAGATAGCATAGACTACCTCCTCTTCCTTCTTCCACTGTACAGGTTTTGTTATGTAACACAATTATATTGTTTGCTTAAAAACCTGATAGGCTATCCCCATGACTGGCCTGCTTAATGTTGTGAGTTTGGATAAGACCGAGTGAATCATGGGGACACATCGCGCAATGAAAGCTGATAAAAAAAGGCACAGAGATGCCCAAGACACCATTGCGCAGATGTCAGCCACTGTCATATCTCTTAGGAGGGGCCATGGGTGTAATGCTCTCATGGAGTGTGCCGCGATGCCACTCTCTAATAGAAAAGCAGGACGGTGAGACCGACAGCGCACATTAGTCACTCACTCTCCTTGCCGACATCAAGGCTATGAGGAGCGCTGTTGTCAGGAACAACATTCTGAGAGAACTGTGCCAGAGAACCCCCGAGCCCGGAGCACTGGAATTAAATCCCATAAAAGGTGCTTGAGAAAGCACAACAGGTTTCTGTCGTCTGATCCCCTTCAACAAACGCTTCACTAAGGGATGTGCAAAAACCCCATCTCTCTCCACTGTCCTTGTGGCACCACGAAAAAGGCTGCAACATATTTAAAAACTTAGCCAAGTCATTATCCAGTAGGTTAAAACAAGAGGCAGAGGACACAAGGTGGTGTCCGAGCCTTTCTCCACACACCAGCACCAGAAAGGGGAACGCCGTTAAGCGTAACACGCTGAATGAATAAGGCAGCTAGTCATTCTTAAGATCTGTGTATTCACATACAGCATATTGGCTCACACAGTGGGCTCTGCTGTTACAGATCAACATACCCGATTTAACCACAGGATGGAGCTTTTGCCTAAGTAATGCGATAAGACACCCTAACCTCTCCAAACGCTCCCGTTCATCGACCAGGGCAACAGCCATTGGCTTATCACTGCGGGATGGTAGATTGCACAGTCCAGCTGCAACAGTGTATCCCTGTGCCATATGGCAGCTGGCATGATGATGACGTCCCCCCGAGTCGGGAACCATGGTGCGCTCGTGTGTTCTAGTGCCACTAGAATGGCCGCCAGGTTCTCTTCCTGAATGTGCGGAAAAACGAGACCAGTCTCGCGCCTTCAAAAAGAACCACAGTGCGCACTATGCCTTCTCTCGTGAGGTGAACAGATCCATTTTCGCCATCCCAACCTGTTCCACAGCATCTGAATGAGAGTGGGATCTAATTTCCGCTCGTTGTGAGAAGCAAATCAGGTCTGTCGCGCGGTTTAGTAACCCCGGAGTGTACGCCACTCTGATTAAGAGCAGGTGTCTGTGTGACCTTAGCAACAGGCTCCTGGCTATTTCTAATAGCTAGCTGAGTGTACCTGCCACTATGACATTGTCTGTTCTTATTGACACGTCTACCTGACTGACTCAGAGCAAAGTGTTTCAGCACTTTAGCACCGTGGCATGCTCCAGGCAATCTGAAGAGATCACCAACAGACACATCACTGACAGCGCTGACACCACCCTGTGAGGCGCAATGTGTGACGACGGAGAGTTTAATGCATCCAGCCTGGTTTTCGTAATGGCAGTTTATGTCCACACCAGATAAACTACCGCCTGTGAGGGGATCAGCGAACCCTTTGCCAGTTTATTGCAAATTTTGTGTTTGTAGATGCTGCACAGCCTCCACTGTGTGGAGTGCAGCTCTCTTTGAGGGTGTTGTTTACATGTGAGAAATTACGTGTTTGAACTGTTTGGCCTTTCATGCTTGAGGATTAGGTCTAACAGAACGCTATCTCCTACACTATCCCCTCTGCGTAATGGCTGAAAAACCGCCTTGATAGGGTGCATGATGGGCCACAGAGCAGCCGAATGGCAGCTGGATGTGTTTTGAACTCCCAGGAAGGACGCAACAACGGGCGCAGGGGCACACAACAACGGGGAAATGAAACGCCACAACGGGGAAATAAAACGCCACAATAACGGGATGGTTATGGTTAGGAAAAAAGGAAAGGAACCGTCACACGCGGGACACGCCGACAAAGGAACTGCAACACACGGGACGCGATCCCCGGTCTCCCGGGTGAAAGTCCTGTGTTTTCTGACCCATCCACCACCCCAACCAACTGCCTTGGGCGGCCTTTCGCCTTATCAATACTACTCGCTACCGTCAGCGTTCTGGGATCACAAAATATGCTTCCCATTAAAATGCATTGCTTTCAATTTCGTAATCGCCACACGAAAAAAACGCCACTTACGTTTCCTGTCCACGACTTAATAGATTACATAACGTAACTATATAACGAACTGCCATGAGACCTGGCTGGGTGAACAGGGAGTGTCTGGGGTGTGAGGTGTCCTGACTGATGTCTGTGGCCCGTGTGAGAAGACGGCTTGAGTATAGTTCACTCAGGTTAGGTAGGGGGGAGCCAATTATTCTCTCAGCCGTCTTGACAACCCGCTGCAGGTCCTTTCTTTCTGTTGCAGTGCAGCTGGAGTGCCACACGGTGCAGCAGTATGTCTGGGTGCTCTCAATTGTGCAGCAATAAAAGCGCGTCAGGAGTTCCTGAGGGAGCCCATTCCGCTTCAGGGTCCTCAGGAAGAACATCTTCTGCTGGGCTTTTTTAATGGTATGGGAGGTGTTCTGGCTCCAGGTCAGGTCCTCTGCAATGTGCATTCCCAGGAACTTAAAGCTTGCCACCCCTCTCCACCTCCTTCCATTGTGGTTTATTTTGTTCCTTCTGTAGTCAATTATTATTTCTTTTGTCTTCTTGGTGTTGAGGTTGAGGTCGTTGTCCGTGCACAGGTGTGTGAGCAACCCGGTCTCATGCCAGGTCGTGTAATAGTCACGTTATTTTGATTCATAAATTTGTGTACAGGTTACGATTTTTACGTTTTTTTCGTGTATATGCAACGACTTATTTTGACGTTTTTTTCGTGTATATGCAACGACTTTTGAACGTGTACAGGTGACGCTTTTCGAACCTGCTCTGGGGGACGCGACAACGGGGAAATGAAGCGCCGCACGCCAGCCAAAACAACGGGATGGGCCGCCACTCGCGGGCCGCTACTTGCAGGACAACATCCACGGGCGCAGGGGCACACAACAACGGGAAAATGAAACGTGACAATGGGGAAATGAAACGCCACAATAACTGGACGGTTGTGGTTAGGAAAAAAAAAGAATGGGGAAAGGAACCGTCACACGCGGGACACCGACAAAGGAACTGCAACACGCGGGACAAAGGTACTGCAACACGCGGGACGCGATCCCCGATCTCCAGGGTAAAAGTCCTGTGTTTTCTGACCCATCCACCACCCCAACCAACCTCCTTGCGCGGCCTTTTGCCTTATCAATACTACTCGCTACCGTTAGAGTTCTGGGATCACAAAATATGCTTCCCATTAAAATGCATTGCTTTCAATTTCGTAATCGGCACACAAAAAAAAAGGCATTTACGTAACCTGTCCACGACTTAATAGATTAAAATAAGGTAACTATATAACGACCTGCCGTGAGACCTGGCTGGTGTGAGGGCTGTGTGCAGTGCTACGGAGATGGTGTCATCAGTGCATCTGTTGGTCCTGTATGCAAATTGATGTTGATCGAGGTCAGTAGGGATGCGGGCCTTGATGTGGGGCAGTACCAGTCTCTCAAACCATTTCATGAGCACTGGCGTGAGAGCCACTAGCCGGTAATTATTCAGGCTTGTGATGGCTGAGGTTTTGGGTACAGGGATTATAGTGGCGGTTTTCAAACAGGTGGGGACTATGGCTTGCTGTAGTGACAGGTTAAAAATGCGTGTGAATACTGGAGCGAGCTGGTCAGCACATTCCTTCAGCACTCGTCGTGGAACCCCATCAGGCCCCGTTGCTTTATTGCAGTTGATGTTGTGTAGTGCTCTCTTTACCTGGTAGGTCAGAAGAGTGAGCGGCTGGTCGCTCTCTGAGGAGGTGGTGCTTGTATGTGGGTCCGGTCCCCTGTTGGAGCTAGAGCTGGAGTCTTCAAAGTGGGCGAAGAAGGTGTTTAGCTGGTCTGGGAGAGAGGAGTCAGTTGAAGTGGGGTTACTGTTGCTCAGTTTGTAGCCAGTAATGTTCTTTACACCCTGCCACATTGCATGGGGGTTGTTGTCATTGAAGTTGTCCTCAATGCGTTGTTTGTACTTCCGCTTTGCAGATGTGATGCCTCTGTGTAGGTTGGCCCTCGCCCTCCTGTACTCCTCCTTGTCCCCTGATCTCAGCACTGTGTCCTCCAGTTGGGATGAGGATCAGCATCTCTAAATCTGAGGCCATGGTTCTCAGCAGGAAACCGATGGAGGTAGGGAATGAGTCCTTACCCCAAGTGAAGGAGTTCAAGTACCTTTGGGTTTTGTTTGCGAGTGAGGGGACAATGGAGCGGGAGATTGGTCGGAGAATCGGCGCAGCGGGTGCGGTATTACATTCAATTTATCGCACCGTTGTGACGAAAAGAGAGCTGAGCCAGAAGGCAAAGCTCTCGATCTACCGGTCAGTTTTCGTTCCTACCCTCACCTATGGTCATGAAGGCTGGGTCATGACCGAAAGAACGAGATCCAGGGTACAAGCGGCCCAAATGAGTTTCCTCAGGAGGGTGGCTGGCGTCTCCCTTAGAGATAGGGTGAGAAGCTCAGTCATCCGTGAGGAGCTCGGAGTAGAGCCGCTGGGCACTTCCCTAGGGAGGTGTTCCAGGCACGTCCAGCTGGGAGGAGGCCTCGGGGAAGACCCAGGACTAGGTGGAGGGATTATATCTCCAACCTGGCCTGGGAACGCCTCGGGATCCCCCAGTCGGAGCTGGTTAATGTTGCTCGGGAAAGGGAAGTTTGGGGTCCCCTGCTGGAGCTGCTCCCCCCGCGACCCGATACCGGATAAGCGGACGAAGATGGATGGATTTCTTACTCACTGTAACTTTTATTGTTGTATTTGTATATTATTATATTTTAGCCTGTTTTATTTTAATCATGACCGTTTTTAATTGCTCTTTAATGTTTCATGTAAAGCACTTTAAATTGCCTTGTTGCTGAATGGTGCTGTAGAAATAAAGTTGCCTTGCCTTTCAACCTCAGCCTGTCAGTCAGCCCCCAGGGCATAGAAACCACTGTTGTGCCTGCTCGTGTCATAGGAAGTGTAACGTCAACAGCACCGCGACCGCTTTCGGATCGCCACCACTTTATCGGCATTGCCGTGACTTACTGTGACTTCAACAAAACTACAGAGCCGACGTTGCTCCGTCCGCACCTCTGCGCGCGCTGTCGGACCTCTGCTCTCTGTCAACGTGCAGAGAGGACAGATAAGCTTGCGCTTACTCTCAAGTACCGAAATTTGGCACGGTTTGATTTCACGTGAACCAATACTCAGTAGTACCGACGTGATTCGGTTGGTACCGGTAAAAGTACCAAGTTCGGTACCCAACCCTACAGGTAGTGGAGTGCGAAATCACAGCCTGCGAAGCCAAAAGAGCAGGCCATAACGTCTACCTCTTCTCCTCCGTCGTTTCCCTGCATGGGCCACGGTGAGCACCCCTTTGACGAGAATGTCCAATAAATTCACGGAAGACGCAAGTAAAATGGGAACTAAGTACAATGATGTTGTTTCCCTAATGTTCATGAGCTCATCTCTGGTGAAAAAGCTCTGGGTATTGCAGCAGAAAACAAAACAGAGTGCACCGAATTACTGAAGCGCCCGCAATCAAGCCTCATTTTAGCTTCACCTGAACTATTGAACACAGTTACTTCGACAATACACATATTGACACGTAAGTATTATTTGAAGAAATTAAAAAGTTTTGTAGCGTTTGTTCATCTCTACTGTATGTGCCAGGTTCCTGTGTCAGTGTGCACGGACAGCTGTTCTCCAGGAACTCGTAAAGTGCTGCAGAAAGGAAAACCCATCTGCTGTTATGATTGTTTACCGTGTCCTGAAGGAGAGATTAGCAATGCTACAGGTATTTTCTTCTCCTAATCCATAGCCAGCGTACTGTAAAACATCAAATATACATTACGACGGGTAAAAGCCCTTTTTGTTTCATTTTTTTCAGATTCCCCTGATTGTTTCCCTTGCCCCAAGGAGTTCTGGCCTAATGCAGAGAGAGACACTTGTCTCCCCAAGCCTGTAGAGTTTCTTTCCTACAACGAGGTCCTAGGAATCATCCTGGCTACATTCTCAGTTGGTGGTGCCTGTCTGGCCATTATAACAGCGGCTGTGTTCTATCGTCACAGGACGTCACCGATTGTCAGGGCCAACAACTCTGAGCTGAGCTTCCTGCTGCTCTTCTCCCTGACACTATGTTTCTTATGTTCATTAACTTTCATTGGAGCACCCTCTGAGTGGTCCTGCATGCTGCGCCACACAGCATTTGGAATCACCTTCGTCCTCTGTATGTCTTGTGTTCTTGGAAAAACAATAGTAGTGTTAATGGCCTTCAAAGCTACACTCCCAGGTAGTAATGCCATGAAATGGTTTGGTCCTCCACAGCAAAGAATGACTGTAGTGTCTTTCACGTTTATTCAAGTTTTAATATGTACAATTTGGTTAGTTGTTAGTCCCCCTTTTCCAATGAAAAACCTAACCATATACAAAAGAGAATCATCCTGGAGTGTGCATTAGGCTCAGCTATTGGGTTCTGGGCTGTGCTCGGGTACATAGGCCTACTGGCTGTCTTTTGCTTTGTGTTAGCTGTCCTAGCTCGGAAATTACCTGATAATTTTAATGAAGCCAAGCTCATCACCTTCAGCATGCTGATATTCTGTGCAGTCTGGATCACTTTTATTCCTGCATATCTCAGCTCTCCTGGGAAATTTACTGTTGCTGTGGAGATATTTGCCATTCTGGCCTCCAGTTTTGGACTAATACTGTGTATATTTGCTCCAAAGTGTTTCATCATATTGTTTAAGCCAGAGAAAAACACCAAGAAACATTTAATGAACAAAAATCAATTCTAAGACTTCTGAGGTTTGGAAATAGTTATGATGGCAACATACAAAATAAAGCTTATGCTGTGCACGTCAAACACAGGCTTAGTCTTGTTGATTTTAAATTGTTTTTCTCTTTACATTCAACATTTTCACATTTTTTAATAGTCTCTTTGTGAATTTCCTAATATGGTATCATCTTATTTTGCAAAGATTGTTTCATTGTGGGCTTGACATTTAAAATTAAGTGAATAAAACAAGTACAAATTCACAAGATAAAAATGTGTCTCTATTTTATAAAATAATTTATATTTCAATATTATTTTCATACACGCATTATTTCATATGGAACTAAAATAGTTAAAATTAAAAATGAATGACAATATCTCAAATTGAATAATCAAATGCAAAATATTTTCCTTTAGTAAATCTAGCCATAAGGGGAGACTTTGGTCAAGCACAGGTCATTTCAGAGGGACTGTTCTGCAGATGCATTGTCTGTGCAACAGAGAGGAGAGGAGTGCTGCAAGAAGACGTCTCTGCTTCAAATTCTGGCGTTGTTATTGTTGCATTCTACCCAATGCAGCTTCAATGCAGATTACATTATACATGCAGCCAACCGAAAAGACTTAGACATGAGATAATCGAACACCTCTGGATAAGGCTTTCCTCTCTCTGATGTACAGTAAACTGACGTACAGTAGAAGGAGGGAAGCTTAAAAACATCTGCAGTATAACCACATGCTGACAGTTGAGGGATGGAGATCTATGTATTGGCCTGATCCTGTCTCTGGGTTTGTGTGAACTGAACTCAGATGGTTCTGAGGATGATGTCAAACAAAGGGCTGGGATTACAGAGGATAGGACTGGTGCTGTGGTCAGCATATAGACTTCATCTGTGAAATGTAAGCTCCAATGTACTCGTCTCCCTGTGTTCTCAATGGATGGTGACTACGTTATTGGGGGTGTTTTCTCTATACACCACTACATGAACACAGTGAAGCATAACTACACCACCATTCCTGAGCCACCAAGATGCACAGGTTAGTAAGAGGGAGAAATGGGGGATAAGAGGATGTTACACTGTGTGGGGATAAAAATGTTTTGATTTGTATGATGTGCTTACAATGGTATTGGAAAGGTTTTGTGTAGAATTAAAAATCTTAAAAAATCCAAATCAATATGCTTAATTGGTATTATATTCACAGTATAGAAGAGTAACTCAGTTTAACAACTGAATAATTTACCAGAATAAAAAATAACGTCTTTAGATATGAATTTTAAGCTGATAGTGTGTGTTTTGAATTTTGGTGCTTAGTTCTCCCGTTTTATGTATTTTTTGTTAAAATATTGAATTGTAAATTTGTGACATGACTGTCCGTGTGCGCTTCTCACGCGCAATGATCTTCGCCATCGAGGAGATAAACAACAGCACGGAGCTGCTGCCGGGAATCAAACTCGGTTATCAGATCTACGACTCGTGCGCCTTGGTGCCCGTAGCGGTGCATGTGGCATTCCAGCTTTCAAATGGCCTGGACCCGGTGTTTTACACCGGTGACAATTGCTCGCAATCTGGTATGGTGATGGCTGTCGTTGGTGAGTCTGGGTCCACGCCATCCATCAGCATGTCGCGCATCATCGGGCCCTTTAACATTCCTCAAGTAAATATGTTGATTTCATGGGAAACTGTCATATGATGTACTTTGCCTGTCCCGTGAAATAATTACACTTTTATTTTCCATTAGGTGAGCCACTTTGCCACTTGTGCATGTCTGTCCAATAAGCAGCAGTACCCGACTTTCTTCAGAACAATCCCTAGTGATCAGTTCCAGGCTGAAGCGCTGGCCAAGCTGGTAAAACACTTCGGCTGGACTTGGATAGGTGCTGTCCGGTCAGATTCGGATTATGGCAATAATGGTATGGCGTCTTTTCTGGACGCAGCACACAGAGAGGGGATCTGTGTGGAATACTCTGAAACTTTCTATCGGACCCACCCACGTAGCAGGATCCAGAGAGTAGCTGACGTTATCCGCAAGTATGATGTTCCCTGTGTTGACACTGACCTGCGCTCAAAAGCACAGCAAAAATGTTCTGTAAAATTTAAGATGGAAGATAATTTATCTATTGGGAAATTTTTATTTTTTCACCACATTTATTTATTGCAGATATTAGTCAGAAATGGTCAGTCAGACCAAATACTAAAGTAGGCTGTCCTATGTCCTATTTGTATGTGTTAACTATCTTGATAAAACTTAAATGTTTCTCCAGGTCAACAGCGATGGTTGTTGTGGCAGAATTTGGAGACCTGAGGCTTCTGCTGGAGGAACTGCCCAGGTGAAAAAGAATTCTATTAAAAATATACTTATACTTATATACTTATATAGTGTACTAAGTATATTTTCTAAATTTTGTACTATTTTTGTGAAATCCAAGTATAGTTAAGTGTATTCAATTATGTATTAACTTCAACGTAACATCTATTTGACTACACTTCAAGTATAAATAGTATACTAAAATGGAACAACTTTTTTTAAACTTCAAGTGCACTAAAATACACTAATGAAAATCAAGATTCATGAGCAATTAAGCACACTTACAGTACAATTGCATTGTATTGCCATTCTTATTGAAATACACTTAAAAGGCATTGCAGCGCAACTTATAGTTGTGTTTAAGTATATTTTGTGCATACTGCTATCATATTTATAATTACTATAAACTACGTTAATTTAGTATGCCTCTGTGATGCAAGTGATTAACAAATGCACTTCATAACTATATTTAGTGCTTTTAAAGTATCCCACTATGAAAATAATGTGTTTGAAGTGAAGTTCAATTACAACCTAAACATCATAAACACGTACTTTCAGTGCAATGTTATTATAGTGTAAGGTAGAAACAAATAGTTTGAAGTATATTTCATCTGTACTTTTATCATCATTTTGTTATACTTAAGCATGAATGTTGCTATTACACTACCAGTGTATTATATTACAATTCAGTTCAAGTGCATTACATCAACAGATTATAAATTGCATTTCAGAAAAGGATCTTTATTATTGACACAAAAGTAAAACACAAAAGCAGATATTGGCAAAAGCAGGAACCTTGAACAGTTAAGGCAGCGTCAAGAGAAAAAAAAAAATAAAAAGAATATGAGCGATATCTGCCGTGCTCGGACATACGCCGCTGTGGACGATGTCTTGCAAGCGGTTTCAGGTAAGTGGCGCCAGTGTTTGTTTGTGTGTGTCGGCCCACCCCCGCGAAGCTCTGACCTGCAGAGGAGCAGAAGAAAGTAGCTGCACCTTCACCAAAATGAAGGCTGAAAAACATAACTATTATGGTAAAAATATTTACTCGCCATGTGGCAGATAGCCATAGATATAGATAGATATAATTTATGTTTTTATTTAAATGTAATATTTAGTTTTTAATAAATAATTGTTAACAGCAGTACAGAGTCTGTAGTCTATCGCACAAACACTCGAGTAATAATGCAAACATTTGACGGTCAGTACCAATTGCCTGGGGGAACATACGTGCCACAAACGGCAATTCCACAACTGTACAACAGTGTGAAAGACGACATAGCCTACTAAAGGAGATGAAAGACATATTGTGGATATTTAAAATATCTTCCAGTTCTAGTGTTAAAAATTCCTTAGAAATAAATGTTTATTGATCTTTGAAAAAGTGTACCTGCATTATTATGCCATAATCATTATATTAGATGAAAATGGTCTCAGAACGACAAGATTATGGTTTATCACAATTTATGGGACAATTTAGCGTCCAGCAAAACTTGTTATCATGACAGGCCTACTCGCTTTATACTGGATCAATGTTGAAGATTGTTGTTCCCATCAGTAACAACAGAGGAACATAGGGTCCAAGTTGAAAAACCCAAAGTTACCCTTTAAATTGTGCACTCTGTTTTCAAAGTAGTTTTTCAAATGACAAAAAATGTTAACCCTGTGTAAAAAAAATAAAAAAAATAGCAGTACCAAAGATGCCTGTTGGTCTTTAATGAAGGAGTCTGTTTTCTAGAGAGAAAACCTTGGCTTGGTTTGCAAAAGGTTATTTCCATGCAGCTCCATGCAAATCCTGTCCAGTTAATTCAAACAAAAAAAACTAGTCCAAAGAGTACAGCCATACCAACGATGCCTTTAGGGACAACTACGCTGTTTGGTTGACGGCGTAGTCTCTCTGGCCCGTTCACTGGAAGAGCCTGTTTTTTAGAGCAAGTGCTTTGTTGGTAAGTTTCCCTCCATCAAGTTCCATGCAAATCTTTTGGATCGAAGGCGAGCAGGGTAGCTGAAGTTCACGGCATACTGTACATTAGTCCAAACATCGTAGCAACAGGTAATGCTACATTATAAAGATCTTGCAACATCTTGATGCCTTCAAGGACAATACCAATGTCCACTGGTTCAGTGGTTCATCACTTGAAGCATGTTCTTTAAGAACATAAATCCCAACACTGGTTTCTTCAGTGGCCTTGTTGATGGCGTCTTCATCCATGCCCTATTAAAAAAAAAAAAGGCAGTCAATAAGACCAATTGAGAAACAAATACACAAGTATTAAATCGTAAGTAGGGCTAACGATTTTAGAAAATAATCTAATTGCGATTTTTTTCCACAAATATTGTGATTGCAATTTAATATGCAAGAATTTTTTAAGCTCTTTGTCTTCTGTATTATTCAACAAAGACAATACATCCTTGTATAGTATGAACAACACAAGATTAGATAGATTAAACAAACTGTTATTTCCTGTTTAACTGTAATAAACATATATAAACATGTGGATTGCATTGTTTTTTTTAAACACACTACACTTTGAAGTCAACTACTGGTGTCCACTGTCATATGGGTTCTTATTTCTCAAAGAATATTACAACATGGTTACTACAAAGGTACTAGCCTTGCTGTCAACTCCAAATCACGTAGAGATTGACAGTAAAGACAAAGAAAGATACAAATATGAAGATAAGTAAAAAAATAAATAGAGGAAAGGTTAAAACTGAGACAAAAAGATGAATATAGTAGGAGAAAGATGAAAAATAAGTAGACGTTGGGCCTTACAATTTGTATGCCGTTCTTGCCAATAAATTGTGGTATGTAAAATATTTTACATAACCTTTCCACAATTCTAAAATCTTATAGTTTTTCAAAAAAAAGAAATAACACTAAACAACCAGTTGGTGTTTTAATGTTTCTGATACTGTTAAAGTTTAAAATGGCTATATCTGTGAGATTAGGTCCATTTTCATTTGTAAACAATTGAGAAACAAATAAATGTTTCCATCTGTAACTTTCAATTATTTTAGGAAATGTACAAAGAAAAAAGAAATATGACAGCACTTACCACTATAAAGCATTTGATTGTGTATGCTGTTCAAATAGGATCCTATGAAAGAAAACATTTAGAATCAGTGAGGTCAACCAAGCACATTGACTCAATAATTAAAAGACCACACAAAATAAATAAAGCACACAACAAAGACACAAAGACACCTTAAAAACGCTGCGTGAGAGATTTAGGAAAATGACATAATTTTTATTTTTTATTCTTATTTATCCTTTATTTTACCAGGTGATGTCCCATTGAGATAGTCAAATCTCTTTTACAAGGGAGCCCTGGAGCAACAGTACACAAGTTACACAGAATCACAAAAACAGACACAGCAAACAAAAAACATTTACAGTACATGTAAAACAATTTAAAATAACATAAAAGGGCTTATAATAAACAAAGAGTTCCCATACACTGTGCTAACGTTAGTTGCCGCGATACATTGTCATGTCAGCAGCACCCTCCCGCATATAACCGACACACACACACACACACACACACACACACACACACACACACACACACACACACACAGTCTGTAACTGAATAACCGACAGCTTTAGCTACAACACTCGTTCGTTCTTACCCGACGTTACATTGAACTTGTAAGCCTGTGGTCTTAGCTAGCTAACCTTAGCTATTAGCAAACCAACATATAACGTTATGCCCAAACAACTCGACGGACCTTTTTTTTTGTTACATAAAGTAACGTTACAACAGCCTCAATGTAATCTAAATGTTGCGAACTAAACCCGACCACTTAACACTAATTCTTATGAGGCTGACTGGCTCCTCTTCACCGCCTGCCATTAACATTACGTTAGCTACATTGAAATACCGTTGTTAGGAGCAGGACCGTCAGGGGGAGAAACACAATTATTAATGCTAAACTAAGTAGTTACTAGTTAGTGATGGTATTAGCTAACTTAGTTACAAGAAAACCGATATATTTATAGAATGCACAAACAAGTGAACAGACTTTTGTAACTGTTACATGCAGTACAAAAACATTATGAACATGAACAAAATCATTTTGATTGATGTTAACTTACTTTTTCGTGAAGGAGACAACACATGGCTGCTGTAGAATTAATCCTGCACGCAGTCAACACATGCTCAACATTCTTCTTCACATTCTTCTTGTTTTGGCGATGTCCTTGTTGAAACAGTTTGGCTGTGTTGGCAGCATAGACAGTATATAAATGGTTGGTGTCAGTGCCCGGGAAGTGCCACCTATTCCTGGCGCCATTTGATTCAAATATACCATTTCCGGTAGTGACCAAACTTAATTCGATAATTTAAAATGTTCAATTCAATCAATTTCAATCAACGCAAAAGGAATCTATACAAAAACAACTGAAGTCTACATGATTGAACCACGTTCTTGAAAGGAATATAAATGAATTGCATAGCATATTCTAAATTCATTTTTGTAAATTCAAAGACCTGCTATTTCCCATTTTTTCAGTGTACTTTGATATGCTAATAGAAGTACACTTATATTTAGTGCACTTTGTTTACAGTGTACTAAGATTACACTACTGATGAAGTGAAATTAGTGTACACTTTCAAAAATTATACTAACTCTGTATTAAAAAGAAGTGTACTTACTATAAGTACACTAAGTTACCACTATGCATTTTTGTATTTTAACATATTTTATGAAAGTACTCTGATATGCCACTGACAATACACTTATTTTAGAGTGTACTGTATAAAGTGTACAGAAGTCACACTTGAAGTGTGAGATCATAGTACACTTTAAAAAAGTATACTAACAATTAATTTCCAAAGAAATATACTTCCCATAAGTACACTGAATTGCCACTCTAAGTATGTCAAATTTAATACACTTAAAAAAAATAAACTTCTATACAATTTAAAATACATTATCAACAAAGTAAACTTTCAAAAAGTACATTAAAAAAATAATTTGATTACTGGTAAATTAGTATACTTACTTTTTGGACTCTGAAGTTGAACTTAATTACATCTATTTTGAAGTATACTTTTAAAAAGTACATATTAAATACTATTTAAATAAAGCACAACAAGAAGAAGCATACTTGTTTTATACTTCATGTACTTCATTCATATTCTAATACATTAAAGTATACCACTTTTTTACCTGGGTGTTGCTCAAGCCATCTCCAACTCGCCAGTGGATAGGCAGTGAAGCCTGGGTAACAGACACAGAATTTCAGCTTCTGTGCTGGAGCCATCGGATTTGGCATTGAGCGATCGGTCATCCCAGGTCTGAGAGACTTCTTGCTGGATCTCTCTCCCTCTAAAGTGGCTGCCTCTCCAGTGCTTACGGAGTTCTGGGAAGATGCATTCAACTGCAGGCTGGGAAAAAGTGAGAAAGTTGGGCTGATTTTAAAATGTAGGAGAGACACTCACAGTTGGATTCTTGTGGTTATGTTGCTTTTTGATTCTCTGAGTGGAATTTCCTGTGTTTAAGACTCAGCAGCTGCTTTAACACCAAACCCCAGAATGACAGGGAAATTACCAATAATGATCAAAGACATGAGGTGGACATAAGGTGCATCTAATCTCTGTGAATAATTGCGCTTGTTATGATTATCTTTCAGGTCAAGTTTAAGCAATTTGCTGTTATGGTGAAGATTTTTATGAACATTGCTGCAGTGGTTTCATAATGTCAACACTGAAGTCTTGAACACAAGCACACAGTAGACATTCTCCTGCCCACCAAGCTTAAGTACTAATCAATTTCTTGTATTATACTTACTTGCATGTATTAATTACAGTAAGTGTGAAGTTCTTAAAAGTTCTTAAAACAGTTAAAATGATTTCTGATAATTTGTTTTCATTTTTAAGTTCTTTATTGTAATATGCACAACAATTACAGAGAAGCAGTAGCTGGCAATACAAATCTAGATATCAGGCTCTCTCCAACAATGCTCATTAAATATTTAAAAAGAAAATAATGCAATAAAAATGAGAATCAAGACTGACAATGAATCAAGACATGAAATAGTGCAAAGTTAAAATATAGGGGTAAAATATAACATTTTAAATAAAATATATGTGATAGACACAGTGTACAGTGATTGCAAATAAAAAAACTATTGTCAGCAGGGATGTAGAAGTTGTAAAGTAAGTAAGGTGCAATGGTAAAGTGACAGTATCGTAGTGATGAGCTCAGGAGTTCAGCAGTCTTATTGCCTGTGTGATGAAGTTGTCCCTGAGCCTGGTAGTGCAGGACCAGATGCTGCATTCGGGCCTGTCAGATGGCAGCAGGTAGAACAGTTTGTGGCTGAGGTGATTTGGGTCTCTCATAATCTTGTTGGCCTTTTTCCCGCAAGAAAGAAATTAACTGTGCTTTGAAGTATAATGTTAAATAAACAATATAGATATGAGTCTCTACAAAGGGATGTTTGGCAGGTTACATGGAACAAAAAAGAATAAAACACGAAGAAAGAATGATAATTTAAAGGCTAAAAATCACCTTTCTCTGTCTCTGTGTTTTTAAGTGCAGCAAAAGACGAGAGATTATGTGATGGAACTGAAGACATAAAGACGCTCCAGAGCCCGTACACTGACACATCTCAGCTCCGGATCACTAACATGGTATACAAGGCTGTTTATGCAATAGCTCATGTCATTCATAAAGCAATGTGCCAGAAAACAAACTCTACAACTCAGTGTGACAAATTCACCAGGATAGAATCCAAAGAGGTCAGTTTAACCCTCATATTGTCTTCCCGTCAACCATGCACTTGTTGTCCTCCGGTTCGGTTTGCCTGTTTATAAGGCATAAAGTAGCCTCTTAATGATTACCCAATTGTATGTTATATCTTTTTAGCCAACTTCATAAATTGATACCATGTTTGACACTTCTTTATGGAATTGATTGCAAATAAACATCATTTACATGAAATTATCGGTAATTTTTGAGTAAAATGAACAAAAATTAGGAATTATCCTGACTAATAGTTAAAGTGATGGTTCGGAGTAATTTCACCCTAGGGTCCTTTGCACCATGACCCCCCCAGAAGATTTTTTCAGCTAGGTCTAACATTGGGAGAGTTAGCGTAGAGTAGCGTTATCAGCTGAATAGCTTAGCGCAGGGGCTAATGGACCCACGTTTGTATCTGGTAAATGACCCCACTAATAATGCCCGAAATGATACCAAACGTCTACTGTAGTACATATAGGTTATGCACTCATAAAACGTTGGATTGTAAAGTTTGTAAGTACACCACAAGTTTATGAACACTTGCCTGCTGGCTTCTGCTCTCTGTTGTTGTTGCTGTCAAATAGTGGCATCGGCAGCTCGCAGTGGCATTTCCAGTGGCAGGTTGAGATGCCACGGCATCTGCCTCGATGCCACTGCATCTAACTTGATATGCCGTGGCATCTGCCTCGATGCCACGGCATCTGCCTCTGTTAGCAGTGGCATTTAAGGTGGCAGGTTGAGATGCCACGGCATCTGCCTCGGTTAGCAGTGGAATTTAAGGTGGTAGGTTGAGATGCCAACGATTTTTCCTGAAATGCCACGGCATCTTTCGCCGTTTATATGGTATTTCCGATGGCAGCCTGAGATGCCACAAATTTACTCTGGCTCCTGCCGATGATTGTGTGTTATTTCTCGTGGCATTGTAAGATGCCACGGCATCTGCCGATGTTTGTGTGTTATTTCTCGTGGCATTGTAAGATGCCGCGGCATCTGCCGATGTTTGTGTGTTATTTCTCGTGGCATTGTAAGATGCCACGGCATCTGCCGATGTTTGTGAGTTATTTCTCGAATGTTGTGGTCGGGCTAAGTTCGGCTGGCATCCAGGCTAGGATGCCTCGGCAGCTGCCGCTGTTTTTGTGGGTTGCCACCGTTTCACCGTAAGATGCCATGGCACATTTTACCAATTATGGGGTATAACGGTCGCAAACAAGGGCTGTGTCCGAAATCACCCATAGGCTACTCATATAGTAGGCTATATCATAGTTTATAAATATTAACACTTGCCAATATTAGACTTGGTAGCATTTCCATGACCCTATTTGTGCAAAGGTTTCTTTGATTATTACGATATTTTATTTGTATTACAGTCTGTTATGTTGCAGTGCTGAGGAAAGAAATTGGAGGTAGCCTTTTAATTTAAAATGCAAAGTAAAATGACAAAATACTCACTCAATTAAAAGGCTGCATAAACTATAAAGATACAAACTTTTTTTGTATAAGGCTGTAAACATCTTATCTATTCTTTGAAGTTGGGCATGATTTATAAAAAGATAAATCAGGTTTTTTCTTTTCTTAAAGGTTATATTCTATTCTGTTTATTGTTATGCACAAAAATGTTAAAGCAAATCTCTTGTAGCCTTTGTGCAAACCTACTTTGCATTAAAACTGATTCTGATTATTCTGTAGTAAGAGAACTTTGTACACATTTTAAAAAGATAGTCACATTTTTAATAATCCCAAACTTTTTAGGGTTAGGGTTAGGCAACATGTGCCGTTACCAAGCAGAATCTGTGCTTCTAACAATCACATCTTCAAAGGAAAAAGGGTAGGACGTTCTTTCCGATGTTTGTGTGCTTGTCGATATGAAACATCACTGAATGCATTATGCTTGTTGTGGCATATAGGGAATTAGCAGGTGATGTTTCACATCAATCGCATTTACAAATTATTTCCTTTTCCCCAGAGCTGCAAGGAAGACAGCTGAGGATACAGACAGCACAGAAGAGGTAAAACCATCAGTAACCCTCCTCCCCCCCAAAAAACAGTTTCCCACAAAAATGTATTTGACACAGCTACTTTTTCAAAATTGGCAATGTGTAATATATTAAGTGTGTATGTGTTGCAGCCAGAGAAAAAGACACGTTTCTATTCTGCTGAAAGTACTAGTTAATGCATCTACGTATTAACTCCAGCGACAAAGTTGTTTTGATTTTATGGATTTTACATCTCAGCACATTTGAGTAGCTCAAAGGCGACTCACATGGTGGAAGCCGTACAGCACATTCACAAGCATCACAACTCAGAAGTTCATATATTGGAAATTTTGACCCTGGAAGCTTCGATAAACTTCTATTTGTTGTCATTGATTATTAAATATGCAATGCTTACATGTAAAACTAACAATGGAGCTGAATGAACATAGTTAAGCAATAAAGTAATTTGCTAAATACAAAAATAGAAAGGAAAATGAATACATTGTAGGGGCCCTGATGAACACTATAGTAAACATAAACACCCATATGAATGCCATTTAGCCTTTCACACAAAGTCCTATAAAGGTGTACAATACAGCATCACTTACTGTGACGGGAAGCTTTTTTTGCACTCCCAGGACACAATGACAGTGGTACTTAATGATGGGTATTGAAGATGCTCTGGATACAGATTTGTTGCATTACAATGTCTTAATTTGTACAATTATGAATATATACTGAAATTTAGTTTGGAGGGTTTTAGATGGAACCCACAGTGTTGACAAAGACAGGATTTGTTGGTACTAATTTTTGTTTCTTTCAAATGTACTGTAAATTATGTAAGTCTGAAATATTTACTTGGGAACAACAAATTAGAACATACTTTTTTTACTGCAGGAAAACATTCTTATCAGAGATAGCCTAGCTGCAGCTGACTGGTGCCGTAAGGCAACATTCGATGGAGGACTGAAACTCCCTGCTGTCCTTTCAATGGACAGAGAAGAAAAGAAAAAAGCCCTCCAGGAGATGGACACCTGGAATGGGGAACTGGATGAGGGTTCTCCAGCAGAACTGTTCACATTTCTCTTCCAAAAAAAAAAAGGACTACGACAAGTTCTGTGCAGAACTTGTTGATAAAAAAAATTATAAACTTTTTGCAAGATTTGAGGAACAGTGATGTTATGTTATATTAAAGAGTTTTGTTCCTAAATACAGCCTAGTCATTCATACCAAGACCTTTTTACACAGTTTTAAATTAGAATCCAGTGATCACATAGTATAGGCTAAGCTATAAATATTGAGGGTTAGAAGTCAATCATTTTGACAGGTCATCTGTTACATCTTGCTTCATTTACAAACAGAAAGGGACAGCTGCCACAAGGGGTCAGTGGCAGGTGCTTTGTCAAGTGTAGGCCAATAGCCTAAATATTGTTCCCCTAATGTAATCATGCTTTAAACTGCAGCCATTTAATTGAGTGAGTAAAGTATTTTGTAATTTTACATTGCATTTTAAATTAAAAGAAACATAGGCTACCTCCAATTTCTTTCCTCAGCACTGCAACATAACAGACTGTAATACAAATAAAATATCGTAATAATCAAAGAAACCTTTGCACAAATAGGGTCATGGAAATGCTACCAAGTCTAATATTGGCAAGTGTTAATATTTATAAACTATGATATAGCCTACTATATGAGTAGCCTATGGGTGATTTCGGACACAGCCCTTGTTTGCGACCGTTATACCCCATAATTGGTAAAATGTGCCATGGCATCTTACGGTGAAACGGTGGCAACCCACAAAAACAGCGGCAGCTGCCGAGGCATCCTAGCCTGGATGCCAGCCGAACTTAGCCCGACCACAACATTCGAGAAATAACTCACAAACATCGGCAGATGCCGTGGCATTGTACTACCACTGTCATTGTGTCCTGGGAGTGCAAAAAAAGCTTCCCGTCACAGTAAGTGATGCTGTATTGTACATTGGCATTCATATGGGTGTTTATGTTTACTATAGTGTTTATGTTTACTATAGTGTTCATCAGGGCCCCTACAATGTATTCATTTTCCTTTCTATTTTTGTATTTAGCAAATTACTTTATTGCTTAACTATGTTCATTCAGCTCCATTGTTAGTTTTACATGTAAGCATTGCATATTTAATAATCAATGACAACAAATAGAAGTTTATCGAAGCTTCCAGGGTCAAAATTTCCAATATATGAACTTCTGAGTTGTGATGCTTGTGAATGTGCTGTACGGCTTCCACCATGTGAGTCGCCTTTGAGCTACTCAAATGTGCTGAGATGTAAAATCCATAAAATCAAAACAACTTTGTCGCTGGAGTTAATACGTAGATGCATTAACTAGTACTTTCAGCAGAATAGAAACGTGTCTTTTTCTCTGGCTGCAACACATACACACTTAATATATTACACATTGCCAATTTTGAAAAAGTAGCTGTGTCAAATACATTTTTGTGGGAAACTGTTTTTTGGGGGGGAGGAGGGTTACTGATGGTTTTACCTCTTCTGTGCTGTCTGTATCCTCAGCTGTCTTCCTTGCAGCTCTGGGGAAAAGGAAATAATTTGTAAATGCGATTGATGTGAAACATCACCTGCTAATTCCCTATATGCCACAACAAGCATAATGCATTCAGAGATGTTTCATATCGACAAGCACACAAACATCGGAAAGAACGTCCTACCCTTTTTCCTTTGAAGATGTGATTGTTAGAAGCACAGATTCTGCTTGGTAACGGCACATGTTGCCTAACCCTAACCCTAAAAAGTTTGGGATTATTAAAAATGTGACTATCTTTTTAAAATGTGTACAAAGTTCTCTTACTACAGAATAATCAGAATCAGTTTTAATGCAAAGTAGGTTTGCACAAAGGCTACAAGAGATTTGCTTTAACATTTTTGTGCATAACAATAAACAGAATAGAATATAACCTTTTAAGAAAAAAAAAACCTGATTTATCTTTTTATAAATCATGCCCAACTTCAAAGAATAGATAAGATGTTTACAGCCTTATACAAAAAAAAAGTTTGTATCTTTATAGTTTATGCAGCCTTTTAATTGAGTGAGTATTTTGTCATTTTACTTTGCATTTTAAATTAAAAGGCTACCTCCAATTTCTTTCCTCAGCACTGCAACATAACAGACTGTAATACAAATAAAATATCGTAATAATCAAAGAAACCTTTGCACAAATAGGGTCATGGAAATGCTACCAAGTCTAATATTGGCAAGTGTTAATATTTATAAACTATGATATAGCCTACTATATGAGTAGCCTATGGGTGATTTCGGACACAGCCCTTGTTTGCGACCGTTATACCCCATAATTGGTAAAATGTGCCATGGCATCTTACGGTGAAACGGTGGCAACCCACAAAAACAGCGGCAGCTGCCGAGGCATCCTAGCCTGGATGCCAGCCGAACTTAGCCCGACCACAACATTCGAGAAATAACTCACAAACATCGGCAGATGCCGTGGCATCTTACAATGCCACGAGAAATAACACACAAACATCGGCAGATGCCGTGGCATCTTACAATGCCACGAGAAATAACACACAAACATCGGCAGATGCCGCGGCATCTTACAATGCCACGAGAAATAACACACAAACATCGGCAGATGCCGCGGCATCTTACAATGCCACGAGAAATAACACACAAACATCGGCAGATGCCGTGGCATCTTACAATGCCACGAGAAATAACACACAAACATCGGCAGATGCCGCGGCATCTTACAATGCCACGAGAAATAACACACAAACATCGGCAGGAGCCGGAGTAAATTTGTGGCATCTCAGGTTGCCACCGGAAATACCATATAAACGGCTGATGCCGTGGCATTTCAGGAAAAATCGTTGGCATCTCAACCTACCACCTTAAATGCCACTGCTAACCGAGGCAGATGCCGTGGCATCTTAACCTGCCACCGGAAATGCCACTGCGAGCTGCCGATGCCACTATTTGAGCTAGCTGTCTCTCGCCGGCAGTAAGACGAGTGCTTAGGGACGTCTACAAATTACAACACCAAAAATATTTTTTAATTTAACTTTTTTTTTTTTAACTAAGTGCTGTAGTATAACTAGCAGGAGACAAGTAATAACTGAGGTAAGTTTGGAGACATTACCTTATTTAATCATTAAATTAATAAATATTTTTTTTGTATCTCTTTTCGGTGTAGTAATTTGTAGACAGCCCTAAGCACTCGTCTAACTGCAGGTAGCAGCAGCAGGAGCTGCAGCAACAGAGAGCAGAAGAGAGCAGGCAAATGTTCATGAACTTCTGGTGTACTTATAAACTTTCCAATCCATCGTTTTAGGAGTACATAACCTATTTGTACTAGCGTAGAAGTTTGGTATCATTAGTGGGGTCTTTTACGAGATACAAACGTGGGTCCATTAGCCCCTGCGCTAATAAGCTATTCAGCTGATAACACTACTCTACGCTAACTCTCCCAATGTTAGACCCAGCTGAAAAAAGCTTCTGGGGGGTGTTTGGCTCGAGGTCATGGTGCAAAGGACCCTATGGTGAAATTACTTTGAACCATCACTTTAAGGTCAGAGAAACATATTGTAGAGGCTAAGCCCAAGCTTTAAGCCCCTGAGGTGCCATTCCACAGGTAGTGTAATTGACACACTTTTTACCTTTTTGATCAAAGTCCAAGTAATATTTGCAGTTAACACCATTGATTCCATTTATTTCCATGAGATCTTAGTTGGATTTCCAGACAAAACACTGCTTGTATGCATGCCTGTGTAACGTTGTGGTGTTGGTGTGCATGTGCGCGTGTGCACTGTATGTGCTCCCGGGTTGCACCTGAGGAACCAAAGATTGGTTCCTATTTATAACAAGCACTAATTGGCTCTTACACATATGTTTATGGAAGATCACAGATTTTCACCCGGGTAGACCATAAGTATTGATCGTCAATTAGCGGATGGAACCATCCAGTTATTTTTGGGAAATTTGGTTGAAAAGAAAGCCATATTTCTGATGTAGAAACTTCAAAAACGGGTCAAATTTGACCCGAATGTCACATTTCTGTCAAGGGATTGACAAGGCTTGGACCCAAATGCAGAATATAATTAATTTATTGAACAAAAACTTACAAACACAAGTGTCCAGAGGTTGGCAGGCAGGCACACACTAAAATAATCCCAAAAGGGAAGCAGGCCAGGAAAACAAGAACAAGCAGGCACGACTATACAGCACAGAAAACAGAACAGAAACAGCACATAACAGAACAATGACACAACACAAGACAAAGACAGAACAGGCACTAAATACACCATGCAACGAGGACTAACAAGGGACAGGTGACACAACAGGTGAAACACATCAGGGCGGAGCAGAACAATCAGACAGGTGGGACAACACAAGACAGGAAGTAAAACTAGACAAGACTAGGGAGGAAAACAGACTTCCAAAATAAAACAGGAAATGCCAACAACAAAAACTCACAATCGTGACAACATGAGGGTTAACATAAGTGAAAACCCCAATGCCCTTTTTGGTTTAATGTACCATTTATTTAAAGGGGTGATAGAATGCAAAACTGATTTTACCTTGTCATAGTTGAAAAATGACAGTTTGGTGGGTAAATAGGACATACATAGAACCTAAAAATCCCATTGACCCCTCTTTCCTCTGTAAATCTCACAATTTGAAACTGCCTCTGAAAACAGGCAAATCCCTTCTCCTCATTTGGCTCTAGTCTCTCTCTTTGTCACGCCCCCAACATTTACATAGGCTACACAACTGACGTGAGATCAAGTAGTCTTCTGAATCTAGGTTACGCAGATCTCTGCTATTACAAAATTACAAAAGCCAGGGTGAGCATTTTCAGAAACGCCGGTTACAGTGTTGTCGTGTGGACAGTATAACCGGGTTTTTTGCCTTGCGACGTCAGAGTGTGCGCCGTTATCCGCTGTGTTTGACGTCATATTGTGCGCCGCTAACTGCTTTGTTGATGGTTGTTGACGATTCTTTGCAATGGCGGATGTAGCCCAAATCGTGCTTATAATAACTGTGCTGCTAACAGGGCTTCTAACATGTATACAGATACATGCTCAATTATATCACTATATTGAGGAACAAAGGCGTCAGAATGCAATTCTACGCAGGGCACTGGTAATGACAACACTCCCAGTCCTGCGACACAGACCCCGCCGCCACCGACGCCGGTTTTGGACGAGACCCGGTCGGACCTCTAGTTGGTGGGACAACTTTGAGCACGAAGTGGTTGTTGCTGAAGAATGGAGAGAGAATTTTCGTATGTCGAGAACATCGCTGTTGAAATTGAGTGACCTGCTTCGCCCGCACATTGAAGGGCATTGAACTGTAATGAGATCGCCTGTCAGTGTTGTCAAAAAGGTTGCCTGCACACTGTACTATTTAGCAGACGAGGGGAGATTACGCAAGACGGCAAACGCCTTCGGAATATCTAGACAGGTGGTGTCAAAAATAGTAAGGCATGTATGTGAATCAATTACAGTCCACTTGGGACCTATGTATATACAGTCACCTGTCACTGAGTGCAAAGTAAAGGAACTTGTAGAGGGGTTTCACCGAGCCCATGGCATTCCTCAGTGCATTGGTGCCGTGGATGGGATCCATGTCGAAATAAAACAGCCATCTACAAATTCGATGGATTACTTAAACAGAAAGGGGAGGTTTTCTATTAACATCTAAGCCACATGTGACTACAAATATTCATTTTTTGATGTCATAGTCAAATGGCCAGGTAGTGTCCATGATGTATGTTTGCAAATTCGACGCTGAACACACAATTGAAAAATGGCACGATCCCCTCCTCAAAAAAACAAATATTAGAACATGAGGAATCCATTCCAGTTTTTCTTCTTGGGGACCCAGCGTATCCTTTGCTTCCTTACCTGATGAAGGAATACGCAAATGGGGGAAGCACTGTTCAAGAACAGTATTTTGGACTCTCCATATGTCGAGCCAGAATGGTGATTGAATGCGCCTTTGGCAGACTAAAAGAAAGATTTGGAGCATTGAGAAGGGCAATGGACATTAATATAAACAACCTTCCCTTTGTCATCTATGCCTGTTTTGTGCTCCATAACTACTGTGAGGCCACCAAGGAGACGATGGATGAGAACAGAGTCAATGACGCAATTCAGCACGATAAGGACAACCAGCCAGACACACAGACTTATTTCAGAGCCGACTGCTTAACAGCAGAAGGGAAAAGGGTCAGGAGAGTTCTTACTGAATTTCTTGATCCATAAAAGGGACTGTGGCCACAGTCTTCTCTGCCTAGTACATGAGAGTGTGTTACATTCCAGTCAAATTTGGTTAACCTGAAAAACTGTTAAGTGCCTTAAGTTAAAAATTGTTGCTGTTTTTTGTTCTAGGAAATCAGTTAAAGCAATTTTCTATGAAAATTTGAGTTTACAGAAAAAACACGTGAGTTTACAGCATCTACAGTTCACAGTATTGTCTTATGTTAAATAAACACTCAGACATGTACAACTTTATAACTTTTTTTTATTGAAAACATTCACATTATTGTGACTGAATAAAGAAATTTAATAAAAAAATCACAATCTGCCTGAGTACTGTTTCAGCACAATTTAACAAATCAGGATCCATTTTAAAAAATCTTTCAGGAGCATAACTTAAAGAATGAACTGACCTCTTAACTTAAAAGTAGGCTGGCTTCCTTTACAGAAAATCTTTCGTACTATAAACAAAGGGTTTGACAGTCCATTATTAAAAAAACAGACCTTATTTTACACATTGTTTTCTACATAAAATATTGAAGCCATTTAAAACAAATGTAATACATTTAACACCTCAAAAAAAGGTAAACTTAAACAGTCTTTTGAAGACAAAGTGAAAGTATAATAAATTAAATATGAAGATGCAGCCCAAACAACAGCTTTCTAATGTTTTTTTGTCAAGAACTTCAGATGTCATCCTGGTAAATTGCTTGTGTGAATGAAAACGGTGTGAATCCCTGCACAGGTGAGGTAGAGCCAGGTGTGTGTTGTGACACACTTACGGTAGTGTTGGGTGGAAATGTGGTAGGAGGAGTGTTGGGTGGAAATGTGGCAGGTGGAGTGTTGAGTGAAAATGTGGCAGGTGGAGTTGAGTGAAAATGTGTTGGGTGGAAATCTGGCAGGTGTATTGGGTGGTGGTGGTGGTGCAGATGCATACACATGTCCATAAGGACCCCTGTTTTGGTATGGTGACATGTTGAATGGTTGTGGTGGTGGTTGCATTATAACTTGTCTCAGCAGTGAAAACCCATATTCAATTGAGCTTGTCAGACTCTCAAGATTGGTTGATAATTTTCTGAAATTTTCAGATTGCTTCTCTGATGTCTCCATCAGGTCCAGAATTCTTTTTTTTATCCGGATGTCTTCCTCGGCTGCATGCAGAAACTGAGTCTCAGCTGGAAGCTTTCTTTTAAGTCTGTCCTGTTTGTGTCCTGTGAGTTTTGCCTGAAAAAAAATTTAAAAAGTAGATTAAAATAATTATTTCAAGAAAATTTCAACTCCATAGGCCAAGATGATAAAAATGATACAAAACACACCATTGTTGTAATAAAGCTAAGTACACTTACATTGTACTTAAGAACAGATTTGTGTAACTTATGTTTAGAGTATTTCCAATGTCTAATACTGCAGTTGATCATTAATACCCACCAGTTAATAAAGTACTTAAGTAACATTAACATGATTAACACATTGATAAGTTATCCAGTAATAATTTTTTATTATTATTATTATTAAATTAATTCAGCATTTTTTCTTTTGATACTTAGTCTTTTCATGCTTTTTGTTGAAACGTATATTCTTATACCTTTGTACTTTTAACATTTTGAATGCAGGACTTTTAATTGTAACAGTGTACCGTTCTACTTTCCTATTGCTACGTTTATTTAAACAAATGATCCGGTACTCATTCCACCACTGCAACAGACACACCGGTACCTGCATGTATATAGAGTTAATCTACATTCAACTTTTATAAACAAATGCACTTCTAAATGGTCAACGATTAATAATACATACATTAAGTAGAGCTCTCCTCTCCTTCACCACTGAGGGGGTCAAATTGCTGCCATCAGAGTCTTGAAGTAGATCAGACACTGGAGACATTTCCGCAGCCGAGAGATCAAGT
The DNA here is from genome assembly GCF_004354835.1 of Perca flavescens. Classification (NCBI taxonomy): domain Eukaryota; kingdom Metazoa; phylum Chordata; class Actinopteri; order Perciformes; family Percidae; genus Perca; species Perca flavescens. Next base: position 13,448,788 of record NC_041333.1, read on the forward strand.
GTAGATGAAGATGCAGGATCTGAACTGCAATGAGAGGCCGTTTCAACATCTGTCGTTTCTATACCGGATTGAATGGTAGTCGTTGCAGGAGAACCACCCCATATCTGCTCACATAGTTCAAAATAAAGTAGAACCACTTTGCCATGGCCGCTTTTCCGACCGGAATCCACCGCTTGCCTGTATTTAACCCGTATTGCCTTAAGTTTATTGGTGATGATGGTCCTGGTTATATCCTCTTTGCGATGAGGAAACTCTTGGGACGTCTCAGGGTAATGCTCTAGGAACAACGCTAGGATGTCGGCATACTTGGACTGGCAAGACTCCCAGTCCACATTTTCATGTGTTTTATTAACTTTATATTCACGTGTGACATTAAGTAAAATCTCAACTTCGCCATCAGTCCAAACATACGACTCTCCCTTTCCTCTGTTCGTCATGTTGTTAGTCTAGCGGAACCAGTAATAACTTTTTTCTAGGCTTCTGATTGGCCAAGGTGACTTTACGATTTGTGTTATATCGCCGCCTGCTGGTGTGGCATGCTCTTGACAGCGCTTGACAGCATGTTTTTGCGTTTTCATGTGGACGGAGATTTATTTTAAACCGAGCATGTGTGGACGGGTTTTTTTTTTAAAACGGAGGAGAAAAAACTCTGGTTATAAAAATACCCGTGTCCGTGTGGACTAGGCCTGAGAGTGAGAGCTTGTTAAGCCCGCAATCTCTTACCACAGGTTAAAGTTAATCTTATAATGGATATGTGTGTTAAGTTATTTAAACAAATGATCGGGGAAATAAACGCCTGTTGTCCACGAGTATCATTGATAGAGCCCGCGGTGAGCTGGAGTCCATCAATGAGAGCTAGCTAGCCTCCTCCTAACGAGACCTCTGAAATTCACAAAAATGCATTCAATTGAAATCGGACAAGTGTTAGCTAAGCTTTGTAAGGCCTTTTGGTAGCTGTGATATACATGCTGTGACAAAATTCAAAGTGTAAATATACTCTAGTTATGCCAAAAGTGTAGCTAGCTAGCCACTATCTTTACCCATTGGATTGAAGGGACACTAGCAGCTAACGAAACCCCTCATATTCACAAAAATGCATTAAATTGAAATCGAACAAGTGTTAGCTAAGCTTTGTAAGACCTTTTGGTAGCTGTGATATACATGCCGTGACTAAATTCAAACTGTAAATATACTCTAGTTATGCCGAAAGTGTAGCTAGCTAGCCACTATCTTTACCCATTGGATTGAAGGGACACTAGCAGCTAACGAAACCCCTCATATTCACAAAAATGCATTAAATTGAAATCGGACACAATTGTTAGCTTTGTAAGACCTTGGGGTAGCTTTACTATAAGTGGCGTGACAAAATTCAAACTGTCAACTGCTCAGGCCCGGTAGTCCACTAACCCAGAAACGGTGACTTTGCCCTGGGCTCGTCAGACTGTGTGGAGCTCCTGAAGTCCTTACCAAATTTGCAATTAGCCATCAGTTTTCATATTTGAGCTTTATGTTGTTGATTTCTCGCATAAAAAAGTCTCAGAAGTGAATTTAATAATGAAATAGCAGACAAAAAATGTATAAATACTCCACTACTTGTCGCCAATGTATTTGTATGTGGGTCGCTCCACCAATCAGCGTGCAGCTCATTTAAATATTCATGAGCATACCATATTTGGAAGAAAAGCTCTTGTTCAAAATAGGGCCATATTCACAGGGTAGTTAATGGCCCACAGACAAGCACTTGGGCCATTTTCAGCCCAACCAATGTTACATACCCTATTAGGAGACCTTAAGGAACATTGTGAAATACCCTATATAATCATTCTATCACCCCTTCAATTAAATATTCATTTTATTTATGATTTAGTTTCTCCTCCTCACTGTTTTACAGGTTTTTACTCAGCTGAAGAAAGTACATTTTTCCCAAAACGGTTATGATGTGTCATTTGATGCCAACGGTGATCCTGTGGCCAGATATGAGCTAGTTAACTGGCAAAAAAGTCAGAGTGGCAGGATTGAGATGGTGACAGTAGGGCAATACGATGCATCACTGCCGGTGGGATTGAGATGTTTCTCTATGTGCCAGGTTCCTGTGTCAGTGTGCACTGACAGCTGTCATCCAGGAACTCGTAAAGTGCTGCAGAAAGGAAAACCCACCTGCTGTTATGATTGTATACTGTGTCCTGAGGGAGGGATTAGTAATGCTACAGGTCTTGTTTTTTCTCCTAATACATAGCTGATGTACTGTACAAAATCAAATATACATTATGACTGCTAAAAGCCCTTTTTGTTTTATTTTTTCAGATGCCGCTGATTGTTTTCCTTGCCCCAAGGAGTTCTGGCCTAATGCAGAGAGAGACACTTGTCTCCCCAAACCTGTAGAGTTTCTTTCCTACAACGAGGTCCTAGGAATCACCCTGGCTACATTCTCAGTTGGTGGTGCCTGTCTGGCCATTATAACAGCAGCTGTGTTCTATCGTCACAGGACATCACCGATTGTCAGGGCCAACAACTCTGAGCTGAGCTTCCTGCTGCTCTTCTCCCTGACTCTTCAATAATTTCAATAATTCTCTGTATCCGCCTTACTTAATATGCAAATAAACAGCACACCCCATTAAAGGTAGACATGTGTTAGGCTTAACTGTAATGAGCTCAAACAAATCAAAAAAGATGAAAGGGTAGGACAAAAATTTTATATCTGCTGTTTACATTGAAAGATTCATGGACACTAAATGCAGATTATTATTGTATTATTATATTGTACGTACAGCCTACAAAATATGCTTTGACAATATTGCATCAAAGACCAATGGGTGAGGGCATCCTCTGTCTGATGTCGAGTCAGCTGATGTACCGTAGTAGGAGGGAATCTTTTGTCTGAAAATCTATATAAACCAGTGTAAAGACACAGTATTCTCATCCAGATAGTCGAGGGATGGAGATCTCTGCTCTATGTATTGGCCTGATCCTGTCTCTGGGTTTGTGTGGGCTGAACTCAGATGGTTCTGAGGATGATGTTAAACAAAGGACTGGGCTTACTGAGGATAGGATTGGTGCTGGTGTCAGCACTCAGACTTCATCTGTGAAATGTAAGCTCCAGGGTACCACTCGTCTCCCTGTGTTCTCAATGGATGGTGACTACGTTATTGGGGGTGTTTTCTCTATACACCACTACATGAACACAGTGAAGCATAACTACATCACCATGCCTGAGCCACTAAGATGCACAGGAAGGTTAGTAAGAGGGAGAAGTTGGGGATAAGAGAATGTTAGTCTGTGTGGGGATAGAAATGTTTTGATTTGTATGATGTGATTACAATTGTATTGGAAAAGTTTTGTAAAGAATCAAAAAACTAAATAAACAAATCTTTTTTTTTTCACATACATTTCCAAATCAGTAGGTAATATTCGCAGTTGGAAATACTAGATATGAAAAATTTGATTTTTGTATTTTTTAACATATAAGTTTAACCTAGATGAAAAAAACGACTTTAGATTTAGTTGACTCCATGCATTTGATTATTATGAATGTTGGACTGATATCTAATCCTGTGTTTTGGATTTTGGTGGTTGTTTCTCCCGTTTGATGTATTTTCTGTTAAAATTGTGAATTGTAAATTTGAACAGTGACATAAGTGTCTGTGTGCAGCATTGACTCCCGTGAACTGCGCTTCTCACGTGCAATGATCTTCGCCATCGAGGAGATAAACAACAGCACGGAGCTGCTGCCCGGAATCAAACTTGGTTATCAGATCTACGACTCGTGCGCCTCGGTGCCCGTGGCGGTGCATGTGGCATTCCAGCTTTCAAATGGCCTGGACCCGGTGTTTTACACCGGTGACAATTGCTCACAATCTGGTATGGTGAAGGCTGTCGTTGGTGAGTCTGGGTCCTCGCCATCCATCAGCATGTCGCGCATCATCGGGCCCTGTAACATTCCTCAAGTAAATATTCAGAATTTCTGGCAAACTGTGTAATACAGAACAGTGCTGTTTTTGCCTGTCCCGTGAAATAATTACACTGTTACTTCCCTTTAGGTGAGCCACTTTGCCACTTGTGCATGTCTGTCCAATAAGCAGCAGTACCCAAATTTCTTCAGAACAATCCCTAGTGATCAGTTCCAGGCTGACGCGCTGGCCAAGCTGGTAAAACACTTCGGCTGGACTTGGATAGGTGCTGTCCGGTCAGATTCGGACTATGGCAATAATGGTATGGCGTCTTTCCTGGACGCAGCACACAGAGAGGGGATCTGTGTGGAATACTCTGAATCTTTCTATCGGACCCACCCACGTAGCAGGTTCCAGAGAGTAGCTGACGTTATCCGCAGGTTTGATGTTCCCTGTGTTAACACTGACCTTCTGCAGACAAAAGCACAACATTGTTTAGGCAAATATAATATTGAAGATTGTTTTATTATATTAGTGAAAATTCGGAAATGTATCTTTTTTTCATGACGTTACTTTCTCAAATATATTACTGATATTGTTATCAGTGAGACCAAATACTAAAGTATATCTAATGTTTGTATGAACTATCTTGATACATAATTAAAAATGCTAATTTAATATTTTTACTGATATAGGCCTAATGCAATGCACTTTAATTTCTCTCCAGGTCGACAGCTATGGTTGTTGTGGCATTTGCAGCCGCTGGAGACCTGAGGCTTCTGCTGGAGGAGCTGTTGCTTGAGCCTTCCCCACCTCGCCAGTGGATAGGCAGTGAAGCCTGGGTAACAAACACAGACATGCTGAGGTTCAGCTTCTGTGCTGGAGCCATCGGATTTGCAATTGAGCGATCTGTCATCCCAGGTCTGAGAGACTTCTTGCTGGATCTCTCTCGCTCTAAAGTGGCTGCCTCTCCAGTGCTTACTGAGTTCTGGGAGGATGCATTCAACTGCAGGCTAGGAAAAAGTGAGAAAGTTGTATATAGACAGTCTCCAGGCCACCAAGCTCAATACAGATTAAAAATTCAAAGGAAAAGGTGTGGATATCGTATGCCTTTTACTATTGTGACCAATTGTCTTATGCCTGATTTGTGTTCATGAGAGCTAGTATACAATGAGTTTCTGCAAGCCATGTTTGGCAGGTTAAGAAAAGCAAAAATGTAATAATAATAAACACAAGAAAGAATGATAATGCTGTCTCTGTGTGTTTCAGGTGCAGCTATAGATAAGAGATTATGTGATGGAACTGAAGACATAAAGACGCTCCAGAGCCCGTACACTGACACATCTCAGCTCCGGATCACTAACATGGTATACAAGGCTGTTTATGCAATAGCTCATGCTATTCATAAATCAGTGTGTCAGAAAACAAATTCTACAACTCAGTGTGACAAAGTCACCAGGATAGAATCCAAAGAGGTCAGTTGAATGTAAGGAAAAACCCTGATGCCTTTTTTGCCGTAATGTACCTTCTCTGAAATGAGGTATTCATTTTATTTAACATTAGTTCCTTGCTCTCCCTCACCGTTTTCCTTTATTTCATCTTGACAGGTTCTTACTCAGCTGAAGAAAGCAAATTTTTCCCAAAATGGTTATGATGTGTCATTTGATGCCAACGGGGATCCTGTGGCCAGATATGAGCTGGTTAACTGGCAAAAGAGTGAGAGTGGCAGCATTGAGATGGTGACAGTAGGGCACTATGATGCATCACTGCCGGTGGGCCAGAAGTTCCGTATCAACAGGAACATCACCTGGGTGGACGGTGGGACACAAGTAAGGAGCACAAAAGCAATAATTTAACATATTAAAATTTGGCGATCTTGAAGGATAAGTGTTTTTGGTCCATGTTTGTGAAGTCCTTATTGGCTGTAAAGAAATTCCAAAGTTACAGTATTTTGAGAGTCCCCCTTTATATTTTCTTTAAAAAGACAGTATCTAAAATATTGTAACTTTGAAAGATATTCACTCGATTTGTCCAGTTCAGACTGCTGAATCATTATATAAGCTTCAGTTGTATTTTGTCCCCCAGTAATTACATTGACATGGCTTTAGGAGGGGTTACAGTTTGGTTACAATGACCAATACACTTTTCACTATACATAATGACATATGAGTATTGTTTTAAGACAGACTTGGAAAACATTTGAATCTATTCTTTAATCCTCAGAGTTTAAGAGCACACCTGAATATGTATGAGTTTGTCTTGCCAGGTGCCTGTGTCAGTGTGCACTGACAGCTGTCCTCCAGGAACTCATAAAGTGCTGCAGAAAGGAAAACCCATCTGCTGTTATGATTGTATACTGTGTCCTGAGGGAGAGATTAGCAATGCTACAGGTATTGTTTTTTCTCCTAATCCATAGCCGATGTACTGTACAAAATCAAACTGCATTAACTGCTAAAAGCCCTTTTTGTTTTATTTTTCCAGATTCCCCTGATTGTTTCCCTTGCCCCAAGGAGTTCTGGCCCAATGAAGAGAGAGACACTTGTCTTCCCAAACCTGTAGAGTTTCTTTCCTACAACGAGGTCCTAGGAATCATCCTGGCTACATTCTCAGTTGGTGGTGCCTGTCTGGCCATTATAACAGCGGCTGTGTTCTATCGCCACAGGACATCCCCGATTGTCAGGGCCAACAACTCTGAGCTGAGCTTCCTGCTGCTCTTCTCCCTGACTCTATGTTTCTTATGTTCATTAACTTTCATTGGAGCACCCTCTGAGTGGTCCTGCATGCTGCGCCACACAGCGTTTGGAATCACCTTTGTCCTTTGTATGTCTTGTGTTCTTGGAAAAACAATAGTAGTGTTAATGGCCTTCAAAGCTACACTCCCAAGTAGTAATGTGATGAAATGGTTTGGTCCTCCACAGCAAAGAATGACTGTAGTGTCTTTCACGATTATTCAAGTTTTAATATGTACTATTTGGTTGGGTCTTAGCCCCCCTTTTCCAATGAAAAACCTAACTATATACAAAAAGAGAATCATCCTGGAGTGTGCATTAGGCTCAGCTATTGGGTTCTGGGCTGTGCTCGGGTACATAGGCCTACTGGCTGTCTTTTGCTTTGTGTTAGCTGTCCTAGCTCGGAAATTACCTGATAATTTTAATGAAGCCAAGCTCATCACCTTCAGCATGCTGATATTCTGTGCAGTCTGGATCACCTTCATTCCTGCATATCTCAGCTCTCCTGGGAAATTTACTGTTGCTGTGGAGATATTTGCCATTCTGGCCTCCAGTTTTGGACTAATACTGTGTATATTTGCTCCAAAGTGTTTCATTATATTGTTTAAGCCAGAGAAGAACACCAAGAAACATTTAATGAACAAAAATCCATCCTAAGACATCTGAGGTTTGGAAATATTTAAGATGGCAACATACAGTATAAAGCTTATGCTGAGCACATCCATCAATTATTTATATTTACAAATATTTCCCTAATTTTAATGTAATTTTGTCAATGTCCTTAGTTGTACTTCATAAACCTTTTTCATCATGCACTATAAAATATAAAATAAAGTGATTAAATAAAGTCCAAATACATAACATCTGTCCTGAGGTCTTTCTGTACAATTCATAAAATCATTGCTATTTGAGTAATACATCTCTATGGCTAAAATACAGTTTAAATGGGGGGAATATGAAACATCAGAAGACAAAATTCTTCATTTTGTTATAGCACCCATCCCTAAATCCCCAAATGGCTCAACTAACTGTTGCAATTCATGTAGAATTTCTAAACAATAGTGCTAGCAAGACAAGTTAATTTAGGTAGCACGTTTAAAAACTGGAGGATCCCCTGGAGTTGACCATAGTGCTATGCAAGTTAAAGTGAACCACACAATCTTAACCGGTAATGTCACCAAAAACAACAAAAACAAATAATAAATGGCAATGGAAAAATACAAGGCAATTTATTATTTCTACAAATCTAAAACAGAAAAAAAACTTGTAAGCTCAGTTACTGTATAAAATACTTAAGTATATTAAAACGACTTAGAGCAAACAAAGACCATTGAAAAAAAGTATTGTACGTCTTGAGTTTTGTGTTTTGTTTGGTGCCACTTCCGCAGCGCTGTGGAGGAAGGTCTGGCAATGCGAGACTACTCTAATCCAATCATAATTGTCATGGGCGGCGCTAAGTTCTAGACGCAGCAACGGTGTCTCTGCAAAATAGTATCATGAAGAAACTTCTTTTGGTGAAACCTTTGCACCTCGCAAAAGAAAACCTCTCATTAATATATTAAATTAAGTTAACTGTGCACACAATACAGTAACGAGAGCTATTTAAATTAGCTGGATACATGGTTAAACATAATTCGTTTTGGGACCTTTAGTCAAAATAGCCATGACCCTTCCCTCGCCAGTAATAATTTTTCTATGACCCTCCAAAATGATTTGGAAAAAAGGAACAACCCTCCCCAAACAATTAATCAATCCCTTCTGTACTGGTTTATTCTTGGTAAAGATATACAGATTACCATTGTTTTATTACAGCAACAATATACATGATTAAACCTCTGCATTCTCACCTGACGCATCACACTCCTCTGTTATGGTTTGGTGTCTATTTCAGTAGATTTACTCACTAACGTTGTTGTGGAAACATAATAAACATGGAAACTAAATGCACACTTCCTGCATTACTGCATTACTTCAAATACTAAGTTACTCCTTTAGTAAACTAGTATTCACATGAAATAAACAATAAAACATTAAGACCATTCAGCAAAGCACTCTGGTTAACATTCAACACACAAACTGGTTGCTATGGACTCGTCACTAGGCTTCCTCCACTTTGCCGTTTAAACAAAGTGGAATAAACGTAAGTCCAAATCTACACAAAACCCGCAATCAATTAGTAAGCTGACATCAAATGTGGCATTTAGGAAACCTTTATTGCAACCTTGGCATGGTAAGATGTCCAGACTAGCAACATACATTTTCGTTCTTTGCCTACTGCTGCTCGCATCGTCAGCCAGGAAATATTGTTTTTACTAAAGCAGTATATGAAATCAGATGTATTACCTACCACCATTTACTTGTTTTGTGTTATTTAGCTAAGATATTTATAAAATATCTGGTCATGCCAGACGTAATTATTCCACTCATTTTTTAAACAATGCAATTATCTGTTTCAGCCACCAGGGGGGCAGTGCCACACAGCCAAACTCATGGGTCAGACCCATCTGGTAGCGAAGGAGGGCCGAGACTGAGAGCTACATGGAAAAATATGCACCAAACAAGCCACTTTGAAATTTAGCTGTTTCTATGAATACAAAAGTTGGGTAACCCCCCCTCCCTCTGGACAAATTTTTTTTTGGATGACCCTCCCCTTAACAAAGAATAAAAAGACATGACCCTCCCCTATTTTCCTCCTCTGTGCGCTGCACTCAAAGTTCAAAATATTTCAACTTTGACCTCGTTCCTGCTGACATTTTAAAGCGCAACCAATTCCAGGATGTTCCTGCGCTGCGCTCTGCCTCTTTGCTTTGAGCCATACCTCGCGGTTTTGCAGTGGATCATGTGCAAGAGGCTTAACGCACAAAGTGGACACCCAAAACCCAACAAATTAAATAGCTCTGCCTCTTTGCTTTGAGCCATACCTCTCGGTTTTGCAGTGGATCATGTGCAAGAAAGAGGCTTAACGCACAAAGTAGACACCCGAAACCCAACAAATGAAATCCTGTGTTTATTACAGTTTGTGATTAAATGTTTTGTTGTTAAAAATTGAATAATATATAATGTCAATAATATGGTCTGCTTGATGTGAGCCATTGTCCTCTCTCCTGCGCCATTGCTTTTCATTGTGATTGGTTTATCCAGCGATGACTCATATGACCTAAGAAATGATGCAGGCATCAGTTTTTATATAGTGTACTGCATTAGCGCTTCAGAGAATATGTTGGGGAACCATCTTCCCCAGTACACACAGTCTTAATGGGGTCAGTATGGACACTGCATTCTACCCTTGTAGGGGCTTCTACCTGCTTCTTTGGGCGTTATTTAGCCTTCTTTTTTCAGTGTTCTCTGATGTAAAGAAAAGGGAAGCACTAAGTTTAGAGAGAGGTGTGGTGAAAAAAGAAGATACTTTAACAGAGAGACTGAGTGGTTTGGGGATAGAGGGAGTGAGTGGTGCTGGTTCTACCTTACCTCAGTGTGTGAAACTGGCAGATAGTGAGCCTCTGGCCCTGCAGTTGGAAGGGGATGTTGTGATTGGGGGGCTTTTCCCTCTCCATTATGTGGCTCCTAAGCCACAGCACAGCTACCACAGCAAACCTCAGCTCACACCTTGCAGTGGGTAAGTGTGAGGATACTGTTGATATCTTGTATGGTCCCGCTTTAAAAAAATTTTTTTTTCATTTTTATTTTTTATTTTTTGAAATCACTGAAATAATTTCCTCTTGCTGTGATTGTATCTCTATATTGCGCTTACACTATTCTCATGCTTTTATATTGTGCTGTCATACTTTGTTTTGTTTCTCATGACGAAGAGACTATATTCAATTTTATTTAATTCTCTGCAGCTTTGACCACAGAGCCTTCCGCTGGATGATGGCCATGGTGTTTGCAGTGGAGGAAATTAACCGTAATTCAAGTCTGTTACCAGGTGTTAAACTAGGCTACCGGATTATGGACAGCTGTGACGATGTACACACCAGCCTGCAAGCTCTTTTGTCTTTAGTCAGTTACTCCAAAGCTGTGATGAGTGAGGTGAAACAAATGTCAGAAATGGAAACAAGATTAGATATGCCCAATGACAGGGGTACAAGATCAGAGAGGGTAAAGACAGGAGAAAACAAAAGAAAGAAAAGGATGCTGAGCACAGTGAAACATAGAGGCAGTGAAATTAGTGAAGCAATGCCTCACAGTCTTGAAAATAATGGAAAGCACATAAAGGGAAACGTAACAGAGGAGAAAATAGATACAAATACACAATCTCAAAGTTTGTCCTTATGTCTGGCTGATTCTCCTGTGCCTGCTGTGATCGGCCTTGCATCCTCTTCCCCTACAAGAGCTGTAGCTCAAACTCTTGGCCCTTTCGACCTCCCACTGGTAAGAAAGGAATGAAAAAGCAGACACATACACAGTACTATATTTTCACATAGGCTGTCCTTTCCACTACTTGTTTTAAAAAAAAAAATAACACAACAATGTTTGATACGGTTTTGTTTTCGGTATTTGTCTTATCTCAATACAATTAACTTTGTCTCCCAATAGGTGAGTTATTTTGCCACTTGTACCTGTCTTTCTGACAAGGATATGTACCCGTCATTCTTGCGGACTGTGCCGAGTGATTTCTTTCAAGTTAGAGGTCTTGTTCAGCTGGTTACCTTCTTAGGCTGGCTCTGGGTGGGCACAATAGGGACCACGGTGAGATAAGGACTTTTTTTTTTTACCCCATCAATTAGTCAGTTAACACAATAATGTGATTTACAAAACATTTCTCTATATATTTCAGGATGACTACAGTCAGTATGGCATCCAAGCATTTTCTAATCAGTTTAGACAACAAGGTGGGTGTCTGGCATTCCATCTGACTATCCCAACATCCCCCACAGCGGCTGAGATACAGGAGATGGCAGACACTCTGCAGAGTTCAACCGCACGGGTAGTGGTGGTCTTTGCCACGGAGGGACAGCTGCTGGATCTTCTCTTAGAGGTAAGCACTCTATATCTCTGTTAATGTATATGTATAGGCATAACATATGATATTGTATGCAGTATTTAAAGTAATAATATGATAATTAGGAGTGCCAAAAGATTGTTGGTGCTCATGGTCATTTGTTGGTTTTCTTATCAAATTTCTTTGGGTGTGCCATATTTTCCAGCTGGCTCAGAGAAATGTGACAGGGATCCAGTGGGTAGCTAGTGAAGCCTGGGTGACCGCTAGCCTGCTGACCTCTTCCCGCTTTCACCCTGTTCTAGAGGGCACGCTGGGCTTCTCCTTCCCTACAGTCAGGATCCCCGGCTTCAAAGAATTCCTGTTGAATGTCTACCCCTCTCCCAAACCTGGGATGACATTTGTCAACATGTTCTGGGAAGAGCTGTTTGGCTGCAGGCTAGAGTTTAAAGAAGACCACTCCAAAGAAAACCAAGCAGTGGATAACTTAATAGAATTGGATGCTTTTGGTTACAAAACAGACTCTCAAAACAATTCTGGGTACTTGGTCAGACCTATTGTAGGAAAAACAAGCATGGTCAAGGAGTCTGCTGATGAAAACTATAAAGGTGCTGCTGAAAAGCCTGTTTGCACTGGTTCAGAGGATCTGAGGTACACTAACAGCAGTTTTACGGATGTATCAGATGTATCCTATAATGTGTATAAAGCTGTATATGCCATCGCCCATGCTCTGCACACTTTATTGAACTGTGATTCTGCAGGACATAACAAGGGAATGTGTGATAATCACAAATCATTTACGTCTAGGCAGGTAAGTTGAACCACTAAAAATATCTTAATCAATTGTTTATTTGAATTAGGCTATGTAATTATTTTAATGTTTCCTTGGGTTCTTGTATCATTCTTTTGACCTGCTGTTCTCTTTTGTTCTTTGTTTTTTCTTCCTCCTTTCATACAGTTGCTGCATCATCTGAAGATAGTGAATTTTACCAACCAGTTTGAGGAGAAGGTATATTTTGACTCCAACGGAGAGCCGGTCCCTCTCTATGACATCATTAACTGGCAGAAGGATAGCAAGGGGATAATTAGGTGAAATATTATACTTTAATAGACAGGAATGCAACTGTGTTTAAAGATTCATGATTGCTACAATTTTGTATGTGTATTGTGGCTTTTTAAGCATTCATCTGAGCTATGATACATTCGTGTCACACATGTTTGGCCTAATTACATTTTAAAATAATTCCATGCTGTGTTTAGATTTATTAAAGTGGGAAGCTATGACGGTTCGGCTCCATTGAGAAGACAGTTGCAGATAGAGCAGAACACCATTGTGTGGACAAAAGGACAGTCACAGGTGGGTCATATGTCCCCTAAAACAATCTCATTAAAATGATTTAAGTTTTTTTACAGGATAGAACATTTGAAATTATTACCTGATTATTAAAATTGCTGTTCATTTTCTTCAGTAGAAAAACAAGCATCTATTCTGCAGCAAAGCAAATCTTGATGTGTAATTTTGCACCTATTTTTATTCAGGTGCCTGCATCTCAGTGTAGTGCTCCATGCTCCCCTGGCAGCAGGCAGGCCAGACGTCCAGGAGAGCCCCACTGCTGTTTTGATTGTTTGCCTTGTGCAGATGGACAGATCAGCAACCAGACTGGTAGCCCATACATGTTTTGTGTATTCATATATTTTCTAAGCAAAAGTCCATTAAAACCAGAAAAAAATGTTGTTGTTATTTGGAAGCAAACTGTTGTTGTGTAGAGTTTGTGTGTGTTTACACAGTGTGTATCTACTGTATGTGTCTCCAAAGGTTCCACTGAGTGCACAAAATGTCCTGAATACTACTGGTCAGACAAAGACAAGGTGAAATGCATAGCCGGAATCGAAGAATTCTTGTCTTTCCACGACACCATGGGCATCATCCTTGTCACCCTCACATTGCTGGGTGTCGTCATGACAACCATCATCACTGCTGTCTTCTACCGTTTCCGTTCCACACCGATCGTCAAGGCCAACAACTCAGAAATAAGTTTCTTCCTTCTCCTGTCACTCAAGCTCTGCTTCTTGTGTTCCCTTCTGTTCATTGGCCATCCATCTGTGTGGACATGCAGGCTCCGCCAGGCAGCATTCGGCATCAGCTTTGTCCTCTGTCTGTCCTGCCTCCTCGTTAAGACCATTGTGGTTCTCTTGGCCTTCCGGGCTAATGCACCTGGTTCCAGGGGTCTGAAGTTGTTTGGTCCCTCTCAACAGAAGATTCTGATCCTCTGCACTACAGCTCCTCAGGTGGGAGAGCTATTTTTAACTTTAAGTGTTGACTACTTTATTATTTTGTGTGTTTTTAAAGAATTGCTTATCTTTTCATCTTGTCCTCAGGTTTGTGTCTGTGCTGGTTGGGTTTTGGGCGCAACTCCCTTCCCATTCAAGAACCCAAACTATCAAGCCACGACTGGAAAAGTAAGAACTACAGCATACTATAATGTCTTTTGTGATACTACCATTAGGAGTCAGACATTCAAATCATACACATAGGGGCTTTAAAGGAACATGCTGACTTATTGGGACTTTAGCTTATTCACCGTATCCCCCAGAGTTAGATAAGTCCATAGATACCCTTCTCATCTCCGTGTGTGTCGTAACTCTGTCTGACGCCCCCCCCCGCTAGCCTCGCTTAGCACAGATCCCGGAAGTAACCGGCCCCATCTAGCCTACTGCTCCCAATAAGTGACAAAATAACGCCAACATTTTCCTATTTACATTTGTATAGCGTTTACAAATAACAAGTTGACATGAGACACAGCCATCTTCTAACCGTATACATAGTGGGAACATAATTCTCAGAATGCAAAGCACTGCTACTTGGGTGGAGTGATTTGCTCGCAGCAACTGAGCGAACTCCAGGCAAACTCTCTGCTCCTCACCACGGGGATTCTCAGGTGCTGCGAGCAAATCACTCCACCCAAGTAGCAGTGCTTCGCCTTCTGACAATATAGTCAGAGTATGTATATGGTTAGAAGATAGCTGTGTCTCATGTCACCTTGTTATTTGTACACGCTGTGACTATACAAATCACAACATGTAACTAGGAAAGTATTGGCGTTATTTTGTCACTTATTGGGAGCAGTAGACTAGAGCTCCAGGATCTGGGCTAAGCTAGGCTAGTGGTGGGTGCGCCAGACAGAGTTACGACACGCACGGAGATGAGAAGGGTATGTATGGACTTATCTAACTCTGGGGGATACGGTGAATAAGCTAAAGTCCCAATAAGTCGGCGTGTTCCTTTGATGTTTGTTATTGAAATTAGAAAGGAACCCAACATATTCACATAAATTATTATTTCACACCCTGATGCAAACTGTACTATATGTTTTAATTGATCTGTATATATTGTTGAACACACTTAGATTGTTGTGGAGTGTAAGGAACCATGGCCCCCTGGATTTTATCTGGTCCTGGGCTACATTGGTCTGCTGGCCTTCATATGCCTCCTCCTTGCGTTTCTCGGACGCAAACTACCTGATACCTTCAATGAGGCGAAGCTCATCACCTTCAGCATGCTGATCTTCTTGGCCGTCTGGATCTCTTTCATTCCAGCTTATGTTAGCTCTCCTGGGAAGTTCACTGTGGCCGTGGAAGTATTTGCTATATTAGTTTCCAGTTTTGGACTGTTACTTTGTATTTTTTTACCCAAATGTTATATAATATTATTGCAGCCTCAGATGAACATAAAGAAAGGCATGACTAGAAAATATTTTACATGAACTTAACATTTAAGTTGTTATAGGTGGTCATTTTACATTTTAAAATGCCACATTAAACCAGTTCCATGTTTTGAATTGTAGTACCGAACTGACTGAAAGTTTGCCTAATTACTGTAAATGAATATCACTGGAGTGTGTGAATACCTTTACCTGTTACTAGCATTGTTTGTCAACGGGGTGGTACAGGGCATTTGTTTTAAAGCGAGTTTACACCAAAGATCACAACAATACAAGTTTACACTTTAAACTACTTTTGTTTGTGTTGGCATTTTAAACTCCGGTGGATTTCTGAGGACTATGGTTAACAGCTCTTCAGATGTCAGCAAGGTAAATCCAGACAGCTAGCTAGACTATCTGTCCAATCTGAGTTTTCTGTTGCAAGACTAAAACAACCTTTGAACGAGCACATTTTCCACCAAAACAAGTTCCTTCCCGAGGCTATTTTGCAGCGACACCACAGCTTTGCCTGGTGCTTAGCGCGGACCATGACGATTGTGATAGGTTTAAAGAAATGCCAATAAACAAGAGCACGTTTTTCTCCCATCCCGGAATGCTGTGTGGACTAGCCAGACCCACTCTTCTTCTCTTTAGTGTTTCTGTCAGCTTCGTGTGGCGCAGCTCTGTGCTGCCTTTACGGGAAGGACGCCAGAGTATCATCTTCTATAAAATCTGTACTGCAGCGTCATAAATAGGTCAAACATTAACATAATTTATCTTTAATATGTCTATGAACATAGCTGTCGAACATTTTTCATTCAATGACATGATTTGGTGATTTTTGGCCTATATCTTATTTGATGTGGGGGGGGAGGTAAGGGACCTGAAAAATGGATAGGGGGCGCTTGTCCAGAAAAGGTTGAGAACCACTGCTGTTCAGTATCTCTTAAACTATAACCCTTTATCTGGGGAGAAGTTAATTTCTTCTATTAGATTCATAATAATAAGAAGTATTGGTGTTTTTATCCTCTCTATGCACTGAGCTTGTAAACTATTTTTTTCTGGGGCCATGACTGGTGCAGATACTCTGGAAGCTTAGTGATTTTAAACAGTGTCACAAAACCACTAGTCTGGATCAACAACGTTCTTTTTGTTCCGGCGATGTGTGTTGCCGTTGTCTAACACGTTTGTTTCTATGGACAAAATACACATGGCGATGCAGAGCAAATTACGTGTAACCATGTATACAGCTAATGTTTATAGCTCATGGTACTGTATTTTGTGTGTATGTGGCGTTTTCTTTTACGGGGTGCAAATGTTCCACCTAAAGAAGTTCCTTCCCGAGGCCATTTTGTAGAGCCACCGTCTTTGTGACCGGAGCGTAGCACCATGATTGTGATTGGTTTAAAGAAATGCAAACATCACAGTTTTTTTTCCTATCCTGTAATGTATCTGTGGTGTAGCCTGTTCTTACTCCACAGTGCTGTGGAGATAGGTCTGGTAATTTGAGACTACAAAACCACCAAAACACTTTTTTATAGAACCTTAGCAGTGGCATGGACCATTGCAGCAGACCAGGGGCCTCATGTATAAAAGATTGCGCAGCTTTCATACCAGAAGATGGCGTACAGCCAAAACTTGAAAAGTACCTACGCACAGAAATATTCACATGTATAAAACCGGTCGTACGGCAGGTCCTGCGCACCTTTCCTTTGTACATGACAATCCACGTGAAATTGAGCGCACATGAATGAGTGAGCGACCCCGCCTTGCCTCCTCCCATAAATGAATATGGAAATTACTAAAAATGTACGTATTTTAAGGGTTTTGGGAATAGGCGCACAAAAATGGCTCGCTAGCGCCCCCTAGAAAGTTAAGAAAATTGAGCCCCTGCAGTGCGTTTAACGTAGACTTACGAAACTTGGTAAATATGTAACATGTCAAGATGTACAAAAAATGTCATTAGAGCCATACCCTAAACCCAACAGGAAGTCCGCCATTTTGAATTGTTTGAAATTAGTGTGATTTTGGCCATTTCCACATGTCGTACTTTAACGAACTCCTCCTAGAGATTTCATCCGATCAACTTCAAACTCGGTCTGTGCCATCTTAAGATGTTAAAGATCAAAAGTTGTTAAAAGAAAAACTTTTCGTCATAGGGCGTGGCCGTGGCAGGGCGGCCATTTTGTGCGTTTCGCTGCCGAAATAGGAAGTGGGTGTAACTTGAGTCTACGTTGTCCGATTACCTCAAAACTTTTCAGGATTCATAAGAGTCCAACCCTGAGGACAAATAACAGCCGATATTTACTTAAAGTCATAGCGCCCCCTAGTGGCAACAGGAAGAAGCCTAAAAGTCAAGGTGCTATACTTTAACAAACTCCTCCTAGAGATTTCATCCGATGGACTTCAAACTTGGTCTGTACCATCCCAACACCTTAACAATGAAAAGTTATTAAAAGAAAAACTTTTCGTTAGACGGTGTGGGCGTGGCGTGGCGGCCATTTTGAGTATTTTCTAAGTGGATTTATCATTTATTAACTCATGTTTAACAGAGATTAAGTAGCCTGCGAATTAAACAGTTGGTAGTGTGAAAGATGTGAAACAATTTCCACATAATATGATAAAACTGTTATGGAGTATCAGCGGATATAATTATGTTTTTTCATAGACAACGTCACAGACGTATGCCAGTAACTGTAGTGGAAACTTTATTTTGTAATGTTTAGTGATTTTCGGCACTTTTAAGTTAAAATTCTCCACGTTACAGAGCCAGAAAAGACTTTGTGGACAGCCCGCACATTCTCACGACTGCTCAACAGTTTGCGTGACGGCCCGCACATTCTCACGTGAAGTAAATTTTTTATACATCACAAAGTGTCCGTGAAAAGCTTTTCCTGCGTACGCAACGTTTATACATGAGAATACAGAGCTAATGTCTAATAATTGCTAGAATGTAATAAACTTCTACAAGGAAACAAATCTATCCAGCTGCCTGCCTGTCAGCTCTGATAAGAATGCATGCTAAAAGTATGCTATTTTAATTATATTTAGAACAATATTTTTAGATAATATCGGATCACAACAGCCCATAATACAATCATCATTAATTAACAGTTTGGTATACAAAGCTGACATTTTAACTTCAGGCAGTCCCACCTTTAATCATGATCATCTTTGTGCACAATTGTGCATCTTTTTTTCTGGTCATTGCCCTGTTGCTTGTGTCCCTGTGTTGTGTGATTGTGCCCCATGCTCCTCCGTCCGTGTGCATTTCAACATCACGATCTAAAAGCCATGTTTATTTATTTATGGAAACCTGGGTTTCTCTACAAATAGTTGAGTAATAACTGAAAATAAGTACACATATTTGTCTGACCATATTTAGCACATAGTATTTTGCAAATATCATAGTCTTTTGAATTGAATTTGAATTTGTTTATTTTGCATAATAAAATCAAAACAACAGTAACACAAGAAAACAATTTAAAATAAATATTGTGCAGGTGAGATTAAGAAAACCCCTAGGGGCTTATAGAAATGACTGAAATGTAGTGTTGTGCTCCCCTGTTTCTAATAGAGAATTGACAGAGCCTAGAATGGAACATTGAAAGATGTAAGTATTTGGCATGTCTTGTATTATAACTGTGTACGTCAGCATTAGACTGGAAAAATACAACACAAGACATCGAAAGGGAAGCTGCTAGTGCAACATTTTTAAAATAAAAACATAAGTTTGTTACTTATTCTTATTAAACATTGATAGAATCTTGAGCTCTTTAAAGAGAGGGGCTGAATTTTCAGTCCTGCTGCTAAATGTGGCAATTCTGCAAAATTTCTTTTGCAAAGTATATAGGTAGTCAAGGTAAGTAGCCCCCCTAATAATTTTGCAATACATGGGCTATGGATGAATTAGGCTATAATAAAGAGTAAGTAAACATTTCTGATGAACCAAACTTCGAAATTTGCCGATGATGCCAATGGATTTAGAAATCTTACTGCAAACAAAATAAATATGCTTCTTCCAGCTTAGACTATCATATATCAGGATTCCAAGAAAATTTGTAGATGAATCCTGGGTAATTGAATCATTTCCAATTTCAATGTAAACTTTTCTATTTTTTTATGTAAATGTGATGGTTATTTTTTTAACGTTAAGGTATAATCTGTTTAAGTGAAACCATTTGGAAATCTTTCCTAAATCAGAATTTGCTTTTGCCATGAGGACAGAAAAATCTGAATGGTAAAACAATAAATTGGTATCATCAGCAAAAATGATTGGAAACAAGAAGGATACTGCTGCAGACAAGTCATTTATATAATTTAGGAACAGAAGTGGTCCTAGAATAAATCCCTGTGGGACCCAACATATTATATATAGTGGCTCTATCAGATGTCCATCCATTGATATTAACAAACTGTTTGTAATTATGAATATAATTGCAAAACCATGTATAATGGATTCCAGCAAATCTATAGTGTAAGAGGTTTTGGAGTAAGATATCATGATTAACTGTATGAAAAGCTTTGGATAAATCAAGAAATATTCCTAAGGCATATTTATTGTCATTTAATGCAGTATGAATTTTGTCAACCAGTTGAAGCACAGCCATTTCTGTAGAATTATTTTTCCTAAATCCATATTGATGTTCATACAGGATGTTGCACTTCTGCAGATGTTTCATAATTCTATTATAAACCAACTTTTTCCAAAATCTTGGAGAAACATGGAAGTACAAAACTAGGATGGTAATTATTAAATGAAATTCGGTCTCCAGATTCAAGTACAGGAACGACTTTAGCAATTTTAAATTAATTTGATATTATTCCAGTTTCTAAAGATTTAGTATAAATAGAAGTCATTGGCTTAATAATTGAGGACAGTTCAACAGTTAAGTTTGGGACAGTTGAATACATTTTTATTTAATTATAATTGATTTCCTTGTATAGTGTGTACAATTATAAACTCATTGAACTTGGATCAATCCAAAATAAAGCTCATGGGTATAGCAGGGTAGAAGATCAGCAGAACGTCTTTTCCAAACAAACTCAGCCTCACAAAGTCACCACTAAATATCTTTATTTCTTCAAAATACACATTAAAGTGACATGCTCCTTGGAATTATACTTATTTATTCTTGTGTACACTGTACTATAGTTGCAATGCTGAATTATTAGTTGTATACAACTATCTAGTCAATACAAATGTGACAATATTCATAATTTGCCAAAATTTTAAAATAACATTGAATAGAATATTTAAAGGTTATCTTATATGTTACTTCTTTTCTTTTCCCATTAGGTGCTGTTTTGTATTCTTTTCTGGCTTCAGTAAAATAATGTAACATTTTGGAGCAAACAGGCAGAACAACAAGCCAAAGCTAGAAGCCAGAATGGCAAATGACTCCACTGAATCTGCATAAATTCCAGGAGAGCTGATATAAGCAGGGATAAATGCTAGCCACACAGCACAGAAGATCAGAATGCTAAAAGTGATGAACTTGGCCTCATTGAATTTGCCAGGCAACCTACGGGCCAGAAAAGCCAGTACAAAGCACAGACAGGCCTGTAGACCAATATATCCCAGAACACACCAGAATGCAAGGCTGGAGCCCACACTGCACTCCAGTATGATCTTTGAGCGTTCATATTGTGTATTTCGGGATGGAAAAGGTGGAGCATTAATGAGCCAGGCAGCACAGATAACCACTTGAATTAGAGTGCAACTGAAGATAATGGCCCTCTGCTGATTGGGCCCCAGCCACTTCATGATGTTGTCCCCTGGCCTGGTGGCAGTGAAAGCAGCCAACACCACCAGGGTCTTCCCCAGGATGCAAGAGATGCAAAGTGAAAATGTGATGCTAAAGGCAGTGTGGCGCAGCATGCAGGACCAAGTTGTTGGCTCTCCAATGAACACCAGGGAACACAGGAAACACAGAGTCAAAGCGAACAGGATGAAAAAGCTGAGTTCAGAGTTATTCACACGGACGATGGCTGTGTTTCTATGGTAGAAAAATACTGCAAAGACAACTATAGTGAGGCAAGCACCCATCACAGAGATCACTGTCAGGGCTAAACCTACGGAATCATAGGCCAAGAACTCCACCTTCTTGGGGATGCAGGCTGTTCTGTCGTTGTTTGACCAGAAGTCCTCAGGACAAAATGTGCAATCTATTGAATCTAAGGGGAATGGGGTCAAAAAAAGAGCAGCTCAAAACATTTGGTATTCAATTATTATCTGAAGTTAATAGAATATGAGATTTGAATTGTTATGATTTGTATTGCTTGGTTTTAAGCTCACTTGTCTCATTGCTAATTTTGCCACTGTCACATGGTACACAGTCAAAGCAGCAGACAGGCTCCCCACGACGGACAGCCTTCCTGGACCCTGGAAGACAGCTGGTACTGCATACAGACACCAGCACCTAGGGAGGAGATAATGGCTTTCAGCTCTGCAGTGTATAAGGAGTTTGCTAAAATTATTATGTTAATTCCTGTTAGTACAATTTCCAAAAAGCCATTTTAAAGCAAAACCACCAATATTTGCTGGTTCCAGATTTTTCGAATGTGAAAATGCAGCTTTTCTCTGTTAAGCATCACTGTAAATTGAATCTCTTTGCATTTTGTACACTTCGTTGAAAATAACAAGCAATTTGCAGACGTCACTTTAGACTCTTGCAATTTATGTCACAAAGTGTAGGCAGGCAGCTGGTGTTTTTGCATATGTTTATTGTAAATAGTCTTGAGTGTGGTGTTTTTCTTTGGGTTGTTTTGTTTTCTTTGCTTGCCTGGCAAAGACACTGAGGACCCCAATTGCACCTGAGGCGCATCTCTTAATCAAGGGAGAGGCGTAGAATTGACACAAGGACACTCTCAACCACACCTGAAGTGCATCTCCTAATCAGGGGAGAGAGGTGAGGTGGGAGCTACATGTGTTCTGGGGCTGAGAGCAAGAGAGATTCAGATGTAGAAGACTTGTGGTGTGTCTAATAAAATAAACTGTACTTTTGCTGCTGCTATTGAAATTGACTCATATAAAGAC
This sequence comes from Perca flavescens, assembly GCF_004354835.1. Classification (NCBI taxonomy): domain Eukaryota; kingdom Metazoa; phylum Chordata; class Actinopteri; order Perciformes; family Percidae; genus Perca; species Perca flavescens. Next base: position 13,471,083 of record NC_041333.1, read on the forward strand.
AATTTTAAAATCAAATCAAACGTGTGTGGGCGTGTGTATCAAGCCTGGGATTTAAAGGACCTTAATGTCTACTTTGTGACATTTATGATAGCATTTTTCTAGTTTCTGGCATTTTATAAATGGAAAGAAAACAGTGGACAGGTATAGCTGTAATTGGCAAAATGAGGACTTGGTTATTTTCAATAACCTATTTAAAAATTTGAAGTTATATTCAGTATTTTTTTTACAATAGCTCAATGATCCATTTAACATCATCAAGTGGAAACAATTGACCGTGGCTTGAAAAATGTGGTAAAAATAATAAATGGTTAAAATATGCTCACATTAAGTTTCAGTATTTAATTTGGTTGAAAAAAAGTACTCCAAGATAGCAGCCTTTGTTTGTGTTGTAAATGCAACTCTTCATTTTCATGCAATCAGCATTGTACTTAATTTTATTTCATTAATTTTTATTATAGAAGAATTCCACCGCAAGGAATACAACAGGAAGCATTAGATCACCATAAATGCCATGCTGTATGGCGTGCTTTGAATCTGTTGACTGTATGAATGCGAAGGAACTCACATCAGATCCAGCTATTCCTGCCAACCTGACTTACCTCCACCTCAACCTACAGAACTTCAACAGTTGGCATCTGATGAAGGTAAAAACACAGTGTGAGCAGCTTGCCTCACTCTGATGCCCTGCCCACATTATCCTGTCCTCCTGGATCACCAGCTCCTCTCCGCCAGGCTTGGTTCCATCAAACAACCCCACGGTGACAAATTCAATGTTCCCGCCTGTGCCTCTCTGCCAGTTGAGGATATCATAATAGGGTATGGAGTCACCCTTCAGGTCAAAGTTCACCTCCTCCCCGGCAATGTTGAATGTCACTTCCTGGATATAATGCTGGAGCTTGGAAACCAATAGATCATATACAATGCTCAATAAAACAATATTTACAGTGCAATAACAGCATAAAAAAAGAAATATACCTGCCAGGGGTGTATGGTGTTGCTTTGAGCACATGAGTTGTTTTGAAAGGGGCCACTGCCTGGGTGACAGAGAAGAAGGTTGTGCAAGGAATGAGCAATTGCATATACAGCCTTATACACATTATAGGCCACTCTTGGGCTGGATGTGTTCATGTAGGCTGAATGCTGCTTCAACAGGGACTCCTGCCCTGAGCAGGGAGGCAACTGGGAGCCGGGTGACAGTGAAGGATTGCAACCATACAGGGCCTCCCAAAGCTCCTCAACCAGAACATTATTGGGATACGTCTGAGGGTTGACTTTCTGCAGATAGTCACTGAGTCTGGAGATATGACCTTTTCTGATTCCAAACCCGATGGTGCCTCCTAGGTAGGGATAATACTCGCTCCCTGTAAAGACAGATGCTGTGACCCAGGCCTCACTAGCCACCCACTGGATTCCAGTGATGTTCTGTTTCATATAGTCCCTCAAGAAAGGTGTCATCTCCCCCTCGGCTGAAAATACCACCACCACTTTTGCCGAAGAGCTACGCATCACCTTTATCAAGAGGCAGATGATGAAGCAGGAAAGAGTTTCACAACAAAGGGAAAAGGAAGAAAAAAGTAGGTTAAAACTAAGTGACATTGATCAAGACTCATAGGTACATGATGTGAATTAATTGCTATTTTTTAAGTCACTATATGTATAGTCTGGATCAACGGAAGTACATTTCCAGGATAATTGCCTGACATCCGGCGCTTGGCTCACGCGCCGGATGTCTTCTGCTCAGTGTGTTGCCGTTCTCAAAATCCCTTTGCTTCGGGAAAAAACAACAATCCTCGAGCTAGCAAGCTACATGCTAAAAATGGTAAGTTCTGAAAATTGAAAATTTGGATCGTGCAACAAGTTAGATCTGCATGGTTGTTTTGGGGGAAAATGACACCAGTATTAGGGCTGGGCGATAAAACGATAACGATATGTATTGCGATCAATAGAGAATATCAATAAAAAATGCGGTCAATAAAACGTTCAATAACTTGTTTTTCTTCATCAGAAGAAACCAGAGGTTGTGAATCAAGTTTGGTTGCATGAACAAAGGCCCTCACTCTCTGGCAACCTAGCAACGTGGGGAGTGACACTCTAACAGCCAATCATGTAACAGTATCATGTTTGGTTGCGCCACATCGCTGTCTCGTGTTCTTCAATAACAGAACCGGCGTGGAGCGGAAAGTGAGTGCTGCAGCGAACGATGAAATTGTTGATAAAACAAAAGTCAGTATGGCAGTTTTGGGGATTTTATAAGTCTGACCGTAGTCAGACCAATGTCGTCAGACCGTCGTCCCCACCAACACTGGTACTACCACAAACTTGTTTTACCACTTTAGCCGCGCTCACACAGCCGTATTCGCCATCAACGTCCAACAACATCTGCAGCTGCAACACGGCACAAGCAGCAGACCACCATGGAGAGGTACTCTGCATCAGCGCCTTACTAAACGCTACAAGCAGCAGACCACCATGGAGAGGTACTCTGCATCAGCGCCTTACTAAACGCTACAAGCAGCAGACCGCCATGGAGAGGTACTCTGCATCAGCGCCTTACTAAACGCTACAAAGAAATAACGGAGGCAGACATGCTGAGCACTGTCCAGAAGCCAGGTTACCAACCTAGCACTAAACCTGCAGAAAATAGCTCCTTCTCAGGTTTCTTATATTTAGCTAACACTTTGCACTATTTTATGACACTTTATTAAGCATTTCTTACTTATTCTTTAATTTTGCACCTTAATGTTAAGAGATAATTGTTAAGTGTTCATTGTGATTTTAGACCATTTTAATTATTTGAGTGTTTTCCATGGTTGTGTTGACATTTCTGCTTTTATAACTGAGGGGATTATAATCAGAGCAGGGTTAAGTTTAAAATAAAAATGTTTAAATTTAATATATTTTTCTCCTGGTCCTTATTTTAAATAGGTCATAAAAATATCAATAATTATCGATATCGACCGATATGAAAAACTTATATCGTGATACAGTTTTCAACCATATCGCCCAGCCCTAACCAGTATTGTTAAATTTGTATGACAAAATAAAAAATTTTAAAAAGCAGGATGGCACTGATGTGTGATCAGACATTGTAAAAAAAGTCTTGAGGTAATTAAAAACTCTAATGCTATTAAACTTAACTCAGTGTATCTTTGCATCTACCTGCATGATCTCCAGAGCCCTCTTGTGATTGTAGAGCAGAGGGATAATTTCTAGGTACGCTACACACACTTTGGTACCCTGTAATTCCCTCAGTAAACCTTGCACAGCGAAGCGCCCATATTCATGGTCCCCTCGCACCAGCCCCACCCAAGTCCAGTTGAAGCGTAGCAGCAGCTGAGCAATGGCTTTCACCTGGGTTCAACAGAAAAGTGTGCCAATTTACTTGATCTCAAAACACAGACATTAAAAAAAGGTTAACTGACATAATTGTATTTGTATGTTTAATAAATATTTGCTCTTGTACCACTGCCAGACAACACATACATATATGACAATTTCAAAAAATTGATTTTTAGACTGAAAGATTATCAACACCTTTTTGATCTGATGCCAAACTCTCACCTGATAGTCATCATTAGGTATTACTCTGAAGAAGGTGGGATATTGTCTTCTGTCAGTGAGACACGCACATGAAGAAAAGTAGCTGATCTGTGTAAAGAAGAGAAAAAGTACAGTAAAACAGATTATAGGGTAACATGCTAATGTTTTGGGGGGATTACAGAGGAAAAGAGTCATCATTACCATAGGGATTCTGAATGGCTGCAGGATTCTTGACACCACGATAGACTGAGCAGAACCAGATTCCCCAATCACAGCGAGGAGTGGAGAGGCACCGCTGCACACGGGAGCGTCATCCTCACTCAGCCCATTCAACATAGCCACAGCAGCCCTCTGACCAGTCAGTGGATATGCACATGAATCAAAGATTTTGTACCCAATGGTGTAATTGGGCAATAGCTCCGCACTCTGATTTATCTCCTCCACTGCCAGCCTCAAAGTCTGAGCCCAGCGGAAAGCCCTGGGATCAAAGCTGTAGCCCAGCAGACACAGATTCACACACCACACACACACACACACACACACACATTGAACCCAGCAGGTGTGAAGAAAAGGTTAATTTAAAGGTAGAGAAAAAGTTTTAATTTGAAGTAACTGAACAGTTTTGTTTTTGCTTTGTCCATATTTTCTTATCCTTTGTATGTAATATGTAACCAAAATATTTCTTTGGTAATGCTTTATTGTACAGGCGATTTTTGTTGTTGTAATTTCCTAATGATTTTCAAGATGTTATCTTGAAAACCTATGCAATTTGAAAAAAATAGATTCAACCATTACACTTCCAAGTCATTAATTCAAATTATTTGCTTTTGTAATATAGACCAAATTCCCATTTTCCAAATATAAATAGTACCAAATTACATAGTTCTCTCCAGGAAACTTCTAGAGAATTATTTGTAAAATTATTAAGGACTTACCATAAAATAAAGCATTACTGTGACTTTTTGTGTGTCTCTCTCTCTCTGGAACTGTATTTTCTCAAGCCTAAATCGCTAACTTAAACTCAAAATGCAATTCAGTGCAAGCCATCACTGTAGCCTATATGCTAATGTTTTCTTACATGTCAGGCTAAACCTTTACTGTATAATAATGTAGAATCTGGTAAATACAAATATATGCTGAACAATCCATGCACAACAATAGTTGTAGAAAAAAACATGTTTGTTCTACAAAATCAGACATCATTTAATTGGAAAAAGTTCTCCCACTATGATTTCCACAAACTCACCCATTGCACTTCACTGGCGGTGGTCTGTAGGTGCAGTTGAAGTCTGGCATCTCCTGGTTATAGTGAAGGGGGAAGATCCCCCCAATAACAAAGTCACCCTTACTCACAAAGCCTGGCTGAAAGCTGTTTCGAAGTGTGCACACTTTGGTTGCAGATGGTGGTGGAGAGGTGAAGCTGGAAATTGGGATATACTTTATAGTGAGGACACAGAGAGAGTAAAGCAAGGGAAATAACACAAATGGAGTCATATTGTTCACACATTCCCAAAGAGAGAGTGAGCAAGGAATTAGACAAGTTATATAAAGGCTGTGACCTTCCCATATGTGCATCTTTTTAATGACAGGGTGACACTGGATTGGATATCAGCAGGCTCACCTCACCACTCTGATTGCCAACTGAAATTGCTCCCAATGGTCAGGCAAGCACTTTGCATGCACCCCCCCCCCACACACACACACACTTGTCAACATTACCAACAGTGGACTAAAAGTCTACACCAACCAAGTGTGGACTTAAAAAAAGAAGGTAATTTTTATATAATATAACTGGAACAGTGTTTTTTAATTTCATTTAAATAAATTGCCAAGTAGTGGAGACTTGCATCCTTTAGCGATGACTACATATCAAAGAGGGGACGTCTGTATACTGCAGTGGAACTGTCTGTACCCATTATTTCAATTAATGACCGTTTGTTTACAGCAAAGACTTTGTTTCATTCAAAAATGATAATCCAACTTTATTTTATCAATATTCAAACATCTCTCTGGTACACAAATGTTACGAAAATTATGGCCACTTTTAATGAAAATAAGTTTTACTTGCAAATCAAAAGTAACTTGGCTGCATGCATTAATGTCAAGGACTACAGTATTAGCAACATAATTGATTTTGTCTAGGCAACATTTATATAAAATATATTCTTAAAGTTACATTTAAAAGATTGATTACACCAGTGCACTTATTTAATTGTAGGTCATTTTTATGACCTGTGTGTAATGCTGAAGTTTGCATTTTAAAGAGGGCTCCCTTCATACTGTGAATTGTATGTTGTATTTGCTCTTTATAACTTCATAAACATTTTAATAAAAAACATTTCCCAATCTTAGGGAGGTTGCAAATCATGTTTAAACTACACTGTTGTTGCAGGTCGGAGTTGAACCCAGGCTCACTGCGTCGAGGAATAAACCTCTATATATGGGCACCCACTCTACCAACTGAGCTATCCGGGCGCCCAGGTCATTGATTTTAAACTTAATCATGAATATAGCAAGGTAAAATAAAAGATACTGATTTATTCTATTTTTAAAAAGGATAATTTCCCACACACGCTTGCATGATTGCGCGTTTGCACACGCACACACACACACACACACACACACACACACACACACACACACACACACACACACACACACACACACACACTCTATCAGTCTACACCAACCAAGTGTGGAATTAAAAAATAAGGTATTTTTTCTAAAATACTACTGCAACAGTGCTTTTTAATATTTTTTTTTTAAATAAATTGCCAAGTAGTGGGGACTTGCATCCTTGAGCGACGTCTACATATCAAAGACGGGACGTCTGTATACTGCAGTGGAACTGTCTGTACCCATTATTTCAATGAATGAGTGTTTGTTTACAGCAAAGACTTTCTTTGTTTTGTTCAAAAATGATAATTCAACTTTATTTCATCAATATTCAAACTTTTCTCTGGTACACCGAAAATTATGGCCACTTTAAATGAAAATAAATGCTTTACTTGCAAATCAAGCATTAATATCAAGGACTGCTGTATTAGCAAAAATAATTGATTTTATCTAGGCTTCCATTATATAAATTATATTCTTAAAGTTACATTTAAAAGATTGATTACACCAGTGCACTTATTTAATTGTAGGTCATTTTTATGACCTGTGTGTAACGCTGAAGTTTGCATTTTAAAGAGGGCTCCCTTCATACTGTGAATTGTATGTTGTATTTGCTCTTTATAACTTCATAAACATTTTAATAAAAAACATTTCCCAATCTTAGGGAGGTTGCAAATCATGTTTAAACTACACTGTTGTTGCAGGTCGGAGTTGAACCCGGGCTCACTGCGTCGAGGAATAAACCTCTATATATGGGCACCCACTCTACCAACTGAGCTATCCGGGCGCCCAGGTCATTGATTTTAAACTTAATCATGAATATAGCAAGGTCAAATACTTTACAACTAACTTTATAAACATTTTAACAAAAAACATTGCCCAATAGTAGGCAGGTTGTGAATCATGCTTTAACTACACTGTGTTGTGGGGTTGGGGTTGGGGGGGTCCTGTAGGTGTATTTAAACTCATGTTGGAGGCATTAAGTTTAACTGACCCATCAGTGTAAACAAAGATATTGTGAGTGGCGTAAACACATATGCACCTCAGCACAAACTGAAGACAATGTCTTCGATGACATACAAATATACCTTTTATCTCCTATTCAGTAACTGCAGATCAACATAGGGACTTACATTTTTGTTTAGAGGCAGAGAAATGCAACTTTCAATGAGGTCTTCTGTGTGATAATTTTTTTATCTATTTATTTTTTTTATTTTCATCCCACCCCAGGAAAGGGTTTGATGACACAACTACTGTAACTGGGTGATTAGATTAGATGATTAGATTAGATTTTTTTATTGATCCCAAAAAAGTGGGAAATAATGGTGTTGCAGCAGCAAAAATATCAGACACACAGCACACATAAGAGTATACATTAAATAATAGGATGACAATATACATTAAATAATAATTGAATACTACACGAGCAATATTTAAAATATATACAGTTTGGAAATAAAATGTACAACTGATTCAACAGATATAGATAAAGTTAATGTACATGTTGGGGGGTAAAAATGTACAACTGTTTCCCTAGTAATGATAGGATGTAAATACACCTATTGTGCAAGGTTGTGCAAGGTGCAAAGGTGGGTGGTACCCTTAGATGTATGTTTGCTAATTATATAAATCAGCTGCCTGAAACATCATATTCCTTTGTATGTTACCAGACAGGGTAGATGCTTCTTCTATATTCAGCCATGGCAATGCTGGCTGCAAAGCATATTATGTTCCTTTTTCTCTTTGGAGTCAAACCCACCCCAGCTGCTTTTGTGGATAACTGTGTTTTCTTGGGGGAAGAGGAGAAAAATAGTCTGTATGAAGATGGAGATGTAGTTATAGGGGGCTTATTCCCTCTACACTACAGCCCTGTGTCTTCTCTTCCAACATACAAAACAAAACCAACAGTTAATATGTATAAGTAGTGAGTAAATATTTGACTGTATTTGATATTAGTTGGCTTGTATTGTGCATAGAAGATTGTATTCTATTGGATTTGTGTTGTGGGTATTTTAATATAGGTTTATATGATATATCTGTGCTGTGTGATGAACTTCTTTCTACTTCTATACAGTTTCAACTCTCGTGCCTTGCGCTGGATGCAGACTATGACTTTTGCAATAAAAGAAATCAACCAGCGCAGTGACCTCCTCCCACAGCTCAAGCTGGGTTTCCACATCCGTGACAGCTGTGATGACATACCTGTGTCACTGAGAGCATATTTGCTGTTGGTGAACGGCCAGCCAGAGATAGGCACCAGGGCCGAGAGAGTGAACAGAGACAAAGGTCAAGAAAGAAACATTAGTTCTAATTTAGGCTGTGCTGCCGTACAAAGTACTGTGTCCCCAGTAGTCATAGGAGATGCTGCTTCTGGGGTGTCTATGGCTCTGCTAAGAAGCCTGGGTTCGTTCCATATATCCTTGGTGAGACTGCCTGACAGTCTGTGAACTTTTGTTGTCATAATGTTAATACTTTTACATTACACTTTTACGGTTTTCTTTGATTAAGTGCCTTGGCACTGAAAGGTAATTTTCAGGAAGTAAGGATGTTTTCAACCCATAGAGAAACACTTATTCCTAATCCAGTACCATGCGTCTGGTATAAAACATGATAATTTTATTTTCAGAAATGTATAAAAGATTTAAAATATTTTAAAATCAGTGGTAACTCATCTTCCATTTTCATCATTGAGTGTTTAAGTTGCTAGACTCCAAACACTATTTTCATTTTGAATGCAGGGAAAACTCTGCACCACTGAGTGCCTGTAAAGATGGTAGTATTTTGTGGTGAAATTTGATTCTTGTTCAATGGCTTTTTCAGTAAGTCAAAGGGTGCAGAAGGTTAATTATTGTTTTCTATAATACCAGGTGAGCTATTTTGCATCCTGCAGCTGTCTGAGTAACCAAAGGGATTTCCCAACATTCATGCGCACCATGCCCAGTGACGCCTTCCAGATCAGAGCCTTGGCCCAGCTGGTTAGCTACTTTGGCTGGACCTGGGTGGGAGTCCTTGGGTTGGAATCTGATTATGCTCGTTTTGCCATCCAGCTCTTCCTGCAGGAGTCGGTGCAGTATGGTGTGTGTGCTGCATACACTCACTTCTACCCTGTTGTCCTGAGTCAGCAGGCTCTAGATGACCTTCTGGATGTCATTCAGGTATCTATGGGTCAATACAATTTTCAAGGGGTGTACATAATAACATGAACACCTGCAACAAATATTACCTTTGTGAATCTTATAATTCTCAATTATTGTTAGGATTGTTTCAGAAAGGTGTCGATTCAACTCTAGTGTCATTTCACGACAGTTTGTGATGTTGTATTGTGATACTGAATAGTCAAGGGCAATGGGCAAAGTTGTCATTTGTACATTTATATTACACTTAAAATGAACACATTTGAATTAAATTAATCTTTGTCTTCCATACATGTAATAAAATAATACAAATGTGACCACATTTCTGAATATTTTCTGCACTAATCCTCAAAATTATAGTTTATTTAATTGATAATATTAATCCTGTATTTACAACTCTGACCGACATGTCTATATTTTCACTATTCAGATGTCATCCTCAAAGGTCATCATTAACTTCTGTAGTGATTCAGAAATGAAGGGGATTCTAAGAGAGGTCCAACATCGGAATATAACCGGCCTGCAGTGGATAGCTAGTGAGGCTTGGGCCACTGCCAAAACACTCTGGGAAAACTTTGGAGGCCTACTGGCGGGAACACTAGGATTTGCCATCCGGCGAGCCGATGTGATTCCAGGCCTGAAACAACACCTCATGAGTCTCAAACCATCCAGTATTCATAAATCAGCTTTCTTGGCAGAATTGTGGGAAGAGTTGTTTAACTGCCGACTGAACGGCTCAGTGAACAGCCACTCTCACGTGGGCGACAATTACCTCGACAGATTGCCATGTAAAGGGACTGAGGATTTAAATGATGTTTACTCTGCCTATTCTGATGTGACACAGCTAAGAGTGTCATATAATGTCTACAAGGCTGTGTATTTGGTGGCCCATGCTTTGCAAGATATGAGTAACTGCATAGTCGGACAGGGGCCTTTACCAAATGGCACCTGTGCAGACCCAAAGAATGTTAAACCTTGGCAGGTGAGACTAATTGTATAAGTAAATAAAGAAAAGAAAAAAGACGAGAGTCAAGTGCACCAATGTTTGTTTTTAGATAACCTGTTTCCCTTACTTCCTCAGCTAATTCACTACATGAAGCGTGCAAATTTTTCTACACTGGGGGAGAAAGTCATCTTTGATCAAAACGGTGACCCCATTGCTTATTATGATCTCTTGAACTGGCAAAGGATGCCTGACGGCTCACTACATTTGGTAAAAGTAGGTTTCTATGACGCCTCCTCGCCTGCTGGACGCAGCCTGGTCATAAATGACTCCATGATTAAGTGGCCTGTTGGGAAGCAGGTGTGTTCTCTACAAACAGGCTTGAGACCATGTTCACCTCTTAGGCTCTTGTACGAACTGTTGATCAACACATCAGCTAATTTTTTCTTATTATTGTGCAATATAATTTATCGCTAAACAAACAGAAGAACATGACACCTTTAAATATAACTTCAAGCTGACAGCAATTGCATGTGCATGTTGCAAAAATAAACCCTACTAATAATCACCCATTATTGATTGTGATAACAAATTCCAGTTAAGTACGGTGGCCATGAGAGGTCAATGCACTTTGTTATCAATGAATGTTATCTTAGCAAGAAAGTAACTTTCACAATTGTCACCAAGTAAAGTAAGAACACTAAACTAAATTGCAAATTGTTAAAATAATGTTTTAAAATAAGTCAAAATAGGTTTGACGACATGAATATTATTTCTAAATTTATAACGACCCTTTCTAAAATTAAAGAACTGGCAGCAGTTACTAAATTGTTAACTAGTTTAACATCTTAGTCCCCTGTTATGGGTTCTAAAAGTAAATAGTAATGTTTCAAAATTATTGTGTGTATTTTGCCAGATTATTCAAATTGCCAGGCTAATAAGCAAAAGATTAATGCCTGTTTCTGGTTGTGTTTTTCTCTATTAGCAGAGTTTTTGGTAAATGCTGCACATGTGTTGTGGAATTGGTGATTTCTTAATGTGCTTGTGTTTTGTTTATTTGCAGTGCTAGACTTGTTTTTCTAATGTTTATTTCCCCTAAAATGTCTGAACTGGACAATACTGAATTGTATCTGTGCAAGGTTTGTCACTAGAGAGGTGTCCTCACATTCCTCTCCTTAAAGTGAAGATGTCTATGCACTTCTCTGAAATCTGAGACTCAAACGCATTCTGGGCAAGCTTGATTAGGTACGTCAATAATCTGGTAAACCAATCGCTGTCTAATACGCAAAAGAGAGCAAAGAAACCTGAAACCTCCAGTGTGGAGTGGACTGTCAGTACAGAGAGTGGAAAAACACACTATCAACAGTTGTCATCCACTGCCAGTTACAAACTAAAAAACAACATAAAAGAGGCTTACTACACTTACCATTGTGATACGTCTATAGTCACCAGTTTCAGTGCACACTGACTCCTCCTCTGAGTCTCGGTCTGACCGACGGGTTGGGCTGGGGGGTTTGGGTTCAGACAGGATGCCTAAACTATAGTTACAGAACGCAAGTTCGCCCAATTAGGTCGCTATGTTGCGGGGCAGTGAGGGAGAAAGGGTAGATTGCTTTCAGAGAATTTTCAGATATTTATTTTACTCTTCATGTGGGTAAACCACGTTAAACAAAATATAAATCATAACAGAGTAGTATTACCTAGTTTAAAATGCATCTGGAGTGGGACTTTAAGTATACCAAGTCAATGCCAATAGATACATTTGTGAATTGGCTAGAGCTGAAGTGAATGCAGTGTGAAAATAGTATTTTACAGATGTAATTTAATTAGATTTTATTGAATTCATGAAAAATTCAAATTTCAAGGTGAATTTTCCAAAGAAAATTCAACTTACAGCTAAATAAATGCAGCAATTATGTTTATAAGATAACAAAAAAAATATATTTTGTGTAATCATTTTTACAGGATTGTTACACTCCCTCATAATCCTCTTAATTATGTATTAAACAAATGGGTAAATCACAAAATTGGATTCAGTTTTAGTTGAAACACAGCTTTTATAGATCACACTCTACTTTTAGCTTTTAGTTTGTATCAGAAATATAAATGTCATAACAAAGCAGAGACACTGTCTAATATTAAATAAAATCATTGTCTTTCTGAGTGGCTGAACTTTGCCTCTCAGGCTTCCCGGTCTGTATGCAGCGACAGTTGTCCTCCAGGTTCCCGCATCGCCAGGAGAAAGGGGGAACCTATCTGCTGTTTTGACTGTGTCCCCTGTGCTGAGGGAGAAGTTAGTAATATGACTGGTGTGTTGTGTTCTGTCTTTTATCACCATATCTCCTGTGTGCTGACCTGCTTCTGTTCAAATGTGGCTTCTTTAAACTAAAAAGTTATCTTCTCTTCCCATGTCCAGATTCTTTAGAGTGCTCACATTGCTCAGCGAACACATGGCCCAATAAAGGCAGACATCTCTGCATCCCAAAGACAATTGAGTTCCTTTCTTACCATGAGTTAATGGGTATTGTGCTGTGTGTTGTATCTGTCCTCGGAGCTTGTATTTCCCTCTCCATCCTCGCAATATTCTTCACATACAACGACACGCCACTGGTCCGGGCCAACAACATGGAATTGAGCTTCCTTTTGCTGGTGTTTCTTGCTGTCTGCTTCCTTGTTGGCCTGCTGTTCATTGGTGAGCCTTCAGACTGGCTTTGCCGTATCAGATACCCAGCATTTGGGATCAGTTTTGCCCTATGCATTTCGTGCCTCCTGGCCAAGACAGTTGTGGTCCTAATGGCTTTCAGGTCCACAATGCCAGGAAATAATGTCATAAAGTGGTTTGGACCCAACCAACAGAGAGCAAGTGTGCTTTTAGGAACAGCTGTTCAGGTATAAACCCTTTCCACAAGTCAACTTTATACATATCTTTTCAACTGTGTTGATTTAAAATGAACATCCTGTTTTTCCCTCTGCTCAGGTAATAATCTGTGCTATCTGGCTGCTTACCAGTCCACCTCATGCCAACAAAAACACAGATTACAGTGCTAACATCATCATTGAGTGCGTTACTGGTTCAGAGGTTGGCTTCTGGTGCGTTCTTGGATACATCGGCATCTTGGCCTGCATGTGCTTCCTATTGGCATTTTTGGCCCGGAAGCTGCCTGATAATTTTAATGAGGCCAAGTTCATCACCTTCAGCATGCTGATATTCTTCGCAGTGTGGATTACTTTTATTCCAGTTTATGTGAGCACAGCTGGGAAACATACAGTGGCTGTCCATGTTTTTGCTATTTTAGCCTCAGCTTTTGGTCTCCTGTTTTGCATTTTTTCTCCAAAGTGCTATGTCATCATTCTTAAACCAGAAAAAAACAGCAAGAAAAACTTGATTAAAAAATGAAAATTCCAGTATGTTGCTAAATAATTTATATGTATAAGAAAGCAATTACAATAAAATATATCTGTGGTAATCAATTATTAAAGATCCATGTTCGAAATTCAATAAAGCAAAGCATTTTGAAATGCTGTTGCCTCAATGCTAGCTAACACATTAACACATGCACACATAATGCATCTTATGATGCACATCCTCAGTGATTTTTCTTGGGGTTATCATGTGTTTTGGGTCTTTTAACAGACAACCTTGACCATGCAGGTGACCCCAGATAGCATTTCCGCACCCATGACTCTCCTTTCCTAGTCCACAGCCACCTTGAGACCATTTCAGCTGCCTCTGTGACAGACTTGATAACCCTTTGCCGATCCCTGTGGGAATGGCCTGCAAACCGTCAACATCCCACCTCAATGGGCTTGCACCTTGCTCGCCTCCTGTTGCTTTTTTGCACTGTCAAACAATGGGTGACCACAGCTGTATTATGACTTAACACATTCAGTATAGATTTTTTATTTTATATTTTTGTATTTTATTAGTTTATTTGTCAGAGACCATGCACAGTTCAGGCCCTGTACCAGAGTTAGCCATACAGCTAATTTACATCTGTGGTCCCTGGGCAAGGGAGATAAAATGACAATATAGACAATATAGACAATAAAGACAATACTATCAAAAAAGATAAAAACTTAACAACAAACAACATGTGACAAGCATTACATCACATATAATCCAGAATACAAAATATACATTCCATGTTATAAAAAGATCAATGATCACATAGTTGATTCACCTTCAGCCAAGTCTTTAAGGACATTTTAAAACTGCTGAGACTTGCACAATCTATAATGTGAAGTGGAATTAAGTTCCACTTTTCTACTACAGTAAATGATAAAGGTGATTGACCAAATTTTGTCTAAATTGAGTGTAACAGTCACCTCTTACAGAAGCCCTGGTGACCCTTTCATTATCTCTACAAAATGACACACATTGCTTGAGTGGGGGTGGTGTAAGATCATGGGTCAATTTATACATCAGGCACATGTCCGCAAAACTGTCAAAGGTTAATAGGTTATGTTTTTTTATAATTGTACAATGATGGTAATTTCTTATTTTTTTGTCAAGAACTTTCACAGCTTGTTTGTAAAGGGTACACACAAGTTTTAGTGTAGTCCCACCTGCCTGGGACAAGCTTGTAGAACAGTAAGATAAATGTGAGAAATGTGAGAATGCAAAAACAGTTTAGCTACGGCTATTGGTAACTGGTGTCTTATATGTCTAAAATTAGCTAAACTAGCTCTGACACAATTGGAGATGTTTTTTATGTGTTTTTAAAACTTAAGTTAGAATCAATAATTATGCCCAGATACTTGAAATGATCAACAATATGTATCACCTCTCCCATAATAAAGAAATCGGGCTGAGAAATACATGCCCACTGTTTTGCTTACATTAAGAGTAAGACAACTGAGAGTTATCCAGTCTGATACTGTGGTTAGAACTGCAGTAAGTTTTGCTGCTGCTTGTACCATTCTGTGCTACTAGTTTTTGCATGGGTATAGATAACTGTATCGTCTGCGTACACTTGCATGTGGACTTCTAGGCAAATCAGTGGCAGGTCATTAATATATAAACTAAATAAAACTGGTCCTAAAATAGATCCCTGAGGGACTACAGTAGTGCAGTTAGCACTCATTAATCCTGGTGCACTGCTTTCTAGAATCTAAATAAGACTCCATCCATGCCAGAGCATTGGGAGAGAAATACATTTTTGACAGTTTGGATAACAAAACACTATGATTCACTGTATCAAACGCCTTCTTAAAATCAAGGAAAACAGCCCCAACAACCCCTCCATTGTCAAGGCTGGATTTTAATTGCTCAATAAAGTAACAAATAGCTGTTTCTGTGGCATGATGTTTCCTGAATCCAAACTGCATGGGGTGCAGTGGAAAATGGCCTTGATTTAAATAGGCTAGCAACTGTTCACAGACTATCCTTTCCGTTACTTTGGAGACAACAGGGAGGATACTAATAGGTCTGTGGTTGGTTATATTAGTTGCATCTCCAGCTTTAAAAACAAGGGTTATTACAGCTGATTTCCAGGCACTGGGAAAAACAACTTTGTTTAATGGATAGATTTACCAGATGAGCAATTGGAGTACAAACGATGCTTTTATACTTCTTCAGAAATGCACAATCACAAGCAAAAACATCTTTAGCCTTAGAGTTCTTAAACTTGCCTAAGATTTTAGTTATGGAAGATTCTGGCACTTCGGAGATGCTAAACAGTGGAAGATTATCATTTGATGGTGTAAAGACTCTTAGACCAAAGCGTTGTGCCAAATCTTGAATTGAATCTATAAAAAAACTATTAAACATAGAAGAAATTTGATCTTTGTCTTTAGTTAAGGTTCCCTGTACTTGTAATTCAAACTCTTTATCTCTTTTTTTGTTGTTCTTTAATGCTCTATTGATGGTTTCCCAAGTTTGCCTATTATTCCCTTTAGAATAATTTATAACATCAATAAAAAACTTTGCTTTTGCCTTTCTCAATTCATTTACAACTTTATTACGTAACTGTTGAAAGGTTCTCCTATGATGGGCTAACCCTGACTTAATTGCAGTTTTTAGTGCATGATCCTGCTGCTTCATTAGAATCCATACTGGTTCATTAAGCCAGGGCAGATTTTTGCTTTTTTCTAGAGTGTGTAAGACTTTTACTGAACTAATTTTTAACACTATTAACCTTGGTCATTAAGCTCTAGAAGCAACCTCTAAGTCCTCTGTGGACAGGATCTCACTCCAAGTTAGTTGGTTCAACAGGTTTTCAAATTCATTGATAAACCTCTTTGGTATAATGTTTAAGTCCTTTTTACTTTCTTGCTGGTATAAGAACCTTTGTTTCGTTAGTTTCCGTGATACCATTGTCAGATTATGATCCGATAGCCATGTCAAAAAATGTAATGTTTTAGTTATTCTTTCTGGTTTATTACTAAATATGAGATCAATCTGTGTCTGAGATGATGGGGTGATTCTGGTGGGACCTAGTATCAATTGTGTTAGGTCAGATTGACTTGTTATGTCGTTAAGATTTTTCCTTTTTGACTTCTCAGTCCAATTAATGTTTAATTCTCGAACCAAAATCAGCTCTTTGTTCCTGTCAAATTCTTTCAAAATGTTTCTCAGGTGTTCATAAAACATACTATTTGATGATGGGGGTCTATATATACAAATAACAGTGAATTACATGCTGGTGGATAAAATCGTTCTTACTGCCATACATTCAATATCCATACAGTTTAGTTCAATTTCATTGCAGTTTATACAGTCTTTAACATACATGCGTAGTCCACCTCCTCTGCCAGTATTTCGATCTTTTCTAAATATATTATACCCTCGTACTAGGTATGCTGTGTCAGGTGATGAGACTGTCAGCCATGATTCTGACAAACAAAGGAAATCCAGATTTGAGTCCATAAGTAGTTTTTTGAGTTGATCAGTCTTTGAAGCAACGCTTCTAATGTTTAAATGTCCCCCGAGTAACCCTTTAGGTTTTACGGGCGGGTCCCATAAAACTTTTGCGTGATTTGTTGTTTGAAACAGCAGAAAGTTGTGTTGTTTATGAATGGGTGATTTATCACACACTTTTGGGATAGTTGGAAGCACTGGAAGCGCATTTGCCGGAACCGACAGAATAGGGCACAGTGGATTACTTCATAGGGACATCTCAGTCATGGAGAGACGCAGTTTAAAATCGACAGTGGGCCTACCTTGTCCGGTAGATGCAGTGGCGAGATAAGGCCACTGTAGGCCAGGTGACTTTATTTAAAGGGGTGATATAATGCAAAACCGATTTTACCCTGTCATAGTTGAATAACAACAGTTTGGTGGGTAAATAAGACTCAAAATCCCATTGACACCCCTTTGCTATAAAAATCTCATATTAAGAAACTGCTGCTGAAAACGGGCGAATCTCAACAAAGCTGGAAGTTGACGTCAACCTCCCAAGACCTGTACCTTTGTCACGCCCATGGGTGTATTAAGAGAACGGTCACGCCCCAACATTTACATAGGCTACACAACTGACCTGAGCTCAGGCAGTCTTCTGAATCTAGGTCACGCAGATCTTTGCTATTCCATTACAAAATTCACTTCTGAAACCTTTTTATGCGAGAAATCAATTATCTAAAGCTCAAATATGGGCCGTTTTACAAAAATGGATGGCTAATTGCAAATTTTGTCCGACTGTGTGTTGGAGTTCAGCGGCCGGTGCTGCCTGGGTTGCTGCCTCGCCGCCTGGCCTGCTTTACTTCACAGACCCCGGCCTGCTGTGAGCTTGATTGAGCTCCGTTCCGGCTGGCAGCCCACAGCACTCCATACCTGTGCAAAGTCACCATTTTTTGGGCTAATGGACTACCAAACGCCGCTGCTCTGACAGAGCTCCAGGGCCTGCAACTCCCCTCTTCCTGCTAAATGCCCCGTGTATGTGAGTGAGAGCGCGGTCAGTGAGCTTGTTACGCCAGCAATCTCTTACCACAGGTTCCAGTTAATCTTTTAATGTGTGTAATTATAATGTGTTGAGTTATTTAAACAAATGATTAGGGAAATAAACGCTTGTCCACGAGTCTCATTGATAGAGCCTGTGGCTGGATGTAGCTCTATCAATGAGAGCTAGCTAGCCTCCTCTTAGAATTCCTCTGAAATTCACAAAAATTCATTAACTTGAAATCGGACACCTTATAACACCTTTAGCTAGATGTTGTATAAGTGGCGTGACGAAATTCAAACTGTAAATATACTTGAATTATGCCGAAAATGAAGCTAACTATCCGTGATTTGTAGCTAGCACATAGATAGGATTGAAGGGACAGTCGCAGCTAACGAAACACCTAATCTTCACAAATATTCATTAACTTGAAATTGGACACCGTTGTTAGTTTTATAAGATGTTTAGGTAGATGTTGTATAAGTGGCGTGACAAAATTCAAACTGTAAATATACCCGAATTACACCGAAAATGAAGCTAACTATACGTGATTTGTAGCTACACATAGCTAGGATTGAAGGGACAGACGCAGCTAACGAAACCCCTAATCTTCAGAAATATTCATTAACTTGAAATCGGACACCATTGTTAGCTTTATAAGACATTTAGGTAGATGTTGTATAAGTGGCGTGATGAAATTCAAACTGTAGTTAAAGCTGCGAGCAGCGATGGACGGGCCCTCGCGCCTCTGCGCGCGTCGGGCGGACGCCGCTCCTTGCGACCGTGCATTTGCGCGGCACTCAGACGCCACAAACCGTCACCAATGAAAAGGGAACTCCCCGCCAAGTTCAACGATACCTCACACAAGACTCTACGTCATACGGTTCGTTAGCTGTGAAAGGGGGCGTGGCTAAAGCATAGGGGGCGGGTCCAACCATCACCAATTAAAAATGAAGCCTCTGCTGAGATGAATGATACCTCACACAAGACTCTACCTTAAATGGGTTAGCATGTATGAAAGGGGGCGTGGCTTAAGCATAGGGGGCGGGTCAAACCATGACCAATTAAAAACGAAGTCTCTGCTGAGTTAAATGACACCTCACACAAGACTCTACCTTAAACGGTTAAAATGTTATGAAAGGGGGCGTGGCCTGAGTAAGTGGGCATGGCCATATTATAGGGGGCGGCTCAGTATCCCACGTAGACCACACATTCTGAGTTTCATGCAAATTGGATGATGTTTGTCATATAAGGCAGATTTCCTGTTGCCAGCGGGGGGTGCTATGACCAAAAGTCAATTTTGGCCGGTAGGTGTCCTCAGGCCTGGACCCTTGTCAAGTGTGAGAAATTTTGGGCAGACACGACAACGTACACTCAAGTTACAACAACTTCTTTGTTCATCGCTAAACACTCAAAATGGCCGCCACGCCACGCCCACACCGTCTGACGAAAAGTTTTTCTTTTAATAACTTTTCATTGTTAACGTGTTGAGATGGTACCGACCAAGTTTGAAGTCCATCGGATGAAATCTCTAGGAGGAGTTTGTTAAAGTATAGCACCTTGACTTTTAGGCATACTTCCTGTTGCCACTAGGGGGCGCTATGACTTTAAGTAAATATCGGCCTTTATTTGTCTTCAGGGTTGGACTCTTATGAATCCTGAAAAGTTTCGAGGTAATCGGACAACGTACACTCGAGTTACACCCACTTCCTGTTTCGGCGGCGAAACGCACAAAATGGCCACCCTGCCACGGCCTCGCCCTATGACGAAAAGTTTTTCTTTTAACAACTTTTCATCTTTAACTTCTTAAGATGGCACAGACCGAGTTTGAAGTTGATCGGATGAAATCTCTAGGAGGAGTTCGTTAAAGTACGACAAGTGGAAATGGCCAAAATCGCACTAATTTTGAACATTTAATTCAAAATGGCGGACTTCCTGTTGGGTTTAGGGTATGGCTCTAATGAAGTTTTTTGTACATCTTGACATGTTACATATGTGTACCAAGTTTCGTGAGTCTACGTTAAACGCACTGCAGGGGCTCAATTTTCTTAACTTTCTAGGGGGCGCTAGCGAGCCAATTTTGTGCGCCTATTCCCGAAACCCTTAAAATACGTACATTTTCACCAGACTTGATGCGGCCGCCAAATTTGGTGAGTTTTTGAATATGTTAAGCCCCTCAAAAAGCCAATTCATTTGACGGGAAAATAATAGAAAGAAAGAAGAATAATAATTCCTTCAGTTTCAATAGGGCCTTCGCCGCTGTCGGCGCTCGGGCCCTAATAATTACTTCAGTTTCAATAGGGCCTTCGCCGACAGGCCCTAAATATAGCTACTCTAGTTATGCCGGCAGCTGGCAGCCAGTCACGAGTAACTGGAACTGTGGTAAGAGATTGTTGGTGTAACAAGCTCGCTGACCACGCTCTCACTCTCACACACGGGCCATTTAGCTAACAGTAAGAGGGGAGTTGCAGGCCCTGGAGCTCTGTCAGGGAAGCGGCGTTTGGTAGTCCATTAGCCCAAAAACTGTGACTTTGCGCGGGTATGGAGTGCTGTGGGCTTCCAGCCATGACGGAGCTCTATCTACCTCACAGCAGGCCGGGGTCTGTGAATGAAGGCAGGCCAGGTGGCGAGGCAGCAACACAGGCAGCACAGGCCACGAGGCAGCAACACAGGCAGCACCGGCCGCTGAACTCCGACACACAGTCTTACCAAATTTGCAATAACCAACAATTTTCGTAAAACGGCCCATATTTGAGCTTTATATAGTTGATTTCTCGCTTAAAACAGTCTCAGAAGTGAATTTAATAACCCGACAAACAATGTATAACTTTGCAGTGTCTGAAATATGAGACCTGCTGTCGAGTCTCCCATGTATTTCTATGTAGTTTGGTCAAACCAATCAGCGCGCAGTTCATTCTAAATATTCATGAGCATACCATATTTGGAAGAAAAGCTCTTGTTCCAAATAGAGCCATATTCACAGGGTAGTTAAGGGCCTAATAAAATAGCATTCGGGCAATTTTCAGCCCAACCAATGTTACATACGCCATTAGGAGACCTTAAGGAACAGGGTAAAATACCCTGTATAATCATTCTATCACCCCTTTAAAGAAATATTACATTACAAATTTAAATAAAAAAGAAATTATATTTAATGTGATATTTTCAAAACCTGTGACTTCATTACAATATTACAACATTATACTTTATGACTTAAAGTCTGCGTAGTTTCTGTCTCTCCCATGAAGAATTCTTAAGTTATGACAACAAAACTGTTGGCGCATCCACATGATACAAGCCTTCCCTGATCGGGCACCACCCCCACCCTTCCTCCACGCAATTGCTTGTAACCAAGGAGGACAAGGAGGATTAAAAAAACATGGACTCTTTAGAAGAGGTAAATATCTTCACTCGATTTTCTGTGCTCAAAAGTTGCCGGATGACACCATTTTCTAAATGTAGCCATACTGACAAATACAGCGCGAGTTTTGTGGAGGTGGAAGTCTTAATTAGCTTTTAGCATCAACTCATTTGGCAATGGCTTGAATATAACAGACGTTCATTAATATAAAGAAATTATTCACTAAAGCTTTAAATGTAGACTACTAAAGGAAATTCAACAAAAAACTGAAAAGTGAATCATATATCCATAGGAGAGCAATTCATTTTTCAACAACTGAAGAGTTAAATATGAAGATAGTTTTTTTTTTTTTTAATTGGGCTACTGTATATTCACCCCACCCCAGGAGACAAAGGTGTAATGATGTCACAGCTACTGTATCTGGGCAGTCCCCTCTGACTACAGTATATAAATCTGCTGCATCCTTAAATATCATAATGTGTATGTGTATGAAAGGGCAGCTTGAGTATTCAGGGGTTGAAATATTTAGCTGCTTTCCTTTTAACCTGGACCAGCCATGGCAATGCCTGCTGCAAAGCTTCTTATGTTACTTTCTCTCTTTGGGGGCAAACCCACGTCAGCTGCTGCGCTGGATAACTGTGTTTTCTTGGGGGAAGAGGAGAAAAATAGTCTGTATGAAGATGGAGATGTAGTTATAGGGGGCTTATTCCCTTTACACTACAGCCCTGTGTCTTCTCTTCCAACATACAAAACAAAACCAACAGCTAATATGTATAAGTAGTGAGTGAATATTTGACTAAATTTGATAGTAGTTGGCTTGTTTGCTTTATTTTTTTATTTTATTTGTTTATTTGATAGGGACCATGCATATTTATGAACATTGTTGTATAAAAACACCATGTTAATATGCCAGAATTAGTACAAATAACTACTTTTCATCTGCAATCCCTAGGTGTTGTGTTGTATACAGTCAATTTATTATTTATTTGTGTATGTATCTGTGTATTTTAATATACACATATATTTGTGCTGTGTGATGATCTGCTTTTCACTTTTGTACAGTTTCAGCTCTCGCGCCTTGCGCTGGATGCAGACTATGACTTTTGCAATCAAAGAAATCAACCAGCGCAGTGACCTCCTCCCACAGCTTAAGCTGGGTTTCCACATCCGTGACAGCTGTGATGACATACCTGTGTCACTGAGAGCATCTTTGCTGTTGGTGAACGGCCAGCCAGAGATAGGCACCAGAGCCGAGAGAGTGAACAGAGACAAAGGTCAAGAAAGAAACAGTTCTAATTTAGGTTGTGCTGCCGTACCTAGTACGGTGTCCCCAGTAATCATAGGAGATGCTGCTTCTGGTTTGTCTATGGCTCTGCTTAGCTCATTCCATATACCCCTGGTGAGAATACCTAACAGTCTGTGAACTTTTGTTTTCATAATGTTAATACTTTTACATTACACTTTTACGGTTTTCTTTGATTAAGTACCCTAGTGTTGCATATCATTGCTGTAACTGTGAAAACTAAGTATCTTTAAAATATTAACAGCCCTGAAATCAGTTTTCTGAAAAGTAAATTTTCTGATAATGCAATGGGTTTTTAAACTTCTTTTTTTTTTTTTAGGAAGTAGGGATGTTCTCAAACCATAGAGAAACACTTAATCCTAAACCAGTATTATGCGTTTGGTATAAAACATGATAATTTTATTTTCAGAAATGTATAAAAGATTTAAAATGTCCATATTTTAAAATCAGTGTTAACTTATCTTCCATTTTCATCAGTGAGTGTTTAAGTTGCTAGACTCCAAACACTATTTTAATTTTGAATGCAGGGAAAACTCTGCACTCTGCACTGAGAAAATACTACCATCTTTACAGATGGTAGTATTTTTGTATTTTGTATTTTGTGGTGAAATTTGATTCTTGTTCAACGGCCTTTTCAGTAAGTCAAAGTGTGCAGAATGTTAATTATTGTTTTCTATAATACCAGGTGAGCTATTGTGCATCTTGCAGCTGTCTGATTAACCAAAAGGATTTCCCAACATTCATGCGCACCATGCCCAGTGACGCTTTCCACATCAGAGCCTTGGCCCAGCTGGTTAGCTACTTTGGCTGGACCTGGGTGGGAGTCATTGGGTTGGAATCTGATCATGCCCGCTTTGCCATCCAGCTCTTCCTGCAGGAGTTGGTACAGTATGGTGTGTGTGCTGCCTACACTCACTTCTACCCTGTTGTCCTGAGTCAGCAGGCTCTAGATGAGCTTCTGGATGTCATTCAGGTATCTATGGGTCAATACAATTTCCAAGGGGTGTACAAAATAACATGAACACCTGAAACAAATATTACCTTTGTAAATCTTATAATTCTCAATTGTTGTTAGGATTGTTTCAGAAAGGTGTTGATTAAACTCTAGTGTCATTTCACGACAGTTTGGGATGTTGTATTGTGATACTGAATAGTCAAGGGCAATGGGCGAAGTTGTCATTTGTACATTTATATTACACTTGAAATGAACACATTTGAATTAAATTAATCTTTCTGTCTTCCATACATGTAACAAAATAATAAAAACATGACCACATTTCTGAATATTTTCTGCACTAATCCTGAAAATTATGGTTTATTTAATTGATAATATTAATCCTGTATTTACATCTCTGACCACCCCCCCAAAAAAAAAAAAAAATCTATCTGCATTGAAATTCAAATACTGTAGTAAGACTAAGAAATATAATTAAATCAATTCTGGTCTGCCATTTGCTCTTAGCTTTGATTGATGTTCAGTTGTTGTGTTTTTGTATAAGAACAAAATTATACTTCAAATAATATTTAGAAAGTGTCCATCATCAATAAGAAGTTACAAAGTGTTGGCATGATTGTAACACTGCAAACTGTCATGAAAAATGACCTTAACGTTTATTCAACACTTCTATGACAGTGTTGCAACTTATTTTGAAGCATTTGAGGCTCATAGATCGGACTGAATTGTCATAGAACATGTTTCTGTTATTTTATGTATTTATTTTGCACCCCCTGTACGCATGGCTTGTTCATATACAGTACATATTCATTAGCGTGCAATAACCTATATTATGCGTGCTTGAAATGTGAATCATTAAAGTTCTTAAAACAGTTTAAATGTCATTAAATATTAACTATACACCTATATTTTTACTATTCAGATGTCGTCCTCAAAGGTCATCATTAACTTCTGTAGTGATTCAGAAATGAATTGGATTCTAAGAGAGGTCCAACGTCGGAATTTAACCGGCCTGCAGTGGATAGCTAGTGAGGCTTGGACCACTACCAAAACACTCTGGGAAAACTTTGGAGGCCTACTGGCGGGAACACTAGGATTTGCCATCCAGCGAGCTGATGTGATTCCAGGGCTGAAACAACACCTCATGAGTCTCAGACCATCCAGTATTCATAAATCAGCTTTCTTGGCAGAATTTTGGGAAGAGTTGTTTAACTGCCGACTGAACTGGTCAGTGAACAGCCACTCTCACGTGGGCGACAATTACCTCGACAGATTGCCATGTAAAGGGACTGAGGATTTAAATGATGTTTACTCTACCTATTCTGATGTGACACAGCTAAGAGTGTCATATAATGTCTACAAGGCTGTGTATTTGGTGGCCCATGCTTTGCAAGATATGAGTAACTGCATAGTTGGACAGGGGCCTTTACCTAATGGCACCTGTGCAGACCCAAAGAATGTTAAACCTTGGCAGGTGAGACTAATTATATAAGTATAAAAAAAGAAAAAAAGATGAGAGTCAAGTGCACCAATGTTTGTTTTTAGATAACCTGTTTCCCTTACTTCCTCAGCTAATTCACTACATGAAGCGTGCAAATTTTTCTACACTGGGGGAGAAAGTCATCTTTGATCAAAACCGTGACCCCATTGCTTATTATGATCTCTTGAACTTGCAAAGGATGCCTGACGGCTCACTACATATGGTAAAAGTAGGTTTCTATGACGCCTCCTTGCCCGCTGGACGCAGCCTGGTCATAAACGACTCCATGATTAAGTGGCCTGTTGGGAAGCAGGTGTGTTCTCTACAAACAGGCTTGAGACCATGTTCACCTCTTAGGATCTTGTATGAACTGTTGATCAACACATCAGTTAATTTGTTCTTAATATTGTGCAATATAATTTATCGTTAAACAAACAGAAGAACATGACACCTTTAAATATAATTTCAAGCTAACAGCAATTGCATGTGAATGTTGCAAAAATAAACCCTACTAATAATCACCCATTAATGATTGTTATATCAAATTCCAGTTAAGTACGATGGCCATGAGAGCTCAATGCACTTTGTTATCAATGAACGTTAGCAAGGAAGTTACATTCACAATTGTCACCAAGTAATGTACAAGGACTAAACTAAATTGCAAATTGTTTTAAAATAAGTCAAAATAGGTTTGACAACATGAATACTATTTCTAAATGTATACCGACCCTTTCTAAAATTAAAGAACCGGCAGCAGTTACTAAATTGTTAACTAGTTTAACATCTTAGTCCCCTGTTATTGGTTCCAAAAGTAAATAGTAATGTAATAGCCAGTTAACATAATGTTATGTTATGTCAAAATTATTGTGTGTATTTTGCCAGATTTTTCAAATTGCCAGGCTAATAAGCAAAAGAATAATGCCTGTTTCTGGTTGTGTTTTTCTCTATTAGCAGAGTTTTTGGTAAATGCTGCACATGTGTTGTCGAATTGGTGATGTTCTATTAATTTGCTTGTGTTTTGTTTATTTGCAGTGCTAGACTTGTTTTTCTAATGTTTATTTCCCCTAAAATATCTGACCTTGACTATATTGAATTGTATCTGTGCAAAGTTTGTCACTAGAGAGGTGTCCTCACATTCCTCTCCTTAAGGTGAATATGTCTATGCACTCTGATATCTGAGACTCAAACGCATTCTGGGCAAGCTTGATTAGGTACATCAATAATCTGGTAAACCAATTGCTGTCTAATACGCAAAAGACAGCAAAGAAACCTGAAACCTCCAATGTGGAGTAGACTGTCAGTACAGAGAGCGAAAAACATACTATCAACAGTTGTGAGTCACTGCCAGTTACAAGCTAGCCTGGTCCTACCAGACTCTTGTACATTTCCTTTGTACAGAGAGTCTGGCCACTCTCCATTGACAAGTATTAACTTTCTTGAAGGCAGGTACTCTGTTGAAGTTTAAAACTATTGGATCTGCCCATAGCCACTCTGGATATGCCATAACCAATCGCTAACGTTTGGTTGTGACGTCGGCTTAGCATTGCTAGTGTTCGCCTTAGCCAACTCCTTCACCACTAATGGAGTGAGCTGGAAAATCATACTTTTCCCGAACCCTGTGGGGAGGAGGGCCACAACCTCATGGCCACCAACAAAACTCAGCAAAGATTTTTATTGCTCGGGCTTTAACTTCTGGATATTTATCCAAGTCTCACGGCAGTTAGTGAAATGGTCACGTAATTTAATCTATTGATTCGTGTACACGGACGCGTTTATCTCCTTTTTTTCAAACCAATGTATTTCAATGGGAAGCATATTTCGTGATCACAGCACAATTCATTAAGCACAACTACATTAGCAAGTAGTATCAGATTTTTGGGCTTTCATACTACTAGTATGAAAGCCGAATAGGGAGGTTGGTTGGGGTGGTGGATGGGTCAAATAACACAGGACTTTCACCCAGGAGACCGGGGATTGTGTCCCGCGTGTCAACCATCGCTTTCATCTTTTACTAAACCCAGCCGTCCCGTTGTTGTCCAGCGTCCCGTTATTGTTTTCCTAAACCCAACCGTCCCGTTCTTCTTTTTCTAAACCCAACCATCCCGTTGTTGTCCCGTGTGTCACGGAAACGTACGCCCACCCACGACCTTTCCTTAACTTAAGGGGCCATGTTCATTTCACGGAATTCTGGGAGATCAGGTTGTAAAAAACGTGCTGACCATCCCGAAATTTTTTTTTCTGACCATCACAAAAAAAGGAGATAAACGTGTCCATTTACACGAATCAATAGATTAAATTACCATGACCATTTCAGAAACTGAGACTGGACACTAGACTGGGTTGGGATAATCGGCAGCGTTGCCACAATGGACTGAATGGTTTTGCTCGCATCTTTCTCTGCCGCCATTACGGAACTACAACTCAAGTTCGCCAATCTCAGCAAGCAGGCCACCCAATTAGGTCACCATGTTGCGGGGCAGTGAGGGAGAAAGGGTAGATTACTTTCAGCCTCTTTTCAGATATGTATTTCACTCTTCATGTGGGTAAACCACATAAAACATAACATAGTAGTTTTACATTGCACATGAAAATGATTCTGGAGTGGGACTTTAACTATACCAAGTCAATGTCAATAGCTACATTTGTGAATTGGCTATAGTTGAAGTAAATGCAGTGTGAAAATAGTATTTTACAGATATAATTTAATTAAATTTTATTGAATTAATGCAAAATTCGAATTTCAAGATGAATTTCCCAAAAAATGTCAAGGTACAGCTAAATAAATGCAGCAATTATGTTTATAAGACAACATAAATTCATATTATGTGTAATCATTTTTACAGGATTCTTACACTCCCTCATAATCCTCTTAATTATGTATTAAAAAATCACAAAATTGAATAAAGTTTTAGTTGAAACACAGCTTTTATAGATCACATTGTACTTGTAGCTTATAGTTTGTATCTGAAATAGATATTTCATAACAAAGCAGAGACACTGTCTAATATTAATTAAAATCAATGTCTTTCTGAGTGGCTGAACTTTGCCTCTCAGGCTTCCCGGTCTGTATGCAGCGACAGTTGTCCTCCAGGTTCCCGCATCGCCAGGAGAAAGGGGGAACCCATCTGCTGTTTTGACTGTGTCCCCTGTGCTGAGGGAGAAGTTAGTAATATGACTGGTGTGTTGTGTTCTGTCTTTTATCACCATATCTCCTGTATGCTGACCTGTTTCTGTCTAAATGTGGCTTTACCTTCTCTTCCCATCTCCAGATGCTTTAGAGTGCTCACGTTGCTCAGAGAACACATGGCCCAATAAAGGCAGAGATCTCTGCATCCCAAAGACTATTGAGTTCCTGTCTTACCATGAGTTAATGGGTATTGTGCTGTGTGTTGTATCTGTTCTCGGAGCTTGCATTTCTCTTTCCATCCTCGCAATATTCTTCACATACAAAGACACGCCACTGGTCCGGGCCAACAACATGGAATTGAGCTTCCTTTTGCTGGTGTTTCTTGCTGTCTGCTTCCTTGTTGGCCTGCTGTTCATTGGTGAGCCTTCAGACTGGCTTTGCCGTTTCAGGTACCCAGCATTTGGGATCAGTTTTGCTCTATGCATTTCGTGCCTCCTGGCCAAGACAGTTGTGGTCCTAATGGTTTTCAGGTCCACACTGCCAGGAAGTAATGTCATGAAGTGGTTTGGACCCA
Organism: Perca flavescens; assembly: GCF_004354835.1. NCBI lineage: Eukaryota > Metazoa > Chordata > Actinopteri > Perciformes > Percidae > Perca > Perca flavescens. The sequence goes on from NC_041333.1 coordinate 13,499,993, forward strand.
ACCAGCAGAGAGCAAGTGTGCTTTTAGGAACAGCTGTTCAGGTATAAACACTTTCCACAAGTCATCTCTATACATATCTTTTCAACTGTGTTGATTTAAAATGAACATCCTGTTATTCCCTCCGCTCAGGTAATAATCTGTGCTATCTGGCTGCTTACCAGTCCACCTCATGCCAAAAACAACACAGCATACAGTGCTACCATCATCATTGAGTGTGTTACTGGTTCAGAGGTTGGCTTCTGGTGTGTTCTTGGATACATCGGCATCTTGGCCTGCATGTGCTTCCTAATGGCATTTTTGGCTCGGAAGCTGCCTGATAATTTTAACGAGGCCAAGTTCATCACCTTAAGTATGCTGATATTCTTCGCAGTGTGGATTACTTTTATTCCAGTTTATGTGAGCACAGCTGGGAAACATACAGTGGCTGTCCATGTTTTTGCTATTTTAGCCTCAGCTTTTGGTCTCCTGTTTTGCATTTTTTCTCCAAAGTGCTATGTCATCATTCTTAAACCAGAAAAAAACAGCAAGAAAAACTTGATTAAAAAATGAAAATTCCAGTATGTTGCTAAATAATTTATATGTATAAGAAAGCAATTACAATAAAATATATCTGTGGTAATCAATTATTAAAGATCCATGTTCGAAATTCAATAAAGCAAAACATTTTGAAATCCTGTTGCCTCAATGCTAGCTAACACATTGACACATACACACATAATGCATCTTATGATGCACATCATCAGTGATTTTTCTTGGGGTTATCATGTGTTTTTGGTCTTTTAACAATCAGACAACCTTGCCCATGCAGGTGACCCCAGATAGCATTTCCGCACCCATGACTCTCCTTTCCTAGTCCACAGCCACGTTGAGGCCATTTCACCTGCCTCTGTGACAGACTTGATAGCCCTTTGCTGATCCCTGTGGGACTGGCCTGCAAACCCTCAACATCCCACCTCGATAGACTTGCACCTTGCTCGCCTCCTGTTTTTTTTTTGCACTGTCAAACGACGGGTGACCACAGCTGTATTATGACTTAACACATTCAGTATAGATACAGCCACTGTAGGCCAGGTAACTTTATATAAAGTGATATTACAGTACAAATTTAAATAAAAAAGAAATTACATTTAATGTGACATTTTCAAAACCTGTGACTTCTTCATTACAATATTACAACATTATACTTTATGACTTAAAGCTATGCTATGCTATGCTGTGCGTAGTTTCTGTCTCCCCCATGAGGGATTCTAAGTTATGACAACACAACTGTTGGCGCATCCACATGATAAAAGCCTTCCCTGATCGGGCACCACCCCCACCCTTCCCCCACGCAGTTACTTGTAACCAAGGAGGACACGGAGGATTAAAAAAACATGATGGACTCTTTAGAAGAGGTAATTATCTTTGCTTGATTTTCTGTGCTCAAAAGTTGCCAGATGACACCATTTTCTAAACTTAGCCATAATGACAAATACAGAGCGAGTTTTGTGGAGGTGAAAGTCTTAATTACAGTGGGGCAAAAAAGTATTTAGTCAGCCACCAATTGTGCAAGTTCTCCCACTTAAAAAGATGAGAGAGGCCTGTAATTTTCATCATAGGTACACTTCAACTATGAGAGACAAAATGAGAAAAAAAAAATCCAGAAAATCACATTGTAGGATTTTTAATGAATTTATTTGCAAATTATGGTGGAAAATAAGTATTTGGTCAATAACAAAAGTTCATCTCAATACTTTGTTATATACCCTTTGTTGGCAATGACAGAGGTCAGACATTTTCTGTAAGTCTTCACAAGGTTTTCACACACTGTTGTTGGTATTTTGGCCCATTCCTCCATGAAGATCTCCTCTAGAGCAGTGACGTTTTGGGGCTGTCGCTGGGCAACACAGACTTTCAACTCCCTCCAAAGATTTTCTATCGGGTTGAGATCTGGAGAATGGCTAGGCCAATCCAGGACCTAGAAATTCTTCTTACGAAGCCACTCCTTTGTTGCCCTGTCGGTGTGTTTTGGGTCATTGTCATGCTGAAAGACCCAGCCACGTTTCATCTTCAATGCCCTTGCTGATGGAAGGTTTTCACTCAAAATCTCACAATACATGGCCCCATTCATTCTTTCCTTTACACGGATCCCTTTGCAGAAAAACAGCCCCAAAGCATGATGTTTCCACCTCCATGCTTCACAGTAGGTATGGTGTTCTTTAGATGCAACTCAGCATTCTTTCTCCTCCAAACATGACGAGTTGAGTTTTTACCAAAAAGTTCTATTTTGATTTCATCTGACCACATGACCATTTTCTAAACGTAGCCATACTGACAAATACAGAACGAGTTTTGTGGAGGTGAAAGTCTTAATTAACTTTTAGCATCAACTCATTTGGCAATGGCTTAAATATAACGGACGTTCATTAACATGAAAAAATTAAGCTTTAAATGCAGACTACTAAAAGAAATTCAACCAAAAACAGAAAAGTGAATCATATATCCATAGGAGAGCAATTCATTTTTTAACAACTGAAGAGTTAAATATGAAGATTTTTTTTTTTTTTAATTAGGCTACTGTATATTCACCCCACCCCAGGAACCAAAGGTGTAATGATGTCACAGCTACTGTATCTGGGCAGTCCCCTTCTGATGTATGTGTCCTAACTACAGTATAAATCCGCTGCATCCTTAAATATAATGTGTATGAAAGGGCAGCTTGAGTATTCAGGGGTTTAAATATTTAGCTGGAGCTTTCCTTTAAACCTGGACCAGCTATGGCAATGCCGGCTGCAAAGCTTCTTATGTTACTTTCTCTCTTTGGAGGCAAACCCACCTCAGCTGCTGCTCTGGATAACTGTTTTTTCATGGGAGAAGAGGAGAATAATAGTCTGTACGAAGATGGAGATGTAGTTATAGGGGGCTTATTCCCTTTACACTACAGCCCTGTGTCTTCTATTCCAACATACAAAACAAAATCAACAGCTAATATGTATAAGTAGTGAGTGAATATTTGACTGAATTTGATAGTAGTTGGCTTGTGTTGTATACAGTCAATTTATTATTTATGTGTGTGTGTATGTGTGTATTTTTTGTATGATGAACTGTTTTTCACTTTGTACAGTTTCAGCTCTCGTGCCTTGCGCTGGATGCAGACTATGACTTTTGCAATCAAAGAAATCAACCAGCGCAGTGACCTCCTCCCACAGCTCAAGCTGGGTTTCCACATCCGTGACAGCTGTGATGACATACCTGTGTCACTGAGAGCATCTTTGCTGTTGGTGAACGGCCAGCCAGAGATAGGCACCAGGGCCGAGAGAGTGAACACAAGCAAAGGTCAAGAAAGGAACATTATTTCTAATTTAGGCTGTTCTGCCGTACAAAGTACTGTGTCCCCAGTAATCATAGGAGATGCTGCTTCTGGCTTGTCTATGGCTCTGCTAAGAAGCCTGGGTTCTTTCCATATACCCCTGGTGAGACCGCCTTATAGTCTGTGAGCTTTTGTTGTGATAGTGTTAATAATATGTCTTTGCAATGCCTTTTGCAGTTTCTTTATGTTGATGAAGTAGGCCTACCATACAATTGCAAATCATTGATGTACTGTTAAAACTATAGTTCTTCAAAATGTTCACTTTACAGAGAAAAGGACACCAGCCCCATTTAATTTTTAAGATAATGCACTATTCAGATACTACATTTTTAAGATGTTTAATTTTGCCTAAGAATAATGAATTGTCTCGACCCAATACTTTATAATTCAGTTAATTTGAAAAATTCCAAATTTGGCAGAGCATGTTTTTTTTTTAGTGGAGAAGGATAAAATGTCTTGCTGTTGATCCGATATTCAAGTATACAGTGCTTCCTTTTTAAATGTAGTATTATGCTTATAGTGAAAAAAATGGCAAAATTGTATTTTAGACATTTATAGAACATGTCTATATTTTAAACTCATCTTCCATTTTTACAGTTGAGTGGTTAAGTTGCTTAGTGCAGAGAAGAGTGCTTGTAAAGACGGTGGTATTGTGTGGTGAAATGTGATCCTTGTTCAACAAGGCTTTTCAGTGAGCCAAAGTGTGCAGAAGGTTAATTGTTGTTTTCTATAATACCAGGTGAGCTATTTTGCATCCTGCAGCTGTCTGAGTAACCAAAGGGATTTCCCAACATTCATGCGCACCATGCCCAGTGACACCTTCCAGATCAGAGCCCTGGCCCAGCTGGTTAGATATTTTGGCTGGACCTGGGTGGGAATCATTGGCGTGGAATCTGATTATGCTCGCTTTGCCATCCAGCTCTTCCTGCAAGAGTCGGTACAGTACGATGTGTGTGCTGCATACACTCACTTCTACCCTGTTGTCCTGAGTCAGCAGGCTCTAGATGAGCTTCTGGATGTCATTCAGGTACATTTGGGTCAATATAACATTTTAATACATATATATATATATGTATATATGTATATATGTATATATGTATATATATATATATATATATATATATATATATGTATATATATATATATATATATATATATATATATATATATGTGTGTATATAAATGAAAGCTAGGATTTATTGCAGGTTTATGCTATTTTTCTGTATGTATTAAAATGTCAAAAGTTTTAGAACACACCAGTTTTTCCAGGTTTTTATTGAAATTCATGCAGTTCAATGTCTTATTGTACTCTGAAATGAAAGAATAGAACAAATAAATAATTGAAGTTAAAAAAGAAATCATTGAATCAATTTATAAACCAAAATGTATTCTAAATTTTTGACACATCAAAGTAGCCCCCTTTGGCAGATATAACAGCTGAACACACTCGTGGCATTCTTTCTACAATGAAAATCAAATGTTCTTCAGAAAGTTCTTCCCAACTCTGTTGCAGAAGTTCCCATGAATGCGTGGCATTTGTAGGTTTCACTTTTCTGTTCAGTTCATCCCAAACCAGCTCAATGGGGTTTAAGTCTGGTGACTGTGCTGGCCACTCCATGTTTTTAAGCTTACCATCTTGTTCTTTTTTCCTAAGGTAGTTCTGTTATAGCTTGGACATATGTTTGGGTCATTATCTTGCTGTAGGATGAACCCCTGACCAACTAGGCGCATACCAGAGCGTATTGCATGGTGCTGCAAAATGCTGTGGTAGCCGTTTTGGTTCAGGGTGCCTTTCACTCTGAACAAATCACCGACCGTGGATCCAGCAAAACAGCCCCAGACCATCACATTTCCTCCTCCATGTTTGACAGTTGATGTCACACACTGAGGAACCATCATTTCGCCTATTCAGATTTAAAATTTTGATTCATTCATTCATAACACCTTCTTCTAGTCTTCAGTAGTCCATTGTCAGTGTTTATTGGCCCAGGCAAGCCTCTTTTTCTTATTCTGACGTCTTAGCAATGGCTTTCTTGCTGCAACTCGACCTATAAAACCTGCAGCTGGAAGTCTACTCTTTACAGTTGAAACTGAGACTTGCTTATTACGACCACTATTAAGCTGTGCTTGAAGCTGTTGTCCTGTGAGCCGCCTATCACGCAAGCTGTTGCATCTCAGAAACTTGTCTTCTGATTCTGTTGTGGCTTTGGGTCTGCCAGACCTCTTCCTGTCAGAATTTCCCCCAGTTTCTAAGTGCCTTTTGATGGTGAAGAATACTGTACTCACTGACACCTTGACTTTCTTTGCAATTTCTCTGTAGGAAAGACCAACATTCTTAAGTGTTATGATGGTCTGTTGTTAATTGCCTTTTTCCCGCCATTTTTATGGCAACACACTACTTTCTGCAGTACAATACTGTTCAAATAGTGCTCACGAGGGTACGGTACCACAGTGTGTTCCAACAATACTTTTATACAAACGGAAGGGGTTGTAAGTAATCCAGACAAGTTGGAACACCTGTGGGAATTGGTAGCACCTACTTTCAAAGTTTGATCAACCTCCATTGCTGCAGAACAGCTTTACATTGTTAACCCATTTCTTGTTCCCTGAAAAAGGCCTTTTTGTATAATTCTGAAATGTACATTATTTTTCAGTTTTGGGTAACCTTACTTTTTCTTTTAACCTCAGGCAGTTCACCACTTACCTTTTGTACCATTTCAAGCTATTAATTGGACTTGAGCTGCTAAAATTTCAATAGAAAACTAGAAAAATGGGGGTGTTCTAAAATTTTTGACGAGTAGTGCATATGTGTGTGTGTGCATTTATATAACACTTTAAATTAAAGCATTGTTGGTAATTTGTTCTTTGTGTCAAATTAACATAATTAGAAATGTGACTCTCTTCATATTTAATGCACTCTGAACCCTGAAGCCTAACATATTTTTCATTTAGGCTCCCCAAGCTTAGTAATGCAATGCTACAAACTTTGTCCTGACTAATAATCAAAAAGTTAATTCACTCTTCTCTGACACAGTTTCTCAGCTTAATTTGAAACCTCTTTTAGCTGATATATTGAACTAAATTGCCATGTAACATGTTTCTGTTATTAAATATTTTAACTTTTTAGATGGCGTCCTCAAAGGTCATCATTAACTTCTGTAGTGAGTCAGAGATGAATGGCATTCTGAGAGAGATCCGACGTCAGAATATAACCGGCCTGCAGTGGATAGCAAGTGAGGCTTGGTCGACTGCCAAATCACTCTGGGAAGAGTTTGGAGATCTGCTGACAGGAACACTAGGATTTGCCATCCAGCGAGCTGATGTGATTCCAGGGCTGAAACAACACCTCACGAGTCTCAGACCGTCCAGTATTCATAAATCAGCTTTCTTGGCAGAATTTTGGGAAGAGATGTTTAACTGCCGACTGAACGGGTCAGTGAACAGCCACTCTCACGGGGGCGACAATTACCTCGACAGATTGCCATGTAAAGGGACTGAGGATTTAAATGATGTTTACTCTGCCTATTCTGATGTGACACAGCTAAGAGTGTCATATAACGTCTACAAGGCTGTGTATTTGGTGGCCCATGCTTTGCAAGATATGAGTAACTGCAGAGTCGGACAGGGGCCTTTACCTAATGGCACCTGTGCAGACCCAAAGAATGTTAAACCTTGGCAGGTGAGACTAATTGTTGCTAATTAAAAAATAAATAAAAAAAGGATAAATAAGAAGTCAGTGTTCCATAGTGTTTATATAACCTATTTCCCTTGCTCCCTCAGCTAATCCACTACATGAAGCGTGCTAATTTTTCTGCACTGGGGAAAAAAGTCAACTTTGATCAAAACGGTGACCCCATTGCTTATTATGATCTCATGAACTGGCAAAGGATGCCTGACGGCTCACTACATTTGGTAAAAGTAGGTTTCTATGACGCCTCCTTGCCTGCTGGACACAGCCTGGTCATAAATGACTCAGTGATTCAGTGGCCTGTTGGGAAGCAGGTGTGTTCTCTACAAACAGGCTTGAGACCATGTTCACCTCTTAGGCTCTTGTATATACTGTTGATCAACACATCAGCTAATTTTTTCTCATTATTGTGTAAAATAATTTATTGTTAAACAAACAGAAGAAAATGTAACCTTCATATATAAAACACAAACCCCACTAATAACCCAATATTGATTGTGATAACAACTTGCAGTTAAGTATAACTATGATGCTATTGTAACGGGATTTTGTGTACCTGAAGTGATCACACCTTTTAATGTGTATCTGAAATATTTTCTTCAGAAATGTTATTGCATAACAAAGCAGAGACATTGTCTAATTTAATTAAAATCAGTGTCTTTCTGAGTAGCTGAACTTTGCCTCTCAGGCTTCCCGGTCTGTATGCAGCGACAGTTGTCCTCCAGGTTCGCGCATCGCCAGGAGAAAGGGGGAACCCATCTGCTGTTTTGACTGTGTCCCCTGTGCTGAGGGAGAAGTTAGTAACACAACTGGTGTGTTGTGTTATGGCTTTAATCACTCTTTCTCTTGATCTGCTTGTATCTAATTGTGGCTTTTCTAAACTAAAGATTTCTCTTCCCATCTCCAGATTCTTTAGAGTGCTCACGTTGCTCAGAGAACACATGGCCCAATAAAGGCAGAGATCTCTGCATCCCAAAGACTATTGAGTTCCTGTCTTACCATGAGTTAATGGGTATTGTGCTGTGTGTTGTATCTGTCCTCGGAGCTTGTTTTTCCCTCTCAATCCTCGCTATATTCTTCACATACAAACACACACCACTGGTCCGGGCCAACAACATGGAATTGAGCTTCCTTTTGCTGGTGTTTCTTGCTGTCTGCTTCCTTGTTGGCCTGCTGTTCATTGGTGAGCCTTCAGACTGGCTTTGCCGTATCAGGTACCCAGCATTTGGAATCAGTTTTGCTCTATGCATTTCGTGCCTCCTGGCCAAGACAGTTGTGGTCCTAATGGCTTTCAGGTCCACACTGCCAGGAAGTAATGTCATGAAGTGGTTTGGACCCAACCAGCAGAGAGCAAGTGTGCTTTTAGGAACAGCTGTTCAGGTATAAACACTTTCCACAAATACACTCTATACAAATCTTTTCAACTGTGTCTATTTAAAATGAACATCCTGTTTTTCCCTCCACTCAGGTAATAATCTGTGCTATCTGGCTGTTTACCAGTCCACCTCATGCCAACGACAACAGAGATTACAGTGCTACTATCATCATTGAGTGTGTTACTGGTTCCGAGGTTGGCTTCTGGTGTGTTCTTGGATACGTTGGCATCTTGGCCTGCATATGTTTCCTAATGGCATTTTTGGCCCGGAAGCTGCCTGATAATTTTAATGAGGCCAAGTTTATCACCTTCAGCATGCTGATATTCTTCGCAGTGTGGATTACTTTTATTCCAGTTTATGTGAGCACAGCTGGGAAACATACAGTGGCTGTCCATATTTTTGCTATTTTAGCCTCAGCTTTTGGTCTCCTGTTTTGCATTTTTGCTCCAAAGTGCTATGTCATAATTCTAAAACCGGAAAAAAACAACAAGAAAAACATGATTCAAAGATGAAAATCACAGCATGTTGTTGAAGAATTTACATAAATAAGAAAGCAATTGCAATGAAATATATCTGTGCTGTCACATGAATTAATAAAGATTCATGCTGTAAATCCAATAAAGCAAACCTTTTTTGGAATACTGTTGCCTCAATGCTAGCTAACACATTGACACATGCACACTTAATGCATATTGTCATCATCAGTGATGTTTCTAGGGGTCATCAGGTGTTTTGGGTCTTTCAACAATCAGACAACCTTGCCCAGGTGACCCAGTCCGGATTGATCAAGCCATGGCAGATAGCACTAGTGCACCCATGGCTCTCCTTTCCTAATCCACAGCCACCTTGAGGCCATTTCAGCTGCCTCTCTGACAATTGTGCACCTCTCTTTGCAGTGGCATTTCGCCATCAGCTCGGCATACTACAGCCAATCCATCTTATTGACTGTTCAGCTTGAAAATGGTAGTGAGGAATGCAAACAAACAACTGTGAGCGCACACAAGGCTCCTTTCATTTTTCATCTCATCTGATCAATCAAATACACATAAGAGCTGTCAAAACTGGCCAAGAATGACGTTTGAATGGTCCTTCTAAAAAACACATGGGTTCCAAGGATTGGAATAGCTATTTTTGCACATTATGTCCATAAGATGGCAAAAGTACAATGAGATATACATAACTACTTGTATATTTATTTTAACAATAGCATGTCTTTTAAAAAATCTCTAAGGATTCCAAGATGGCGGACGAGTAGTAGACGCGTTTGACTCCCGTTCCCAAGCTCTTTCATATACTTTCATCTCTAAAAGTCTGTATTCCCTTCTCCACCTTTTGCAACAAGTTTATATAACTTATGAACATCGCATGACCTTCGCAGATATGGCTTCTAAGGCTTAAAGCAAAATAAAAAAAGACATTGCCCCAAAGGACGATGTAGCCGCATGCAACGTAAGCATGGCCACACTGACTAACTTGCTGGAGGGCCACAAAGCAGACCTTTCTGCTGAATTTAAGATGACCATCTCTGCCCTTGAGTCGGAAAAATTGACCTGGTGCAAGCGACTGAATGCTAACTAGTTGTATTGCCAGCTCCGGCTAACGCTAGCTGAATTAGAGCCTGGACTTTGGACTCCACTGCTGCGTAGTGGTCTCATGTTGTTGTTTTCCACACTCTTCTTTTTGGCCAATGTGGCAGCATGGTGGGTTATGCCTCTAAACTAGAGCTGGATGCAGATGTTTCATTGCAGTAGTTCTTTCTTTTTCTTTTTCTTTTTCTTTTTCTTTTTTCTTTTTTCTTTTTCTCTCTATAGCGGTTACTATCAATATTGATCAGTTGCCTAACTTTCCTAACCAACCTCTAAGTTCTATGATTGATAAATTCCTATCACAAAGCTCAATTCAACGGGGCCTCTCATTTCAAACATAAAGTCAAACTGTTTGGGTGCCCTAAGGACCACTTGGAGTCAGGATCTCGGTGTTACTTTAGCAGGTGAGCAATGGGAACAGATATTAGACCATGTATACTCATCTTCGCCTTATACAGTGCAAGATTCTACACAGAGCCCACCTTACAAACGCAAGAATAGCTAGAATATACCCCAATAGAACTGATAAGTGCAACAGGTGTAATAAATCGCCTCCCGACTACATGCACGTTTCTGCTCTGTCCCAGCAAGTATCAGCTTTCTGGTCTGCAGTATTTGGTACAATTAGCACAGTCCTAGACAAACCAGTACAGCTCGACCCCCTCTCTGCCCTCTTCGGAATCTCTCACACACTCATCACGTCCAAAACCGCAAATCAGGTGATTGAATTTACCACACTCCTCGCTAGGAGGCTCATTCTTCTTAAATGGACTCACTCCTCCCCTCCCACACATAACAAATGGATTGTTGAGGTTGGGGCTGTGCAATTAATTGAATTTCGATTTCAATTTTGATTTTGGCTCCCACGATCACCAAAATAGTATAATCGAGAAAAAACGATTATTTTGCCATGTTCTGTTTTGCAAGAACACTCTTATTTTGTGTCGCACATCCGCACGCGCACATCAGCCCCTCCCGAAGCCAGTCAGGGAGGCAAGTCGTGTGCACATCTTCCGCTGGAATTGAAAAACTCAGCGCGAGTAAAGATGGCAGCAGCGTTTGGTGAGCAAAAAAAGGCGAAACCAACTCAGTTGTCTGGGAACAGCTGCCCCCCCCCCGCTGTAGTATACTGTCTATAGACATTGTATTCCCCCGACACGCTGTATTCACTTACTGTTTAAAACTTTTTCCTGCTTAGTGGGGGTGCATAGGCATACTGCTAAAAAACAACATGAAAAAACATAGTAATGTTCCCTCAGCATTTAGTTTTGTTGTTAAACTGTATGTAAATGAGCAGGGACGTTAAATCACCTGTTTCACGTAACGTTACTCTAAGGTACTATCTATGTGCTGGATTTTTCCTAAGGTTAGCTAGCAAATAAGCCCACTGACGGTGATATCATTGTTGATATTTTGGCACAATGTTTAGTAATGACAGTAGTAGTGGTCATAGTAACATGTGATGTGAGATGCACATTGTGTTATGTCTGTGGAACTGTTCATTAGCTGTGTAACGTTATGTGTGATATCTGTAAAGCTGAACCGACTCACTTTCTGTGAGGACACTAACAGATTATACCCTGAACACTATCCATTATATCCAAATGTTAATGAGTACTCGTGTTAAATAATCGTGATTTCAAAAGTGACCAAAATAATCGTGATTATTATTTTTTCCATAATCGAGCAGCCCTAGCTTGAAAAGATCAGGTATTCTTTAAGAGGCTCCCTTAAGACTTTCCGCTAAACAATTAGCCCCCTAGCAAGCAAGCTAGCTTACTAGCCAGCCGCCCAACCTATTAATTAGTAAAATTAAACAACTTAATGTTTCATTCACACACTATTGTCACATCGTAGGAAAGCACATTGGTATCGCCACATGAGTGACAACTTTGTTTGGCAAATTTTCTGTAACCAGTGTAGGATGAAGGTATGTTGGGTGGGTGGAATTAGCAAGACGAGCCAGCAGCGGACTGTTTGGGCTCGGCGCCTCTGCTTCCACCGTAGCGAGAACGGATGACAGCCTGTGAGAGGGACAGGCTGGTTAGCCATCTCCCGGTGTCCACTGTCTTCCCGGCGGGAAGTGAAGCACAGGGACTGCAGGCTCTGTTCGGTTCTGCCGCTACAGATTTGTTCGTTGTGGGTTGTAGAAATATTTCTATAAGTCTAGATGTGTGATTCTTAGAATCAAAGTCTATACAATATAGTGTTGTTCATAGCTGTGAGACGTAAGTAGTCATGAGATGTGGAAAGCACATTCCTATCCCCTGTCAATGTATACATTCAGTTAGCCAGTTCAAACTTTGACTTCTATATGAGTAAAAGGAATGTGAGCGTGTAAGCTTCACTTCATTATAATATTGTGTGTGTGTGTGTTCTCATCCAACACCTTAGAATAAGTGGCACCAGACAGGCCTTATAAGGAATGGTTAGATCATTGGCCACACAGTAAAACAGAACTGTGTGTGTGTGTGTGTGTGTGTGTGTGTGTGTGTGTGTGTGTGTGTGTGTGTGTGTGTGTGTGTACTATATAATTTTGTGTACATGTACAGTACAGGCCAAAAGTTTGGACACACCTTCTCATTCAATGCGTTTTCTTTATTTTCATGACTATTTACATTGTAGATTCTCACTGAAGGCATCAAAACTACGAATGAACACATATGGAATTATGTACTTAACAAAAAAGTGTGAAATAACTGAAAACGTGTTTTTTAGATTTTAGATTCCTCACAGTAGCCACCCTTTGCTTTTTTGATAGCGGTGCAAACCCTTGGTGTTCTCTCAATGAGCTTCATGAGGTAGGCACCTGAAATGGTTTTCACTTCACAGGTGCTTTGCTGGTGACACTGTTGGGGATTTATTCAAAATTGAAGGCATACTGAACCAGCATGGCTACCACAGCATCCTACAGCAACAAGCCATCCCATCCGGTTTGCGTTTAGTTGGACCATCATTTATTTTTCAACAGGACAATGACCCCAAACACACCTCCAGGCTGTGTAAGGGCTATTTGACCAAGAAGGAGAGTGATGGAGTGCTGAGCCAGATGACCTGGCCTCCACAGTCACCGGACCTGAACTCAATTGAGCTGGTTTGGGGTGAGCTGGACCGCAGAGTGAAGGCAAAAGGGCCAACAAGTGCTAAGCATCTCTGGGAACTCCTTCAAGACTGTTGGAAAACCATTTCAGGTGACTACCTCTTGAAGCTCATCAAGACAATGCCAAGAGTGTGCAAAGCAGTAATCAAAGCAAAGGGTGGCTACTTTGAAGAAACTAAAATATAAGACACTTTTTTGTTTGTCATTCATAGTTTTGATGCCTTCAGTGAGAATCTACAATGTAAATAGTCATGAAAATAAAGAAACCGCATTGATGTGTGTCCAAACTTTTGGCCTGTACTGTACGTATCCAAGAATGTCAGGTTTTCTTTCCCTTTTAAGCATATATGACAGTCCTTCCAGAAAAATCCTTGATTATGCGGCACGTTTTCTTAAAAAATGCAATGGAATATGCGGGATTTTTATCCAGTTTTATGCGATGAAATTGCAGGAACTTGCAAAAATTGCGGGAACTTGCAAAAATTGCGGGAACTTGCAAAAATTGCGGGACTTGCAAAAACTGCAGTTTGATGAAAAAGTGATTCCCCATCACCCTGCTTTTTTTTTTAAACTTTATTTAAAAAAATAGTTTACAGATATTCAGTCATCACAATACATAAACAAATAAGATACAAAAACATATACAAATAATATATGAAAGTAAAAATAAAATAATAGTCTAAACAGAGGAAAACAAAAGATACAAAACAGACTTTCAAAACTTGTTAATAATATAGACAGCAGGAGCACTTAAAGAAATTTGAGTAGACATCAGATATTAAGATAGCTTTCTGATACCAACTTAAGAGAATCAAAGTACATGTCAAATTCAACCTCCAACACCCTGCTTTTCGATGAAGTACACGTCGCGTAATTACGTCACTTCATAACGTTCCCATGGCAACAGGGGAAAATGGCTGCTCTTGTGTGAACTAGACGCAACTAATTTGAGTTTTGGCGCATGCGTTGTATATTGTATGTGTGTGAGAGCGGGGAAAAAACTGCCCGGAGAGAGGAGAGGAACGCCTTCAAGGAAAGAGGTTAAGAGATGAGGATTTTGGGCCAGTTGTGGTTCATAATTTGACAGACTTTGAAATCTAGTGTAATTTTGTGAAACCACACGTGTGTTGTAACTTAAGCTGGACTGTAAAGTAAACTTGCTCAACTGAACTCTTCGTCTCACATTTTTTAGCACTTTCATCTCTTTGGATAGTGTACTAATTTCTAAACTGTGTCACCAGCTCCAACAAAATTAAAAAAATTAAAAGAGAACTGCACAACCACTATGCACATTGCTTCATCAGAAGATTAAAAGAGCACTGCATAGCAAAAGTGCAATAGTTTTGTTCTACCTTAGTGTAGTCAATTAACAAGCTACAAAGGCGTTTGCTTTTTAAAAATCGTATTGAGAATCTTCTGCAGCCCATTTGCACGTGCTTTATTTGGCTTTTAGCATTGTCAAACCACGTGTGACCACACAGCAGTGTTATGATTGAACACATCCAGCGTTGACAGTAATGGATTACAAAAAATGCACATGCTGATTTTGCTACATGGCCCTGTTGACCAGTTGACTTTGTTTAAAGAAATATTACAGTACAAATGAGTACCGCATTACAATATCACAATTATATACTTTATGACTTGAATACAGACGATGAAATAAACTAAAAAAAAAACAGACACGAAAATTATATATCAATAGAGAGCCGAAGTCACGCCCTTCTACTGCCAGCCAATGGGACCTATCTTTTGTTTAATAATTATTTTTTTATCCCGTTTGAATTGAGCCATGGATTACAAATATGATGACGTAATTTTTCAACCGGAGAAAGTCTCAGTTTATTGTTAAACTGTTGAAGTATAAGACTGTGAAAATATGTAATTAGAAAAACTACACACTTCAAAGTTGCATGGATGACGTCTCGCTGAAGCTACGATGTCTCTGTGTAGCGTACCAGGGATGTAACGTTACTCAAATGAGCAGCGGATCTTGCCTGTTCTTTTGCTTATCTGCTGAAAACACTTCACTGGATAAAACACATCAGGTAAGATAATGTTACATGTGTTGTAGAACAGAGCTAAGCTAGCTAGCTAGCGAGCAAGTTGGGCTTGAAGCTAGGTGACGTAAATTGTGTAAGACGAGAGATGAAGTTCACTGAGCGGTTTCACACAAAAGTAAGTGGTCATATGACAAACCTCCGGCTAACTGAGACTTTCTTTGGCTGAAACATTATCTTTTAAATTGACGAACATCATATTTGTAATCCATGGCTCAATTCAAACAGGATCAAAAAATAATTTGCCTCTCCCCATTCACTACCGTTCATATTTTTTCCGAATTAAGGTCCCATAAGGTCCACCGGAAGGGGCGTGACTTTGGCTCTCTATAGGAGACAATCCACTTTTTATAACAACTGAAGAATTAACTATGAAGATACATGTTTTTTCATTAGGCCACTGTATAGTCACCCCACCCCAGGAACAAAATGTGTGATGATGTCACAGCTACTGTATCTGGGCAATCCCCTCTGAATTAGGTGTCCTAACTACCTTATAAAAATCAGCTGCATCCTTTAATATCATAATGTGTATGTGGATGAAAGGGAAGCTTGAGTATTCAGGAGTTAAAATTTAGCTGGAGCTTTCCTTTTAACCTGGACCAGCTATGGCAATGCCGGCTGCAAAGCTTCTTATGTTACTTTTTCTCTTTGGGGGCAAACCTAGCTCAGCTACTGCTCTTGATAACTGTGTTTTCTTGGGAGAAGAGGAGAAAAATAGTCTGTACGAAAATGGAGATGTAGTTATAGGGGGCTTATTCCCTTTACACTACAGCCCTGTGTCTTCTATTCCAACATACAAAACAAAACCAACAGCTAATAGGCATAAGTAGTGAGTGAATATTTGACTGAATTTGATAGTAGTTTTTATTAGTTGGCTTGTTTTGTTCAAAATTATATTTTTATTTTATATAATTGGATTTATGTTTATTATTTATTTATGCATGTATATGTGTATTTTAATATACACATATATTTTGTGCTGTATGATGAACTGCTTTTCACTTTTGTACAGTTTCAGCTCTCGTGCCTTGCGCTGGATGCAGACTATGACTTTTGCAATCAAAGAAATCAACCAGCGCAGTGACCTCCTCCCACAGCTCAAGCTGGGTTTCCACATCCGTGACAGTTGTAATGACATTTCTGTGTCACAAAGAGCAGCTTTGCTGTTGGTCAACGGCCAGCCAGAGATAGGCACCAGAGCCGAGAGAGTGAACAGAAGCAAAGGTCAAGAAAGGAACGATATTTCTAATTTAGGTTGTGCTGCCGTACAAAGCACTGTGTCCCCAGTAATCATAGGAGATGCTGCTTCTGGCTTGTCTATGGCTCTGCTAAGAAGCCTGGGTTCTTTCCATATACCCTTGGTGAGACCGCCTAATAGTCTGTGAACTTTTGTTGTGATAGTGTTAATAATTTTTCTGTTTTTGCCATGCCTTTTATGTTTGTTTTATATTCATCAAGTACTATACCATTGCAAATCATTGATGTACTGGTTAAAACATGCTTCTCTAAAATGTTCACTTTGCAGCCCCATTTCATCTTCAGATCATGCATTTTTCAGATATTGTAACATGCTGAATTTACACTTTATCATTTAATTCAAGTGAAACATTCCAAATTTGGCAGAGCATGGTTTTCAGTGGAGAAGGATATATTGTCTTGCTGTTGATCAGATATTCAAGTATACATTGCTTCCTTTGTAATGCAGTAGTATGCTTATAGTGTAAACAATGACAAAATGTATAGAACATGTCTATTTTTTAAACTCATCTTCCATTTTTACAGTTGAGTGGTTAAGTTGCTTAATAGAGAGAAAACTACAATACTGAGTGCTGGTTGAGACGTTGGTATTGTGTGGTGAAATTTGATTCTTGTTCAACAGGATTTTCAGTGAGCCAGTGTGCAGAAGGTTAATTATTGTTTTCTATAATAACAGGTGAGCTATTTTGCGTCCTGCAGCTGTCTGAGTAACCAAAGGGATTTCCCAACATTCATGCGCACCATGCCCAGTGACACCTTCCAGATCAGAGCCCTGGCCCAGATGGTTAGATATTTTGGCTGGACCTGGGTGGGAGTCATTGGCATGGAATCTGATTATGCTCGCTTTGCCATCCAGCTCTTCCTGCAGGAGTCGGTGCAGTATGGTGTGTGTGCCGCCTACACACATGTCTACCCTATAGTCCTGAGTCAGCAGGCTCTAGATGATCTTCTGGATGTTATTCAGGTACCTATGGGTCAATACAAAGTTTCCATACATACAGACAAGTGGACAAAACATCTAAAAGACAAAATAGCATAAACACCTGCAACAAATACTAGCTTTCTAAAACTTAAGTTTTCTTTGTTAAGTCATCAGATTGATGTTAAGTCATTTGAGGCCCTAGTTTGTGGTGCTGTATTGTGATACTGTTTAGTCAAGAGCATAGGGTATAGTTGGGAGACTCAATTAAGTTTGGGTTTCTTTAACCAGACAAAAAAGATATACTCATGAACATTTATGTAACCCTTTCAGTTACATCTTTGTAGTTAAATTGCTCTTTGTGTCGATCCCATTACAATAATTAGAAATGTGATTGAATATTTACTGCCATAACCCTAAATCTCAAAGTTTGTTTCATTAAACCTCACCAAGCTTAGTGTTGCAATGCTACAAACTTTGTCCTGACAAAAAATCATAGTTAATTCAACTCTTTTCTGACACAGTTTCTCAACTTCTTTTGAACCTTTTCAAGCTGATACATTGAACTAAATTGCCATGTAACACGTTCCTATTATTTCATTTATTTATTTTTGCTCAAATTTATTTTGGCTGGTTCATTTACTGTCCGTATTATATCAATTCATTAGTAAAGTCATTTTAATTGATCTATATTATTGTAGGTGCTTAAATGTCAATCTTATTCATATAAATATGAAGAGATCCAATGCAGCATCGCTTAATGAACGTTATTGCATTAAATATTAACTATACACATGTTTTAACTGTTTAGATGGCTTCTCCAAAAGTCATCATTAACTTCTGTAGTGAGTCAGAGATGAATTACATTCTAAGAGGGATCCGACATCGGAATATAACCGGCCTGCAGTGGATAGCTAGTGAGGCTTGGTCGACTGCCAAATCACTCTGGGAAGAGTTTGGAGATCTGCTGACAGGAACACTAGGATTTGCCATCCGGCGAGCTGATGTGATTCCAGGGCTGAAACAACACCTCACGAGTCTCAGACCGTCCAGTATTCATGAATCAGCTTTCTTGGCAGAATTTTGGGAAGAGATGTTTAACTGCCGACTGAACGGGTCAGTGAACAGCCACTCTCACGGGGGCGACAATTACCTCGACAGATTGCCATGTAAAGGGACTGAGGATTTAAATGATGTTTACTCTGCCTATTCTGATATGACACAGCTAAGAGTGTCATATAATGTCTACAAGGCTGTGTATTTGGTGGCCCATGCTTTGCAAGATATGAGTAACTGCATAGTCGGACAGGGGCCTTTACCTAATGGCACCTGTGCAGACCCAAAGAATGTTAAACCATGGCAGGTGAGACTAATTGTAGCTAAGTAAAAAAATAATAAAGGATGAGAACGAAGTTAAGTGCACCAATGTTTGTGTTTATATAACCTATTTCCCTTCCTCCCTCAGCTAATCCACTACATGAAGCGTGCACATTTTTCTTCACTGGGGGAGAAAGTCACCTTTGATCAAAACGGTGACCCCATTGCTTATTATGATCTCATGAACTGGCAAAGGATGCCTGATGGCTCATTACATTTAGTAAAAGTAGGTTTCTATGATGACGCCTCATCCCCAGGACGTGCACTGGTCATAAATGACTCAGTGATTCAGTGGCCTGTTGGGAAGCAGGTGTGTTCTCTACAAACAGGCTTGAGACCATGTTCACCTCTTAGGCTATTGTATGAACTGTTGATCAACACATCAGCTAATTTGTTCTCATTATTGTGCAAAATAATTTATTGTTAAACAAACAGAAGAAAATGTAACCTTCAAATATAACCTATTTATGCTGACATCAATTGTATGTAAATGTTCCAAACATAAACCCCACTAATAACCCAATATTGATTATGATAACAACTTGCAGTGAAGTATAACTATGATGTTATTGTAATGTGAATGTCTAGCTAAAGTGATCACCCCTTTTAATGTGTATCTGAAATATTGTCTGCAGAGTCCAGTATTGCATAACAAAGCAGAGACACTGTCACATTATTAAAATCAGTGTCTTTCTGAGTGGATGAACTTTGCCTCTCAGGCTTCCCGGTCTGTATGCAGCGACAGTTGTCCTCCAGGTTCCCGCATCGCCAGGAGAAAGGGGGAACCCATCTGCTGTTTTGACTGTGTCCCCTGTGCTGAGGGAGAAGTTAGTAATACGACTGGTGTGTTGTGTTATGGCTTTAATCACTCTTTCTCTTGATCTGCTTGTATCTAATTATGGCTTTTCTAAACTAAAGATTTCTCTTCCCATCTCCAGATTCTTTAGAGTGCTCACGTTGCTCAGAGAACACATGGCCAAATAAAGGCAGAGATCTCTGCATCCCAAAGACTATTGAGTTCCTGTCTTACCATGAGTTAATGGGTATTGTGCTGTGTGTTGTATCTGTCCTTGGAGCTTGTTTTTCCCTTTCCATCCTTGCCATTTTCTTCACATACAAAGACACGCCACTGGTTCGGGCCAACAACATGGAATTGAGCTTCCTTCTCTTGGTGTTTCTTGCTGTCTGCTTCCTTGTTGGCCTGCTGTTCATTGGTGAGCCTTCAGACTGGCTTTGCCGTATCAGGTACCCAGCATTTGGGATCAGTTTTGCCCTATGCATTTCATGCCTCCTGGCCAAGACAGTTGTGGTCCTAATGGCTTTCAGGTCCACACTGCCAGGAAGTAAGGTCATGAAGTGGTTTGGACCCAACCAGCAGAGAGCAAGTGTGCTTTTAGGAACAGTTGTTCAGGTAAAAACACTTTCAACAAGTCAACTCTATACATATCTTTTCAAATGTGTTGATTTAAAATGAACATCCTGTTTTTCCCTCCGCTCAGGTAATAATCTGTGCTATCTGGCTGTTTACCAGTCCACCTCATGCCAACAACAACACAGATTACAGTGTTACCATCATCATTGAGTGTGTTACTGGTTCAGAGGTTGGCTTCTGGTGCGTTCTTGGATACATCGGCATCTTGGCCTGCATGTGTTTCCTAATGGCATTTTTGGCTCGGAAGCTGCCTGATAATTTCAATGAAGCAAAGTTCATCACCTTCAGCATGCTGATATTCTTTGCAGTGTGGATTACTTTTATTCCAGTTTATGTGAGCACAGCTGGGAAATATACAGTGGCTGTCCATATTTTTGCTATTTTAGCCTCAGCTTTTGGTCTCCTGTTTTGCATTTTTGCTCCAAAGTGCTATGTCATAATTATGAAACCAGAGAAAAATAGCAAGAAAAACTTGATTCAAAGATGAAAATGACAGGACATTACATGTTTTGCTGAATAATTAACATGTATTAGGAAGCAATTGCAATCAAATATGTCTGTGTTGTCATAGAATAATGCTGCAAATTCAATAAAGCAAATGTTTTTTGAAATACTGTTGTGTCAATGCTAGTTGCCCCAATGCAAGTACCACATGTCTTGTCATCCAGAGATTAGTACACCCAATACTTTATTAAATTGAATGTTAGATAAAGGGGAGCAAATCCCATCCATTGTTAACAGTTATATTTTTATGTATTATTATTATTATTATTATTATTATTATTATTTGTTTTATTTGTATTAGTTACAATGTTTAAATGAAATCACATTAGGTATGGAAATAAATTACATTTGCTATCAGAGCCAGATGTTTGTACTACTGTATGGTACTAAAATGTGAATTATTAAACATTTATATGCATGTTAGATTTACTATTAATAACTAAAGTGTGTCCCCAAATATGAGGAATTAATATTCTTATCACACAAATATTTCCCTTTTTTGTAACACATTAGTTATACACACTCTAAGATACACACAGTGAAAATACTCTTTCATTAAATAATAAACAATGCATCATATTACATCATTTAATGATTTGTTAACTAAAATTACAATGATTCAATGAATATGCAATACAAAATGGTCAGTCATCAATTACTGGTAAATTATGCATTCAGTGATAATTAATACATATCAAATAATCATTTCCATCCATGGTATTCACCTACAGTACACCTTGTGCATTTTTAATGTCAAATTATGTAAAAAAAAATTTATTAATTAAATATTGCACTTATTGATGAAAACTCTATAATATGAAATGCTAAATCTTAATTTACTCATTCTACATCTGCTGTACATCTAACTAAAATGGAAGAAGTCTCTGTATGTCTGTCTGTCCTTCGATTTTCTCGGCCACGTTTATCCGATCGACTTCACACTTAGTGGGTGTATTGCTGAGGACCCAAGGAATTGCAGTGTCAAGTGCAAGCTTTTAAGATCTACGTGACTAGGCCTGGTAAACTCGATTCCTTTTAAGGATTTGGGTTATTCTGAGTCACTCACTAAAATGATCCGGGTTGCGTGAGTCAGTTGAGTCACTTGAGTCGGTATTGATCTATAGGCGAGCCGAGGCGAGCTTGCAATGTATTGGACTGTCTGCTCGACCTAATTGCATTTTAATATACTACATTTATACACCAAACCTACAGTAGGCCTAGGCTACGTGCAGAACATTGTATGTTAATTCAGAAGTGAAAGAATGGCTTTTGTTGTGGATTTGCTTTACCCTGAGCTCGAGGAGAGAATTAACTCGCTTGTCTGCTACAGATCCACTCATGATAACGTAGCCTGCTGATTTGCATAACTGACTGACTCGGGCGGGAGCTCGCGGGTCATCAAGGACTCGTGAGTCATCGAGAACTCGTGGGTTGTCAAGGGCTTGTGAGTTCTCGAGTGGTCTGCGAGCTTGCAATGTTTCCGGCTCTCTCCGACTGTCTCTCTGCTCACTCAGTCGCTTGAGTTGACTGGTGGAGTTGTTGTTGCCTACGAAATTGTAAGTTATAAAGCTTTTGGCAGCTAAGATGGCTAGGACTAGTAGTAGCTAATGTTGCAAAAGGTTTGTGTGTGGCGCTGTTATCATTTTAGACTGAATTGTAGTAGGCCTCAACAAATCTGAGTTAATGATACTAGAGACTCGCGACTCATGAGTTAATTTAAAGAGTTGGGTTAAAGATCCGAGTGAGTCACGACTCAAACAGGTTTATACATGACATATTTATTGGTAATGCATTATGTACACACAGTGTACTGTATTGCGAGTGGACCATTAATAATCGTTACACTGACAAACAGCATGCTGATAACAGCTCATATTCAAGAACAGAGAGAGACTGGAGATGTAGCAAACTAAAACAGCATCAGCAATGTAACTTTCTGAATCAACGCTTTGGTTCCCAGAAATATTCTGGAACTAAACAAGACTGTCCTCAACCTGACAAAACTGTGACTGGGAACGGAGGACAGAAAATGCTCCTGTGGGTCATATTTCCTGCCACAGCTATGGGGGGCTAGCCTCGTGAGACCGTCCTGATCTCGCGAGCTCCAGTTTTCCACTCGCAGATCAGTCTGGCATCTTGAGGCAGAGAAAATTTGGAGCCGTTAGCCAAACAACCGGGCCAATCAGCATTGGTTTTGAGGTGGGTTAGGTGGTGATAGACAGATGGTTTATCCAATCAGCTAACCAGTATTTTCAGACAGCGGTAGCCCTACTTCTGTTAGCCGCTCGCTAATGCTTTTTTTCTCTTGGATCCTTCTTTTGGAATATGGTCCGGGAACCTGAAATGGTGCCTTTTATTCCTAAATTCTCGTTACACAAACGGCAAATATCCTTTACCGACATGTTGCTTGCTCATGGTTGTATTTTCATACGCTTCGTGGATCTGATTGGTTGATTTGGCCCTTCTATCACCAACATAGGTGATAGACAGATAGTTCATCCAATCAGCTAACCAGTATTTCCGCCCCTTCCCAAAAGTTCTCCAATGGAAAGTTCCCAGATGGATATGCCGAGCAAATGCGAAGCAATCCATCTGGCGGAGTCAAGTTAATGGGGGGCTACTTTATGAAACGCTTTTATCAGACATTTTACAGGGTAGGAACCTTGTTGCATGGTTTGGGGGACTTCTTATCCTAAACAGCTAGCTGTTGGCAAATAATGCGTAGGTTTTAGCATTGCTAGGTGGCGCAACTATGTCATGGCAGGCGTATTGCTCAGGACCTAAGGAAGTGCAATGTCGAGTGTAAAGTTATTTGGATTAGCGATTCTTGAAAACAAACAAACAAACAAAAAATAAATTAAATTAAATTAAATTAAATTAAATTAGAAAAGTACAGTACAGAGTAAAATCCAGGCGGGTTGTCACCTAAATAAAGTGAAGCCAGCGGTCGTTCTAATTAGATTGTTTCATACAGCTCTGATTTCTCTTCCACATATCTCAAAAAAGGTTGCCAGATCTCATAAAATTTGCCAGATGAACCTCTAAGTGTATGTCTTATTTTTTCCAATTTCATATAAAATAAAGTACTCCTGATCCATAGTGTGTGGGACGGAGGGATGGCATCTGCCCATTTCAGAAGGATTAGGCGGCGGGCAAGCAACATACAGAAATCCAGAAAGTCACACTGAGAGTTGTTCAAACTGTAGACAACAGAAGGTACTCCAAAAAGGGCTATGACGGGACAGGGGGCTATTAGACACCTCCAGGACCTCCGAAAGTGTTTTAAACATCGCAGTTCAGTAAGTCAACAGCTTGGAGCAGCTCCAAAATGTGTGTAAATATGAGGATGGGGTCATTTTACAACAATTGCACACTGGATTTATGTCTGGGAATCTCTCTGATAACTTCTCTTTGGTCCAGTGAGCCCGACGCAATATTTTACACTGCAGCAGTCCGTGCCTTGCACAGATAGAGGAGTTGTGGACTCTTTTTAATATTGCATCCCAAGTTTCATCATGTATGATCTCTCCTACATCCTGCTCCCATCTACAGTACAGGCCAAAAGTTTGGATACACTTTCTCATTCAATGCGTTTCCTTTTTATTTTCATGACTATTTACATTGTAGATTCTCACTGAAGGCTATGAACACATGGAATTATGTACTTAATAGTCATGAAAATAAAGGAAACGCATTGAATGAGAAGGTGTGTCCAAACTTTTGACCTGTATAGTGGCAATTCTGGTACATTTTCAATGGGCACTGCACTAGTTATGTGGGTAACACTTTACTTGACAGTACCGACATAACATGACATGACACTGTCATAACTTGACATTAAATTTGTCTTGATTATGACACTTTGACATTAATCAAAGTGTCATTACCAGAAGTTGTCTTGGTCATGACAAGTTGACATTAAATTAGATTGGGATGTCTTTGTAATGACAACTTGACATTAACCAGGATGACATTACCAGAGGATGTCTTTGTCATGACCACTTGACATAAACAGAAATTCTCCTCTTTTTGTATTCATGACATTTTGACCTAATGATTATTATAATTAGATGTGGAAGATTAGAGACCAATTCTAGCAGTTTTTCAGATAGATGTCTGACAGGAAATTTCACAAAACTGGGTGTCATGACACTGTTATGACAGTGTAACTAATACATATTTTGACCTCAAGTAGTGGTACCAATTGTATTTGTCATTAAGATATCATTGATAGGACTTGCTGTCATGACAACATTATGACAGTGTAACTAATACATATTTTGACCTCAAGTAAAGTGGTACCAATTGTATTTGTCATTAAGATATCATGGATAAGACTTGCTGTCATGACAACATTATGACAGTGTAACTAATAAATATTTTGACCTCAAGTAAAGTGGTACCAATTGTATTTGTCATTAAGATATCATAGATAAGACTTGTTGTCATGACAACATTATGACAGTGTAACGAAAACATTCTTTGACCTCAAGTAAAGTGGTAACATTTTTATTTGTCATTAAGATATCGTAGATAAGACTTGCTGTCATTACCACATTATGACAGTGTAACAAATACATTCTTTGACCTCAAGTAAAGTGGTATTAATATACACAGAAATATAGCATACATACAGATAAACTAACTGGAAAAATAAAGTGTGCACACAAAAGAAACCCTTTTCAGTTCTATGAGCTCAATTGTTCTTTGATGACAAGAGTTCAGAGATGTTCAAAATTGGGGCCCATATGAGTTTGGTTTCCGTTTGTCCTTCCACCACGAAGAATGAATCAAAGGAAATCCATCTACATTCAGAGTCTCGATACTGAACTGGGAATCTCTAAACCCTGGAAGTCTCTGGGATGTTAAGAATCAATGTGATTCAATATCCCTCTGTGGACTGGGCCTCCCCTGCATAGCCTTTTCACCTCCTCCACCTGTAGATAAGGCCAAAAAAATTCTCTCAATTACTATTCAGTAATAAAATCAATTGCTTAGGCTACAATGAAAATAAAATGAGGTCATATTTCAGTTAACACCTATTGAAATACCTCTATTCAGTTTGTACAACCATTCTTAAATTTCTTCTCTTAGGTATCAAACGTATATAAATCCCTTTCATGTAACAAAAGCACATTTATATTAATGTGCAACCTTTATACAAACAATGCATTTCTAATTCAAGTTGTATGGAACCTTAGTAACATTAACACTACCCTAAATATAATTGCATAAATTGCATGTAAACATCTCTCAAATTGTCTTATTTTCCCATAACTTAAGCTACAGTGTTGTAATCTAGAGGCATTAAGACTTGCGTGCTTATTTATCCTTCCCTGTAACTGTAGAAAGAATGCACTAAAAATTAGCCTCTTTAAGTTAGCTACTTCACCATAAACTCCAGTTAAACAGTTATACTCACAATTTGTACTTACATTCATTCAACAAAATACCCACAGCTAGCAATAGTGTTGAAAAGCAACATTACTTTCCATAACCAATAGATACAGTATAATCATTAGCCTTTTCACAGGCAATATGCAGTAGCTAGTCTGCTAGCCTTTTGTGGCTAATTACCCTATTAGCATATGAATACAGCACCTTAGCTAACCAATTAGCTTAATGCTATTAGCACCGATTAGCATGGATGCTAGCAAACTCCAGTGTTAAGGAGTGACTCACCATTTTGCTGCCTATAACTCCGTGACGATAGTTGATTCAGGCACAGCTCTCTTTCACTCTATTTACAACAAGGTATAGCCAGTATTAGATAGTATTTAGTATGTAGAATTGATTTATTTCACTAACTGGCGTTCTTTTTTATCTTACTGAGTGAATAATGGCAGCCTGAGGTCAAAACACTGTCATAATGTTGTCATGACAGCAAGTCTTATCTATGATATCTTAATGACAAATACAATTGGTACCACTTTACTTGAGGTCAAAGAATGTATTTGTTACACTGTCATAATGTGGTAATGACAACAAGTCTTATCTATGATATCTTAATGACAAATAAAAATGTTACCACTTTACTTGAGGTCAAAGAATGTTTACGTTACACTGTCATAATGTTGTCATGATAGCAAGTCTTATCTATGATATCTTAATGACAAATACAATTGGTACCACTTTACTTGAGGTCAAAGAATGTATTTGTTACACTGTCATAATGTTGTCATGACAGCAAGTCTTATCTATGATATCTTAATGACAAATACAAATTTTACCACTTTACTTGAGGTCAAAGAATGTTTTTGTTACACTGTTATAATGTTGTCATGACAGCAAGTCTTATCTATGATATCTTAATGACAAATACAATTGGTACCACTTTACTTGAGGTCAAAATATTTATTAGTTACACTGTCATAATGTTGTCATGACAGCAAGTCTTATCCATGATATCTTAATGACAAATACAATTGGTACCACTTTACTTGAGGTCATAATATGTATTAGTTACACTGTCATAACAGTGTCATGTCACCCAGTTTTGTGAAATTTCTTGTCAGACATCTATCTGAAAAAGTGCTAGAATTGGTCTCTAATCTTGCACATCTAATTAATCATTAGGTCAAAATGTCATGAATACAAAAAGAGGTGAATTTCTGTTCATGTCAAGTTATCATGACAAAGACATCTTCTGGTAATGTCATCCTGGTTAATGTCAAGTTGTCATTACAAAGACATCCCAAACTAATTTAATGTCAACTTGTCATGACCAAGACAACTTATGGTAATATCACTTTGATTAATGTCAAGTTGTCATAATCAAGACAAGCCAAACAATGTCAACTTGTCATGACAAAAACCGAATGACACTTAATGACAGAAGTCATAAACCTTTATGACTTGTTCATAAGGTTTATGACACATTCATGACAGTGTCCTGTCATGGTTATGTCGATACTGTCAAGTAAAGTGTTACCGTTATGTGTATGTAGGTATAAGTAAAAGTAGCATTATCGTGTAAAATTAAGAAATCATATTTTTGGGTTCAAAGGTTTTCCCATGACATGCTTCTTGGTATTTTTCTCTGGCTTGATCAATATTATGTAACATTTAGGTACAAAAATGGTAATTAATAAGCCAAATGCTGAAGACAAAATTGCAAATATTTCCACAGCTACAGTGAACTTCCCAGGAGAGCTGACGTACGCTGGGATAAAGGTGATCCAGACAGCACAGAATATTAGCATGCTGAAGGTGATACATTTGGCTTCATTAAAGTTATCAGGTAACTTTCTTGCTAGAAATGCCAGGACCAAACACAGTATTGCAAGGATCCCTATGTACCCCAGCACTGCATAGAAAGCAGCCTCAGAGCCTGTGTTACATTCTAAAACAATCTTCTTATTGCTGTATCTGAAAACCATGTCTGGGAAAGGTGGGCTTAATTCAAGCCACAACACACATATTATCATCTGAATCAAAGTGCAGGAGCAAACTATCATCCTTTGCTGTGCCGGACCAATCTTTCCTGCAAATTTGTTGCCAGGAAATGTGGCTTTGAAAGCTGTAACAACAACAATAGTTTTTCCCAAGACACATGAAATACAAAGTGCAAATGTCACACCGAAAGCTGTGTGGCGCAGCATGCATGTCCAGACTGTGGGTCTGCCGATGAAAGTGAGGGGACAGAGAAAACACAAAAAAAGAGAAAACAACAGGAAACAGCTCAGCTCAGAGTTGCTGGCTTTTATCACAGGAGTCTCTCTGTAGCGGATAAAGACCAGCATCATGGCCAGTGTCAGGGAGGCCCCGAACAGGGATACAACTGTGATAGCTATTCCCATTGGCTCGTGATATGTCAGAAACTCAATTGTTTTAGGAATGCATTTGTCTTTCTTCTCATTGGACCAGTATTCCTGTGGACATGGTGTGCAGTCGGCTGCACCTGTTAAACATGATCAGAAATAATCAGTTCTGTGTCTGGATGTTAAATTTGCAGAAAATAAAAATATACTTAAGTAAAAAAAAATATTTTTAACATAAAATATATGCAAGGAATAAATACATGCTATGATATTGGATTGTGTACGTTTGGGTATGGCATACATGCTTTTATACCTGTTGAGTTGGCTATAGTTCCATCGGCACATTGGATACAGTCAAAACAGCAGGTGGGTTTTCCCTTCATTTGAGCTTTCCTGGTTCCTACTGGACAAACATTAGAGCACACCGACTTCGGAATCTGAGAAAAACAACAATGTAACAATAGTGCAGCCATATTAGAATAATCTTATTTTTTCAAACAGGAGATATGCTTCAAAATCCCATGCTTCAAAATGTCTAAGCTGAGTGCATGAAAATAAAATCTTTACAAATACCTTTTTCCCTGTCCTCCACACAATTTCTTCTTCCTGGATGCTGAGCTTATAATCACCGTTAGCAGCAGATGCAAAATTACCCAGTGTGACATGTTGCACTTGCCCATCTATCAGCTGCCAGTTGATAATATCATAAGAAACAGGAAAGTCACCATTGACATCAAAAAATACATCATCCCCAAACTGATTCCTAAAATGCACCTTTTGTAGGTGATCAGTGACCTGAGAAAAGGAGCAGATTATTTATAAGATATTTCTACGTGTTCATATTGACAAGATAATTCGTACAGATACATTCATTGCTCATTTGCAGGAGATATTGTAGATTTTAATTGTTTGTTTCTCACCTCTTTGGGCTGAATTTCTGATATATTCAAACATGGCCTCATTGTTTTTTCCCCAACTGGCTGACAAAATACCAGTTGATGCAGGGCATGTGCAATGGCATAAACTGCTTTATACACATTATAGGCCACTCTGAGCTGTGTTACATTGAAGAACACATCCTGGGAATTCATTAATGTCTCATTGCCTTTGCATATTTTATTAGATGCCTCAGTACCTGTGTGTTCGCCAGGTAAAACAGGTTGACAGCCGACCATAATCTCCCAGAAATCCCTCACAAAGGCTGCACTTGGATCAGTATGAGGGCTAATGCCTGTAAGAAATGGTTTTAGATTTGGAATAGCCATCTTCTGCACTACAAATCCTAGGGTTCCACCAAAAGCTTGGTAGATTTCAGGTGTGGAAGGTCGAGGTGCTGTTATCCAGGCCTCGCTGGCAATCCACTGAATTCCTGTAATATTCTGTTTCACAACCTCTTTCATCAAAGGGTAAAAGTCACCCTCTGGAACAAAAGCAAGAACGACTTTGACAGTCGACTGCTTGATCATTTCCACAACATCCAGAATTTTATCCATAGTGAATGTACGTAGAATTGTACCGACAAATGCAATACAAACCCCAAGCTTTTTAACCTCCTCAGTAAAAGCCAGGATACCACTTCGCCCATAGTCATTGTCTGACTGTATGGCCCCAATCCACTGCCAACCAAAACGTTTGACCAGTGCTGCCAAAGCTTTTGCCTGGAAGTAGTCACTTGGGATTGTCCGAAAAAACGTAGGGTATTTAGCTCTGTCACTTAGGCAGACACACGTTGAGAAGTAACTTACCTATAAAAAGAACATCAAAAATGTCACAAAAACTACGAAAGCTTTGAATATCACAAAACTCTAATGCAATAAAACCGCTCATTTAATCTCTTACTATTGGCACTCCAAATGGTCCAAGAGTTCCAGCCACAGCTATAGACTGAGATGATCCTGACTCTGCTATGAGGGCAGATATAGCTGGAGGACAAGGGGAATTCAGTTCCATTTTCTCTGGTCCACTAGCTAGTGTTAGTGCAGCACGTATAGTATTTGTAGGAGATGCACAAGAGTTAAGGATCCTATAGCCAAGAGATATATTAGAGAGGAGAGCAGGATCTTTGTTGATTTCTTCAATTGTAAATATCATCATTTGGGTCCATCGAAAAGCTCTCAGGTCAAATCTAAAAAGGTTTTGGAGATTGAAACAGGTTGTAAATTACAGCGCTGCTGCTGTACATGTACATACATTGGCATGTGTGTAAGATAAGAGTAGATGAGCATGTATGAAGTAAGATAGATATATTAAAACTTACCCTTCACATTTCACTCCAAGTGGCTTGCTCTTGAACGTAGAAGTGCTACTTATCTCTTTGTTGAAAACTGGAAAAATCCCCCCGATCATTATGTCTCCCCGCTTGAACAAACTTGGCATGTCAAACCTACTGAACAGTTCACAGCCAGAAACTCTGTTCAGGTAAAGGACATACAGTGTTAAGATCTGCAGCTCATGCATGTTTGCTTGGCATCTTTTGATAGAGGTGAGGACACAGCTCTTATATCAACTGCGCCTGATGCAGGTAGACCTGCTCACTTCATAAAAGGTTGATTTATTTCCCACAGGGCACAGCAAGCTTAGATGGGTAATATTTTTACAACAGCAAAAGGTGATTGTCATATTCAGAAAACACAATATGCACGCCATCTTGCATATACCCACACACAATATCAGACCCCCACAAGATGTACTTGTGGGTGAACTCACCGACACATCATACAGTAGTTAAATGCCAGCAATCTTCTCAGTTTAAATCAGTGTTGGGCCTAGAAAGCTTTGCTTTGTGCAGCATCGCAAATAGGTACTGCCTGAAGTACTGCACGTGTTGTAAAAAATGGCGTGGAACAATGGAGTGCATTTGTTTTTTGTTGTTTTGCATGTAAAGCACTTTGAATGACCTCTGTGTATGAGAAGGTGCTCTATAAATAAACTTGCCTTGCCTTGCTTTACACCATTTTCAATCCTGAGATTCTGGAGTTTTATCAACTCATGAATTTTCTGCAATTAATAAACTCATGCTGTATGACAGAAACCCATATTTAAACCATCTCCAAACCTTCTACTTGTGTTTACTTTAAATTAAAGCATTTGTGATATCAGAGCTTACCTGAGAGCATGCAGCTCACCTGTCTGTGTCTCTGTGCTGCTCAAATAGGTCAATGTTGTGCAAGGAGAAAACATAATAATGTTCTTGTGTTTCCATCTTGCTTATCATTTGTTCATATATGTACCCACAGGTCATAAGAAATCTTATGTATTAATTTGCAGACTTGCCAAGGTAAAAAAAAACATTTGTAAATCAAACCAAATGTCAAACACATTAGGTGCAGCAGTCTATTTTTATTTTGAGAATGGGTGATGCTGATGTGAGGTGTGTGTTTTTGTAGCTACTTTTTGTGTCACCTTTTTAAATGACAATAATATTTTAAATCTGTTTTATAGGTGAAGAGAAAGAGGCGTGAAAACGGGGCTTCTGTTAGTAGTGAATTTTAGGTTAGCTGGGTAATGAGTGAGAGGTCTTTGTGGTAGCGAACAAGGTCACATGGTCTTCAGTGTTCCCCAAAGGAAAGTTTAGTTCAGGGTAGAGTGCTAATGACAGTATAACCCTTTATTCATTGATGCATGACCCTGCATTTGTGACTAATAAACATATGACGTCATGCATATAAGTATGATTCATTTTAAAGGGTTCTTGCTAAAATAATAATTCATTAACTATTGTTAATTATTTTATTAATTATTACTTCATACTTATTAATGAGATTGTTCAGTAATATATGCACATGTCACTAAAACTTGAGTTCCAAAGCAGTTGTGAATGGCCAAAAACTGATCTGACCAGAATGTCTGATAGGTCAGAAGTAACATGTAATTTACTTTTCAAGAGTTGAACACTTGACTATTGTATTCAATTTCTGTTTTCTTACAAACACAGGTACAATAGGTGACTGCTTCAGCTGCCTGTGTGTATGCAGCAGTGATGGCAAAACAAAGATGTCTAGATTACTGAACCATTTTGAAGAAACTACAGAAACATGTTAATCCTTTCAATGTCATTTGGTTAACACAGTGGCATCTGCTGGGAAACACGTGATTCTACATTTCTATTTTATATAGGCATCACCTTCTAAGAGCTGTTACTATTGGGTTTATCCCTCAGGCATGCGCAATCGTCGTGAAGATTTCTTTGGTGAACTTGTGCCCTGCACGGGCCTCTCTTACGTCCGCAGTTACTATATATTACAGCTGCAAGACCAGAGACCTGTTCCTAAGTTTTCTTTAGCAAGCACTATAAAGACTTCCAAATCCAGTGCTGTTCGCCTTTGTACCGGCTGACGGACCGGCTACATCCTGTCTACGGATCTCCACCCAAGCTGTGAGGCGTGCCTCGGCCATGCCAGGCTGGCACTTACCTCACAGACCACCTGCCAGTTCTGCGCCTGCCTGCCGATGGAGTCGAGTCAAAGGCAACGGCGATGGCAGCTGGGCAGATCGTCAGGACTCCGCCGACATCCATGACCTTCCGGAAGGAGACCTCTTTGGGGGGCATGAGTCCGCTGTTTCATATCCCTCCGAATATGGTTCTCTTGCCGGCTCTCCCTCTTCAACCAATGGGAGGACTGGAGCTTGAGTTAGAGAAAGAAGACAGAGTCCCGCCACTGCACCTGAACGGCCAGGGGCCCTGCCGCAGCCCTGAAGCTGTTTCCACAGGAGAGGAACCTGATAGCTAAAGGCTCTGGCTCCCATTCTACTTTTAGAGACTCTAAGAACAACATGATCTCTTTTATTAGTTCTTGTCAGCACACGCACTGCAGCATTCTGGATCAGTTGGAGAGTCTTAAGGGACTTATTTGAGCAATGTGATGGTAAGGAATTACATTAGTCCAGCCTTGAAGTAACAAATGCATGGACTTGTTTTCAGCATTGTTTTGAGACAGGATGTGCCTAATTTTGGCAATGTTACGCAGGTGAAAAAAGACTGTTCAATTTGCATGTAGTCTATGTATGTTTGATTTTTCCCATTGAGATATCTGTTTCTGAGATCTGGCCACCTTAATCTACACTCTGGTAATTAATTATTAAAATCCTAGAATACAGATATTATTTTTTTTGTGTAAATTATTCATCAAAAAGTGCTTAGTTCACAGAGGTAAAACAAAACATTCAGTTTAATTTCAATTTCACTCATGCATCACTATATGATTAAACAACAGACCGGACTGCATTTGTATTTGTATTTGTATGACGCGTAACAGTTTGCCTTTCATTTACATATTCACACACAGACTCACATACTAATGGCAGCACAA
This sequence comes from Perca flavescens, assembly GCF_004354835.1. Lineage (NCBI taxonomy): Eukaryota > Metazoa > Chordata > Actinopteri > Perciformes > Percidae > Perca > Perca flavescens. The sequence goes on from NC_041333.1 coordinate 13,533,713, forward strand.
GACCATACAAGGAGCTGGCCTAACCATCAGGTGCAATTAGGGTATTGTTTAAGGACACAAATGAATGAGTTCATTTGCAAAGAAAAGGTAAAAGCCATTCCTAAAATTAGTAAACAACTCAAATTTGATTGATATTCCCTTGATTGCACAACACAAAAACATAATTTAGATATCCGATTATGCAAATGAACTCTTCAATCAATGATATCACACTCTACTTGACCCACAGCCATTCCTACATTTTAAATATTTACATGTGGATCTTCCAAACTGGTAGCTGTTTTCCTACATCTCTTGCCATGATTGTATTTAATCTATCTACTTATATTTGCAGTCACAAGAACTGATTGAATTTAAAAGCTCTTGAAATCTGATTAAAACCTTGTGTTTTACAAGACATATGCACTAAGAGTTATCATTACAAAGTGTCACACTTTCATTTCTATGATGAGCTGATATTCCTCTGTGTCATTTATGAATTGTCACAGAATTGTAAGATATTGTTTGATCTTTATCTTACATAATCAGTCATATGGGGCAATTGAATAAGTATATATGAATATGGAATATTATATTGAATATTATAATATATATATATATATATATATATATATATATATATATATATATATATATATATATATATATATACATGTATATGTATGTACTTAAAGTCATAAGTGGGCTAAAATAATTTAATTAAATACATTTTAGTAATGGTTACATAAACATGCACATTTATAATGGCTTATTTGTTATTACTATATTACATTATTATTATTATTATTATTATTATTATTATTATTATTATTATTATTAAATAGAGACATCATTTAACAGAGGCTTATTACATCAAACTATTATGGACTTCACTGCTGTCTTGTATAAGATAAAAAATAAATAAAAAAATTATGTTGAGAATTAAGTATTCACTAAGAGCACATCACCTCAGCTGCTGAGGATAATAATGAGAGTGGTACACTTAATGTGTCCATGATATTTTCATTATTCCTTTGTTCAAATTATAGATTCAAATTTAGATACAGTATGGCAGGTCCAATGACATATCTTTTTAAATTAACCTGTTGATCTTAATAACCAGTAGATATGTTGTTGGTACCCATGGATTCTGGAGACGAGTTACTAGTTGCACATGTAAGAGGACACGCAAAATATTCAATCTAGTTAGGCTCGATTGTAACAAAATGGAAAGTGAGACAAACACACAGTACAAAGTAGCCAGTAGCCCTATATGTCCTAAAACAGCCCAGGATCTTAGTGTTGATCCCACACTACCTTCAATAAATATATCTTCAAGCCGGTGTTTTATGTTCTTATTTGAAAAAGGAGGGCTAAAGGTCAACCAGATAAACAACACAGTAACAGGCAGAGCCTTAAATTGCTGCTGCGTGGGACAAAACAATTTCATGAAAGTATGAGCAACCCTGCAGGCAATAAACACATGTACAGTCCTCCCCAGAGCTCTTGAGTGGCAGACGACAAAAGAGATCCCGACAGCTACCCGGGACCACTCAGAGGGCTGATGGAAAGTAACTGATGGTGAAAGACAGTGCCAGGTCATGGTAAAAAATATCACCATTGTGGAGTTACTGCCATGAGCAAGATGGATTCTGTATGGTGATATTTTTATTCTTCTCATGTAGATTCCAAGCAGTACCAAAGCTGCCAGAAAAGATCTTGCAACCCATCTGCTGCTGTCTGAAAGCCGCACACCCTCTAACTTGCCTGTATGAACAGTACATTTGATGCCATCTGAGGAAATAAAAGTGTTAGATTAATAAACTTTTGAAAGGAATAAACAGCAGGCTTTCTTGCAATGAGTGACATCTATGTTTTGTTTTTTAATATACCTGCTTGTGTCAGAAATGCTTCAATTGGACAGTGTGGTGCAGAGAACTTTGATGGCATCTGTTAACAAGATAAGAAAGTTAGTAACTGCACAAACATCTCACATTCATTGAAATACAGTTAGGTGATATGACAATTTAGTGAAATTGTGTTTGACAACGCCTGTTGTGTGTGGCTGCGTATGGCTGTTCATCTGTCTCTGACTCTGCAGGAGCTCGTCAGACTAACCTGAAACACCTGAGTGTGCCCAGACTATTTAAGCCTTGTTGCTGCTGTTCCTGCTCTCCCTGTTTTTGTTGATGGTTTATTTATGTGGGTTAGTTTCATTATGCTTTGCTCGAACTTCCCCCTCATGCACACACACATCTTCACTCATGCACACCCTACTCCACTGATTTCATTCTGTAGTTAATTTGGTCTAAATGGGTTTGATTTAATGCAGTACATTTTTCAAATAGCCTGGGCACACTCCGGTGTTCCAGGTTACTCTGACAAGCTCCTGCAGATTCAGAGACAGGTGAACAGCAAAACACAGCATAGGCATGGTCATTGGATTATATAACACATTATTTGTATCACTGCATATAAATCCACTGAATTAGCCCAAAAAATACATATCTGTATCTATGGACAGTTTCACATTTTAATTTCCAATAAATTGCTATATCACAATATCTATTCTAGATATAGTTATATGTACTGTAATAGAAGATTTTATCCCGAATGCCTACACGTATATGTAAACCTCAATAACAGCAGCCATCTCTGACAATAAAATGTTAAATGCATTACCTGTTTTTATAAGCTTAATTACAACTATTAACTAGCTGGCATGGATGAAATTCTCCTGCTTTTAAAGTTTACTGTATTATGTTCATTTGTTACAACTCGCCTATCAGGAATGAGATGTTGCTGTGAAGGGCATAATGAAGGAACTGAAATGAACTGCACAGAAATACTGTAGGTGTACATGCAAACCTGCACATAGCAGATCCTGACAGATGTTGTCTTTGATTCTTCTGAGGACATCAGGCTCAGCTGGCTGTCAGTCAGGATAAAGATAAGGAATTCTGGAAATGCAGGTCCAAGTTCTCTTCTTCTGTGCAAAAAGCTTTGCAGGGTTTTGACCCTAAGGTTGCATGCCTTACATTTGTAGATACAATCCAATGTTTTCCAGTAGTCCACTTGAACAAGGCTAATGATGTGGGAGCAGTAAACCACAAATCTCAGTAGAACAGCTGAAGGACAGATACTTTGGTAATTCAAATATGTACTGTGATTATCAGTCTGCATCTGTATGAAGTAAAAAAGATAATAAATACATTTCATAATAAATTGGTGTGAGCAGAAATATTTTTCTACACACAAGACAAGCAATAATTCCATAAAAAAATCAGATTTAATTTTACATGCAACGATGGACGATTGCTGTGACTCTGGCGCTCACCTCTATTGTAAATAGCAGACAGCTGGTCTTAGACAGAAAACACACCAACAACTGCTGACATGTACACTTGCAGACATGCCTGTTGTGCATAACAGTTCCCTCCACTCTTTGCAACAAATTCACACAGCCATTAAAGACCATGCAGTTCAAAGTCACACCAGGAAAGAGGGTACAGTCTTTTTTGATTTTGTCCTGTGTGAAAATCCTGTCTGAGGCAACACTCATGTCAGGAGATCTGTACAGGTAAGAAAAGAACAAACAAATCAGTTCATGATCACATTATGTAACAAAGTATCGCATAATTAATAAGCCTTAACTACAGTCATACATTGCATTATTAACCCATCTGCTCACCATTTGTAGACGTAAGCTAAACTGTCATTTAAAAAGCCAAATAAATTGTAAAAACAACCTCTTCAAATTTAACAGTGCAACATAGAAAGCATGGCCCAACTGTAATATTGTCACTTTGTATATAATTACAGTAAAGTTACTTTAAATTATAATTGACTCATAAAAGCTTCTCTAGAGAAAGTGTCTAATTGTCTTGAAGGATCTCTCAATATGGTGTTTAGGGCCCTTTTAATTTAGGCTGGTTCCTGCTGAGGAAATCATTAAACCACAAGCTAATTGCTGATGAATATGTGGGAACCAAACTGGCTTATCCAGGTACTTAACAAAACAAAGAGCAACAAAAGGCCCCCATTATTCAGACTAGTTCCCAACTGAGGAAGTCATTAAATTACAAGCTAATTGCCAATTAATCTGTGGGAAATCACACTGAAGATGTCCTTGGCAAAACAAAAAGCAAGTTAATGAGCAAGATACAAATGGAGAAAACAGAGAACACTGCAATTTAGCAACAATTTACTCACCTGTCACATGTCATTTTCCGCTTTGTTTTGTCATGAAAAACAGAGTTTTTATATGATGCACTTGAGTTGCAGCCCTTTGTCTGTTCATCATGCCCATACTGACTGAGCTCCATACACTGGTGCAGTCTGAGCCATGTGCCAGAAGACACCATCCAAGTGAACAGTGTTAAAAAGACAAATGTGACTGTTGTCATCTCAGAGCCTCGCCTTTGGCACAGTCCGGAATCTTGCAAGGATGTATTTTATAGCTTCCCATTGGCTACTCAGGTGTAGGAGGCAACTTAATGGTCCATTCTCAGAGCTACATGCAAATACCTTTTTAATTTGCGTACAAACTGAAGGAAGTCAGGCATGCAGAATGAATCTGACAAGAATACACATGCGCCCTGTTTCCTAATAACGATCATTCTCATAGGTTTTGAGTGCTTACTGAGACAAACTTGGTTAAGGCCTTTACATTTTTACAGCTAATTCTGTAAGCATGCCGCAATAAATAGTGAAAATATGTATATGACTGTTAAGTGTGCATTAACATAAAATATATATATATATATTTTTAAATGTGTTTAACTGTCATGCAAGCCATGTATGTATATTATCTAAATTTATGAGCCTTTCTTTTAACTCTTCTCTATGTCATGTCATTCTCTACAAGAAGAAGTAGTGGACTGAACTGTGTGCAGATTCTACTTTGTTCAGTGTGTCACCACATAACCGTGAAGCTAGCAAGCTGTTTGGACAGGCCATGGCTGATGTCTTGTTAACAGTTTCTGCTCATTCTGAATGTAGCCGAGTGGTACATGTATAATATACAATTCTCCACTTAGGTTCTGTTGCTATGTGTACCACCATATCATGCTTGTTGCATGTCTTTAAAACATGGGGCTTTTTGCAGATGACATTATAACAAGTCACACCAGGAAAAGCACAGGTGTAAATAATAATATAAATCGTTAATGTTTGCTTATTATGTCACAAACTTATATCATTTTAAGTGCCTATAATAGTAGTTTAATAGTGCCTTAAGTGCATATACTATGCAGGTGTAGCAGCAGACGCAGACACATGGGTGTTTGCATAGCTGTTATGTGTTCACCCATGTAAAGGAGCCTTACAGCCCATACAACAATATATTCTGTGCTATACGTTGGGGGAAGACTCTGGATTTATAAATGTGGCGTATGCAGAAAACGGGGCTGAAAATGTGTTGGAGACAATGGGAATTGGCGACGCAGATGGTGAGGTGGTGAACTGAAGTCAGACTACAGAAAGTAAATGTGGGAATAACAATTACTTGTAATATTTTCAAGTATTGATGCCACATTTTTTTCACTCCATATCATCCACATTTTCATGGAAGATTAAATCCAGCAGTGTTATTTGTGTTTGTACTGAGTGATACTTGTTCCATAAACACCTTGTGAAATCCAACTCAAATCTTAAATAAAAATGTGTTCTTAATATTTAATCGCGCTGTCTCACTGTCACATTGTCTGCTACAGAGCACAGGAGGAGGAGATAGCCGACTGCATAGAATAGAGGATAGCATCAAATACCCTAGCATTAGAGAATGGCAGCGTAAATAACTAAATATCTGTCTTTAACCCTTGTATGGTGTTCGGGTCTGTTGGACCCGTTTTCAATGTTTGCTAAAAGAAAAATTATGCTATTTATTATTTCTTCTAACTCAAACTCATTGGCCTTGGCTCATTTTCTGTGACGAACACAAAAAATAACTTATTTTCAATGACGGTACACCCCCCCTACACATAACTATTACATATGAGGTGTTCGGTCTACTGGACCCAAGTGTATTTAAATGTAGGTGCTATGAAATTATGTTGTCTTTCTGCAACTGCTATTCCCACACAAAGTTACAAAAGTGTTACATTTCAAGCACTTTCACCTTTTCTGATTAAGTTCTAAGAAATAAGCAGCAATAATGATCAAAAATCTTGTTTCTATTTTTTTTTTTTACTTTTTTATAATTGAATTTCCTTGTTTTCTCACAAAAAACGAAAATCATGATCTCTCATGATAAATGTGATCTCACAGGGGTAAATGGCAAATATGAACCATTAATGGTGTATATATCATTGGTAATTGAGCTAGAGTAAACATCTATTAAGTATTTTTACATAAATTGTCATGGCTGTATTGATTTGAAAGCCTAATAATGTGGTGGGTCCAACAGACCCGGGAACATCGGCTGTGTAAACAAAATATGAAAACCACACAAAGGTTAATACTGTGCCAACACAGTCTCACTCCCTACTCGTCAAATGTATGACGCATGGTCAAGGACCCTGGCGTCAAGTTTCAACGAAATAGGGGTACCCTTGACGTTATTTTTCGACGAGGGGGGTCCGTCAGATAGACATTCATGTTATTCCCTCACCGTCGGATATCGACGAAAGAAAAAAACACGCCCCCCGCCCCTTAACTCGAAATCTGTGATAGTTATTGGTATTTTTAGCCCAATAACCGCTGTTTTAATCAACATTATTCACGAGATAGTATCATGGTTTATATGTATTTCTTTTTATGTTATTATTTCGGTATATTTCGGCCAGGGAAGCTGGATTGCTTTTTTGTTGATTTATGTTTTTTAAACTATAATGGTACATCTATCAACATTTATTTAGATGTTATCATGGTATTCATTTCTTTACTTTAATAATATTATTTCGGTCTTATTACCGGTGAAATATTACAGTATATGCTGTAATACAGAACATTACGATATGATCCGAGCAGGAAGCATTCAAAGCCGATAGGCCTATCCCCCAATGCAGTGCGGCCATTCATTTCAAAGAATCGGGCAGCGATCAGCTGGTCTTTAACGCCAGGATCGCTTCAATATACATATATACAGTCAGTGATTGTGTCACCAGCAACAACACGTTGCTCAGTTTTGTTCCAGTAAGTTATGAACCATAATAACGTTTAAACGAATCCGCGAAAAACTCCGGAAGTGACGTAGTACGTCCCGCTCGGCGGATACGAAAATAAAAATATATAGGCCTAACATTCGTAATATTAATGTTTTTTTCTAATGTTGTATTTGAGGAGTTAAACAATAAAGATTGTTATAATATTAAAATACAGTTTCATGTATTTGTCTACGTTTAAACGAAGTCAAGTTGTACGTGAGAATTTACACAATAAAATACTAATAATGAAAAAATTGTGTTTTATATTTAGCACTTTTATTTGCCTTATATATACTATATAAAAAACCTACAGTTGAGTGTTTAGAAATACAGCCTAATGGCTTGTTGTACTGTTGTGAAAAACAATATACAAAGAGAAGCATTTTTTTATTTTATTTTCCATACATAGTTATTTAAAAACGCAATTTTCTAATTTTGCAGTTGATGAATATTAATAGCAAAGACTAAAGGGGAAAAACATGAGTATATTTATGTGTGGGACTTAGTTTGATTTAAAATCACACTGCATTATTAGTTGTTTTAAATAAATTACTTTTTTGAAATATCAATTTATGGTAGGCCTAACATATTCATTATTATATTCAGAAGATGATCCTCATATCAATCACCGTGGTTACAGCTTGTAGCCATCCTAACCTTTGTAGCCTTTACTGAGACTACCTTTTCAAAATTAAGAAGGGACTAGTTTTAAGAAGCATTTTCAGGAAATTAAAAGGATAAGCAGATTGTTACCGAGGTTTTTGTTCACTGAGTAAGATGTATATAGCTTTGTTTGGGTATGTATACAAATACAACATTTGTATGGCTTTTTTGGCACACTTCTACCTCAGCCCTACTGCACAAAGACAAAACTCACACATCTCATTCAACCATTTCACAAGCTGAGAAAAGGGTCATGACATGGGTCAGAGCAGTGGTTCCCAACCTTTTTTCCTTGGTGCCCCCCCCCCACACACACACCTTTGAAACTGAAGTTGAGGTAACTCTCGAGATAGAGCTGGGTCAGAGGATATCAGAGGTCATAAATGATGAACCAATCCATCGGCTCTGCTCCTATAGGCCCAATGGTGTTCATATGGACAACATGCACCTTTGGCTGGAAGGCCCGTGTTGAAAGTGTGTGTTATCATTTAGAGCAGACACCCACGGTGAATCAGATGGTTTATGTTATACAAGGCTGCATTACAGAGAATTTTATTATGACTCTCATGAAGGTTGTGTAGAGGAATAGAAACCAGTTTCTCCAGGCAAGCACACAGAATATGGTCTGCTCTATCTTTATTCTCCATGCCAAGTATGAGCTCTTATCCTCTGGCAGAAGATATGGGTAAACTTAACATTTCTAAACTATAAAAACGTTGATGATGATATAGGCCTAATTTGGACCTACCTCAATTAAAACTTTAAATAATGTTGCTTGAGATTGAGGGTGTGCAATAGCTTCATGATATGAAGCATGGTTGTGTTGCTCTTGTCACTGTTTGTGAAAGATGAGCAATAGATTGTTGTTGTGTGATGTGCTTCAGTCTAGCCTATATCACTTTGTTCATGTTGTTTTTTATTTTAAGTATGTCAGCTGTATGATAAAACAATATGTCAAGTGTTATTTGTGAAGCATTTGAACTCAAGCCAAATATCCCTCTGGGGACAATAAAGTAGGCTATCTCCTGCTAAGTGGTCTCTATGATGTGTAAAAATTAAAACGTTGTCGTAGGACTATAGCAAACACATCGTTGGAAAGGTCTCAACCTGGAGAGGAACATATGTCAGTCTGAAGAGGATACATTACTCCTGCTTTGAAATATTGACCTCTGAACCTTGAACCCAGTACATGTATGAAGGCCTGTCATTTAGCAACAGAAGGTTCTACACACATAAAACCAGCTGTTATAGAAAGCTCTGGACCTCAGCTGTCATATAGATATGGTCACCAAAGTTTATCCACTGTAAGCACTGTCAAATATGGTAATAAGCTATATTCACCTATTTAACGATTCGATTTTTTAAATCGGATGACACCAGTGTGTTCTCCATCCCAAAAAAAAACCCAGGGTGTATCCAAAATTATACACTGCCAACTTCTACTTATGAGAAATATACCAATATACTTTAAAACTACAACTCCCATAAGAAACGCCACAGAAGCTGTTACAAAGCTTGAGCACTTGTAGTTTTTCCGGGGTGGGTGGGGGGACTCGTTTGGCTCCTCTTTCTGCTGTCTGCCGTGAAATGGCTTGATTCCACTTCAGATTGAGGCCGCCCGCCGGCCGGCCGAGCACACAATATATGAGACAAATGCATGAAACTGTACTTTATTATTATAACTATCTTTATTGTTTAACTCCTCAAATACAATGTTAGAAAAAAACATCAATATTACGAATATTATATATTTTTATCTTCGTATCCGCTGAGCGGGACGTACTACGTCACTTCCGGAGTTTTCGCGGATTCGTTTAAACGTTATTATGGTTCATAACTTACTGGAACAAAACTGAGCAACGTGTTGTTGCTGGTGACACAATAACTGACTGTATATATGTATATTGAAGCGATCCTGGCGTTAAAGACCAGCTGATCGCTGCCCGATTCTTTTGAAATGAATGGCCCACTGGCATTGGGGATAGGCCTATCGGCTTTGAATGCTTCCTGCTCGGATCATATCGTAATGTTCTATATTACAGCATATACTGTAATATTTCACCGGTAATAAGACCGAAATAATATTATTAAAGTAAAGAAATGAATACAATGATAACATCTAAATAAATGTTGATAGATGTAGCATTATAGTTTAAAAATATAAATCAACAAAAAAAGCAATCCAGCTTCCCTGGCGAAATATACCGAAATAATAACATAAAAAGAAATACATATAAACCATGATACTATCTCGTGAATATTGTTGATTAAAACAGCGGTTATTGGGCTAAAAATACCAATAACTGTCACAGATTTCGAGTTAGGGGCGGGGGCGTGTTTTTTTCTTTCGTCGATATCCGACGGTGAGGGAATAACATGAATGTCTATCTGACGGACCCCCCTCGTCGAAAAATAACGTCAAGGGTACCCCTATTTCGTTGAAACTTGACGCCAGGGTCCTTGACCATGCGTCATACATTTGACGAGTAGGGAGTGAGACTGTGTTGACTGTGCATATATCATCAAATGTCTGGAAATACAGCCGTCGGGCATGTCCGACGCGTTAATACTGTTCGTGACAAAACCTGCATGAAGAAAAGTGTGTTTGCCTATGTCATGATTGTGTAACGAAAGAACAACTGCCAGGGTCATTAACATACTGATCAGCATTCATGAGGTGCTTTGTATTGACTATTTATGGTTAAAAATGGGCATGTACAGGGTGGGATAAGAGGCTGATTCACGTACACACACTTGTGGGTAATATGTGATTTATAAAGGGAACATTGCTTAAAGATGTGCGAATGCACGGTTTTATAAATCAGAATTTTTTTTGGTGTATGCCATTTTTGGCTTTTGGTCATATGTACACTTTTAGTAAAGATCCTACGTTTTATAAATGAGACCCCTGGTAAGCCCAAACAGGTAGTGTGGGTGAACTGGGAACGTCTGGAGGTGACCCCTGTCCCACAGACTTTCAACTCACACCTCCGGCGGAGCTTTTCGTGCATCACTGTGGAGACCGGGGGCATTGAGCCTGAGTGGACAATGTTGCGGGGAGCTGTGGTCATAGGGTCTTAGGTGCCTCAAGGGACGGTAACCCTCGAACACCATGGTGGACACCGGTGGTCAGGGAAGCCGTCCAACTGCATCAGCCTCTGCCGCAAAGCAGCGGGTGTGGGAAAAGTTCGGAGAAGTCATGGAGAAGGACTTTCGGTCGGCCCAAGGTGGTTCTGGAAAACCTTTCACGACCTCAGGAGGGGGAAACGGGGAATCATCCAAGCGGTGTACAGTAAGGATGGGATGTTGACCTCAACTGAGGAGGTAATTGGGCGGTGGAAGGCGCACTTTGAGAAACACCTGAATCCAACTAACACACCCTCTGTTAAACGCAGAGCTGGAGTACTATAGGGGATTGTCGCCAATTTCCCTGGTGAAAGTCAGTGAGGTAGTCAAACAACTCCACAGTGGCAAAGCCCCAGGGATTGATGAGATTCGTCCAGAAATGCTGAAAGCTCTGGGTGTGGAGAGCTGTCTTGGATGACACGCCTGTGAAACATTGCGTGGACGTTTGGGACAGTACCTAAGGAGTGGCAGACTGGGGAGGTGGTTCCCCTGTTCAAAAAAGGGGACCATAGAGTGTGCCAATTACAGGGGTATCACACTTCTCAGCCTTCATAGTAAAGGGATAGTCAAACCTCAGATTGAAGAGGAACAATGCAGATTCATTTCTGGTCATGGAACAACGGACCAGCTCTTCACTCTCGCAAGGATCCTGGAGGGGGCCTGAGAGTATGCCCATCTGGCCTACATGTGATTTGTGGATTTGGAGAAGGCATATGATCGGGTCCCGAATCCAGGGTACAAGCAGCCAAAATGGGTTTCCTCAGGAGGGTGGCAGGCGTCTCCCTTAGAGATAGGGTAAGAAGCTCAGTCCTCCATGAGGAACTCAGAGTAGAGCAACTGCTCCTTTGTGTCGAAAAGAGCCAGTTGATAATATGTTGATAATAATAACATACATATTGTATACAGGTGTGAATATAAATAAGAAATATATGTTGTATGCAATGCAGATTAAGATTGTTTATTGATTGATTATTAATTATGATATATAATATTATGTGCAACATCTTTTATATAAGGGGACTAGTAATTCAGGAAGAACAGTATATTTCCTTTACATAAAGTGGAAGAACATGATTTTAGAACTTTAATAGATACTGACTCATTAATTAACATTATTAATATAAATACAAAATATGGATAAAAAAACAAAGAACGGAATCAAAACAATGTAAAATTGACAATGAATACCATTTTATTTGGCCATCACATGCTTTTTGCTGTTTTGTTCTGGCCTCAGTAAAATAACATAACATTTGGGGATAAAAATGCAACTTTTTTCTAATCCTAACCAGTTGTTTTGATGCCTAAACTTAACTGTCATGGCCATTCTCAGTACCGTCACGTCATGTTGACCGGTACCCATCAAGGAAATTAAACAACCCAACAAATGTGGTTATTATTGATCTGTAGCCAACTAAGAAGTTGGAAAGCTGAAATAATTTAAAGTCAACTGATGATTTATTTAGTTTACATGCCATAATGGTCACTTCACTTTACAGTAATTTTATAGTGGGGGAAAAATCTATTTTGAATTCATAAATCATGAAAATACCTTTTAAATGGTTAAGTGTCCCTTAGTGGTGTCATGCAGGCCTGGCGTACGGTATCTGCACATCAGAATACGGAACATATTGTATGCTGTAATGCATTTGTTGGGACTATGTTTGGAACTAAGGGCTTACAGACAGAAGCTCAATTCACATATTGAGCTGCTTGGACAGCAGATGGAGGGCCTTGATGGCTTTCTAACTAAAAAGTAAGTAATCTGAAACATTTAGTGTATATAGTGCCAAACTATTTAAAATACAACATGTATGTCAGTTTGTGAATAGGGCAAACAAGGGAACGGTACAACGGACCTTATTTTAGAGCTAAAAGAAAAACAACAAGCCCTTAATTGTTTAAAATGGAAAATGTACATGTTGTGACAAGGATGCTAATAAACATAGACCCTATTTGTTCTGCTTGAAGCAATATACCCAGTTTTTCCTGTTGTTGTGTAAAAGGATGAAGCAATCTGCAATGTTGAATCTCTAGTGTCCGCATTCTAGGGCCCTGCTGCTGCTTTCCCACCGGAGTCATGCCACTAAGTAATTAAAGTCATGCTTAATCAGATGGGCACTTACTTATCTTCAACTGTTTTTCTTCTGTGTTGTTTTTGTGGATACACGTGTAACCTTTATTTCTGCTGTATTGCATCATTGTTGTTGTTGTACGTTTGAACTTGAGAGTCTGAAGGGAAAAACTATTTTAATTTACTCCCCCTTCACATTCCCTTTATCCACCATTGTTGCTATTAAACTTTAATTGCTTTGCTTTAGATATTTGTTAAAGAAAACTTTAGCAAAGCTGAAATGAAGCTAGAGTAAGTACAGTTATGGATGTTTAGCATGAACATGTACAACTTAGATTTAGTCTGACAAGCAGAGCCTAAAATGTCACAAAATGGCCACCATAACACAATCAGCAATACTTTGACAATTTTGGATATTATATCGTCAGTATGGATGGGATGAACTATTACAGTGACTAATACCTCTTTTAGTGTACATATGCAAGTATTGTATTAAGATAGTTGAACAAATGTGAACCTATCCTTTAATCTGATTACATCTGATAACAAAATGGAGAATAAGAAATGCTTTAAATTACAGCCCATATATATTTTAACTGTAATTTGATTTAAAAGGGGGTGAACAAGGGTTGTTAGTGCAGCTTGCATACTGTACTGTCACTGTAATTAAGAATAAAAATGGTTAGCATGCAGCCCACCTATCCTGTGCTTAATGCCTTTGCACACCAAGTCCATTATATTTGTGTTGGATATTCATAAATAAATAAATATAATCTCTTGATGTGTGCATTCTGTTCACATACCATTTGGATGATTAATTTCTGATTAATGATTTTAATTAATGAAAATGATTAATTGATGATTAGTCTCTTTTCTTCAAATTTACCAAAATGTATTGAAAGGCAAACTGTTATCTTGAATGGATTTGGATAAACAGAAACATAAAAAAAATGTAAAGATGATGTTGCTTTGAAAACCTTGATGGGGCCCCTTTGGAGCCGACAAAGGTTGTCTTCTCCTTTACTCACATATTCTTTATAATGCTTATGTGTTATAATGTCAGAAGCTGCATTGCTCTGAGATTTGTCACTTTTTAGTTGTATGTGCGGGGGTATTTCTGAATGTGAAAAAGCAACACACAACAAACCTAAATATACTTAAAGATTTAGTCACTCAAACAAATGCATTTGCATTAAGGGACACTATGTTACAACAAGAAGAAGCACAGATTACATTTTGGTTGTTAAAGAGGAAAACTACATTACAAGTAATTTGGGCAATGGTTAATAACGTATATCATTGTTAGATGTCTTTCCCATTATTTGTTTCTTAGTGTTCTGCTCAGGTTTTAACAAAATTATGTAACATTTTGGCAGAAAAATGCAGAAAAGAAGTCCATAACTGGAGGCCAGAATGGCGAATATCTCCACAGCTACAGTGAACTTCCCAGGAGAGCTGACATATGCTGGGATAAAGGTGATCCATACTGCGCAGAATATCAGCATGCTGAAGGTGATAAATTTAGCTTCATTGAAATTATCAGGCAGCTTTCGAGCCAAAAAAGCGAGTACATAACATAGGACAGCAAGGAGTCCTATGTATCCTAACACAACCCAGAACGCTACAGGTGACCCCAGGGCGCACTCAAGAATAATCTTCTCTTGATATTGTTTCATATTTTTGAAAGGAAAAGAAGGGTTAATTATCAGCCAGAGTATGCAAATAAGAACCTGTATGAGAGTGAAACCCACAACAGTGAGTCTCTGCTGTGCAGGCCCAAACCATTTCATGAAATTACTACCTGGAAGTGTGGCCCTGAAGGCCATTAAAACCACTATAGTTTTCCCCAGAACACAAGAGATACAGAGGACAAATGTGATGCCGAATGCCGTGTGTCGCAGCATGCAGGACCACTCAGAGGGCCGGCCTATGAAGGTCAGAGAACACAGGAAACACAGAGTCAAGGAGAAGAGCAGCAGGAAGCTCAGCTCAGAGTTGTTGGCTCGTACTAGTGGGGTTTCTCTGTGGCCATAGAAGATTAGCATTGTGATCATAGTTAGAAAAACTCCCAGCAGAGAAAATAAGGCTAACAATGTTCCCAGGATTTCATCATATGCCAAAAATTCTATTTCTTTATGGATGCAGGCATCTCTCTGCTTGTTGGACCAGTACTCTGGTGGGCATTTCATACAGTCTATTGAATCTGCAACAACAAAAATACAGTGTGTTACAGTTCTGTTTTTTTCATTCATGTCATCATGTGTAATATTGTATTGCATTCTAAACAACAAATGAAATACTGCTACAATGTTTATTTACCTGTTAAATTACTGATCTCGCCTGCTGGACAGGGTATGCAATTATAACAGCAGACTGGCTTTCCTTCCTGGTGAACCTTACGAGTTCCTGGGAGACAGCTCTCACTGCAGACTGACACAGGAACCTCCTACACACATAAGCACAATTCATAAACACAAATCGTTTGCAATAATAAAAATATGTACAGTTAAATACACATAAAATTATAAAACTCATCACCCATATCAACTTTTTTCGAACAATCAATTTTTAGTGAATCAGTAAACAGTTGACAAGTCCAAACCTCAGTGTCTGCTTTACCTCAGTCAGCCCATTTCCCCGGAAAACTGGGATGTTGTTCATGATAAATTGATGATTTTCTGGAAGAGAAGCATCGTAAATCCCAACTGTTACTACTTCCATGGTCCCTTTGTTTGTCATTTGTAAATTAACAAGTTCATATTTTGCTGGTGAGTCTCCATTACTGTCAAAATGAACTCTTTCCCCTTCCTCAGTGGTGAAATTCACTGTGTTGAGATATTGCAGGACCTAGCAAAAAAAATGATACAGAGATAAATGACAGGTTCTTGTTGTTTTCCCACTGTCACACTTAACTGATGGTTTCTCACCTGCCATGATTGAATGTGTTTGGTATCAGCACATCTACCATTTGCAAAGGGCCCTTTACCCTCCTCACATTTAATTAGGTTGTCAAGAGCATGAGCCACTGCGTAAACTGACTTGTATACATTATTGGTGAATCTCAGCTCAGACACATCAGTTAACTGGGATTGAACATTCTGCAAACTTTCAAAGCCACTGCATGGCTTTCTTTGTGTGTTAGCAGTGTCATTCAGAGCACAGTCAAACACCTCTTCCCAGAAATCTCTGACAAACTGACTGTCAGGAAACTGTGAGTAGTGGAGCCGCCTCAGGTGCTCCTCCAGCCCCGGGATCTTAGTTGTGCTGACAGTGAAGCCAAGTGAGCCAACCAGGAGACTGTGCCCCTCACTGTCAGTCAGAGAGTAATCTGTGATCCAGGCGTCACTGCCAACCCACTGCAGTCCTGTAATGTTCTGTTTGTACAATTCAGTCGATAGCACATTCATTTCACTGTGAGACACAAAAGCCATGATCACTTTGGAAGTGGCATGCTTAATGATCTCTATTATTCTCTGCAGGCTATCAGGTGGATCTGATGATGAAAATGTTTCAGAATACTCAATGCACACTCCATATTCTTGTGCAACTTGGATAAATGCAGCTATGCCATTGAGGCCATATTCGTTATCCACAGCTAGAGCCCCAATCCAGGTCCAACCAAAGTGCCTGACCAGCTTTGCCAATGCTCTGCTTTGGTAGTAGTCACTGGGAATAGTTCTGAAAAAAGTGGGATACTCTTTCCTGTTGCTCAGACAGGCACAGGTGGCAAAATGGCTGATCTGCAGTGAAAGATACAAACATCTTATTGGCAGTTGCAAAGCAAACATTAAAAATTCTTGCATAATGACCATTTTGATTCATGCTACAGTTATAATTTTGCAGAGCATTGTCATGAACTATATTTACAACAGCACAACACAAAATCAAATAACACTTCACACTAACTGCAATGCATTTTCTTCTTTGACTTACCACAGGCATATGAAACCTTCCAACAACTTGTGCAAATGCAATAGTTGGTCTTGAGCCTGAATGTCCCAAGATAGCTTGCACTGTCTCAGTTTCAGTGCAGATCTCATCACTGATTTCTTCCTTTAGTCCGCTCAAGAGTACCAGTGCAGCTCTCAGTATGTCCATAGTTCCACAATTATCATAGATCTTGTAGCCAAGTTTAACATTAGGGAGCAAATCAGGATTTGTGTTGATCTCATTAACAGCAAATATCACTGTTTGAGCAAATTTGAATTCTCTAAAATTGAAGCTGGGGTGATGAAAGGGTTATATCTTTGTGTTAAAGTCTTAATTACAATACAAAATACACATAAACCTATTTTTAAATAGGTCCAAAAATACATACTTTTTGCATTTTCGTACATCTGGAAATGTCTGAAATGTGTTGATTACATAATCCTGCCCTGTGCGAAATGAAAAAATGCCTCCAATAATAAGGTTGCCGTCTTGGGCTAGTTCAGGTGGTTGTGCTGAGCCTTGCAGACGGCACACAGAGTCTCCCCTCCTCATAAGCAGAAACAAAAGGAGAAGCCTTAACAATGGCATGGCTTTGCTCTTCAGGTTGGCCCAATCAGCTCTACAGCTCATAGCAGGGATTTATGCATCTTTAACAACAAGGGGGATGTTATCATGGTTGAGCAAAAGCCTCAGGAGACCAGAGCAAACCACACAGGTTAAGCCAATTGTGTTTTTCTCTGTGAAAATGTTTTACTTTTTTGTATAACTGTAATAAATGTGAGTGAAATCAGTAAGGAATTAAGTATAGGGCCTGTCCATTTATTTGCACCTAATTTTATGTATATATTAGTTGATATATTTATATGTATATATTTGGTTGTAATAAAAGATGCCATCTCAATATGCTATGTCACAAATAAAATGATATAGGCTACAGTGGAAATATACTACAGAGTACAATGCAAATACAAGTCTTCAGTAAAAATAATATAGATGTCTACTTGACAGTGTGTCAAGTCACAGTAACAATTGATTATGTAAAATTATCTTGGCACTTAAATACCTTTGCTACTATATTGTTAATTAGTTTTCAGAATGAGTTTGGGTCCCCCTTCCCCATTATATTCTTTTTTGTATTATTCTCTGGTTTCAGTAAGATAATATAACATTTTGGAATAAAAATACAAAAGAGCAGTCCAAAACTGGAGGCCAGAATAGCAAATATCTCCACAGCAACACTGAACTTCCCAGGAGAGCTGATATACGCTGGGA
Organism: Perca flavescens; assembly: GCF_004354835.1. Lineage (NCBI taxonomy): Eukaryota > Metazoa > Chordata > Actinopteri > Perciformes > Percidae > Perca > Perca flavescens. The sequence continues at coordinate 13,551,902 of NC_041333.1, forward strand.
TAAAAGTGATCCATACGGCACAGAATATCAACATGCTAAAGGTGATAAATTTGGCATCATTGAAATTATCAGGCAGTTTTCGAGCCAGAAAAGCAAGAATGAAACATAACATGGCCAGAAGTCCTATGTACCCAAGTACACCCCAAAAACCTACAGCTGAGCCCAGTGCACACTCTAAGATGATTTTGTCCTTGAATTTCTTAAAATTGATGAATGGAAAAGGAGGAGAAATTGTTAACCAGATGATACATATGATAACTTGTATAAGAGTGAAACCCAGAACACTGAGTTTCTGCTGTGTAGGCCCAAACCATTTCATGACATTACTACCTGGAAGTGTGGCCCTGAAGGCCATTAACACCACTATAGTTTTCCCCAGAACACAAGAGATACAGAGGACAAAGGTGATGCCGAATGCTGTGTGTCGCAGCATGCAGGACCACTCAGAGGGCCGGCCTATGAAGGTCAGAGAACACAGGAAACACAGAGTCAAGGAGAAGAGCAGCAGGAAGCTCAGCTCAGAGTTGTTGGCCCTGACAATAGGAGTTTTCCTGTATCTGAAGAAAATGAATGCCACAACAGCAGTGATGCATGTTCCAAATAAGGATGCTGCAGTGAGCAGCGCTCCCATAATGTCTTCATATGATAGAAACTCTGCCTCCTTCTTCACACAAGCATCTCTTCTCTCATTTGACCAGAACTCAGGGTGGCAACGCACACAGGTGATGGAATCTGAAAAATAATATTACTTGCTCAGTGCATTATTCAATATATTTTGTAAAATATTTATATATATATATATATATATATATATATATATATATATATATATATATATATATATTTCCTGTAAAGGTATCAGGCTGAAAATTTCAGTGCACAATTTCACTCCCAATGCATTAACTGCAGTTTAAGAGTGAGATGTCCAAACCTCAGTAGATGAGACTAAATCCATCTGCAATAGTATAAACATTATTTAATAATATTATTTAATAATATTAATAATAATAAAAAGAAAGGGATTTATAATTAACTTTATAATAATCATTTCTGGCCTTGACTCATTGTGGTTGTATCAAGTAATACACAGCTGCTCTTAACGCACGCCATAATCCCTCCTGAATCTGCAGTAATTCTAAATACATACATACTCGAGTTACATACATTTTTCATATTGTGGCTATAAACTATGACTTCAGTCATATATATATATATATATATATATATATATATATATATATATATATATATATATATATTTGTTGAGGATATCTGGTACTTGCCATATTAACTTCTTATGGAAGGATATTGATTTTCTTGTTTGGTTAAAATACTGCATACCTAGTATGTAATCCCTGCAGGGATTTCCCCTTCCCAGACTTTTGAAATGAGATTATAAAACAAATTTCAGACATTTGTTTTTTTGAACACTTCAGTGCAAAACCTTGCATTACATGTTACTACCAACCCAGTCTCACGTCAGTTCGTGATGGCATTACTAAATTAAATCTATTAGAACGTGATACCATTACGTTATTGTGAAGATTTACGTGTTGGGGTCACGTTTTTTAAACTAATGTATTTCAATGGGAAGCATTTTATGTAATCACAGCACGAATCCTTCTGCCAGTCGGGCTGCAGCAGAGAAGCTTTATAGAGCTTTGATATTATTGGTATTTTTAGCCCAATAACCGCTGTTTTAATCAACATTTATTCACCAGATCTTATCACCGTTTATATGTATTTCTTTTAATGTTATTACTTTGGTCTATTTCGGCCAGGGAAGCTGGATTGCTTTGTTGTTTGTTGATATTTCTAAAACTATAATGCTACATCTATCAACATTTATTTAGCTGTTATCATGGTATGCATTTCTTTATTTTAATAATATTATTTCGGTCTTGTTACCGGTGAAATATTACAGTAAATAAGACAGAACAGTTAGTAGGCTGCAATATGAGCCGAGCTGGCGCATTCAAAGCCGATGTCCCACAATGCAATGCGGGCATTCATTCACAGAATCAGACGGCGATCAGCGGGTCTTTAGCGCCTGTATCGCTTCAATATACGTAAGGGATAATGTAGAGCGTTGTTATAGCAAATACAACAACGGGGTGATCAGGACCCTGACGCCAATATTCTTTCAGCGGATTGATTGATAGCTCTCCTCCAGAGGGAACAGAACTGCGTCCATGGCCATCAGCTGAAGACTCCGGAAGTGACGTAGTAATTACCGCTCGGCGGATAGAAAAGATACAAATACATAATATTCGTAATATTGATGTTTTTGTCTAACGTTGTATTTGAGGATGTAAACAATAAAGATAGCAATAATAACTAGAACTGCAAGCAGTTATGAACGGGGCCCAAGCCTCCGACGCCGCCCGTCTCCATGGCCGCCAGCCTCCGACGCCGCCAGCCTCCATCGCCGCCAGCCTCCGACGCCGTCCGCCTCCGACGCCATTCGCCTCCTATGCCCGTCGTCCGCGATGCCCCCGGAGCCGCGCCAGTCGCACCCGAAGAAGCGCGAAGCTGCGCCGATGCGGGACTCCAAGCATTGAGTAGGGGGGGCACACGTCGGTGAATATCGAGAGGTTTGATGCGCGAGGTCTGCGGTACTCTGCTTTTGAAAATGTAGTGGTTAACAGTTCGTCTCCATGCATGCACAGACTGCTTTTAACAATTTCTACTATAAACAAACTTCTTAACCCCTGACCACAGGGGACAGCAGAGAGAAATGAGAGAGTGACTGAGAGGGTGGTGGTCCAAAAGTTATGGACCAAATTCGCCAAATTTGGTACAGCGCCTCGGAACGCCATGCCGAGCGAGCGCCACAAATTTTGTGTTGATTGCTTTTACTGTGGCAGAGATATCGCAATTGCATATTTCCCATTTAAATGCATTGAGTCAGTGGGCGAAACAATAAACGTTGCTTATAGCGCCCCTAAAGGTTGATCTTCGCCAAATTTGGTAGAACGCCGGGACGCCATGTCGAGCGAGCACCACAAAGTTTGTGTTGATTGCTTTTACTGTGGCAGAGATATTGCAATTGCATATTTCCCATTTAAATGCATTGAGTAAGTGGGCGAAACAAATAAACGTTGCTTATAGCGCCCCCTAAAGGCCGATCTTCGCCAAATTTGGTACAGCGCCTCGGAAAGCCATCCCGAAAGAGCACCACAAATTTTGTGTTGATTGCTTTTACTGTGGCAGAGATATTGCAATAGCAAATTTCCCTTTGAAATGTACTAAGAAAATTGGCGGAAAACAAATAAACTTTACTTACGGCGCCCCTAAAGGCCGATCTTCGCCAAATTTGGTACACAGTATCGTAGTGGAATGTTGAACAAGGATCTCAAGTCATTTGGTGATAAATTTAAATTTAACCGAGATATGATATGATACGTGTGTCGAGCTATCTAGGACAATTTGTTTGGTTGTCAAATTGGCATACTTCAACGTAGCAAAACGATTTCCATAACTTTTGTCAGGTCCATCTGGAGATGCTAACTACCAGGTTTCAGGCAGATCGGTCGAACGGCCTAGGACGAGTTCGCTGAAAAGTTGGTTTTGCACGTTCTGCCGATACTGCGAAAAAACGTTTGCGCGGAAATGGGCGGGGCCTATATCAGGCAATTCAGCTTGATTCAAGGAACACGTGGATGTAAGAATTTCTAATGTGTGATGTGTATTGTGGGAGTTAATGACAAAAAACCATTACAGCGCCACCTAGTGGTCCACATGTGTAATTTTTGGTAGGTGTGATCCATGGCCCATTGTCCATCTACCCTGTAAATTTAAAGTTGTTCACATTAGCGTAAGTGGTGAATCTAGAGTTGGGTCACATTGGGTCCCATAGGCCACGCCCACTTTGACCCCTAGGTACTCCATTCTAGGGATGGCCTCAGGATTGGCCCCAGATGGTACCCATCAAATTCGTGATAAATCGGATGAGCCGCTCATGAGATATAAACTTTTTTTGTATTTGTAGCGCCCCCTAGCGACCAATTTTCTTAAAACGCATGGGGTCCCCAGAGGGGCATGGCAAAGCATAATCTAAAGTTTGGGGTTGATAGCTTTCATTTTGGCTGAGATATGGCAAAGTTGGTGTTTTCATAGTTAGCTACTCAAATTTGTTTGTGCGTTATATGCGCAATTTTCATCGTATAAAATTTATTTCCATAACTTTTAGTCAGGCCAGTGTGGAGATGCCACGGTCCAAGTTTCGTGCAGATCGGTCGCACGGTCTAGGAGGAGTTCGAAAAAGTAGGTTTTTGATAAATTGCGATTTTAAAGGCATAAAAGTCCAGGCGGAAATGGGCGTGGCCTATATCACGTGATTCAGTTGGATCCAGGGAACGCGTAGATGTATTGTTTTTGAATGTCGGATGTACGGTTTGGGAGTTATGGGGCCAAACGCGTTTTTGTCTGCTATAGCGCCACCTAGGGGTGGAAATGGGTCAATTTTTGCGCCTGAGGTCCTTGCGGGGTTTTGGACCAGTCCTGAAAATGGCAACTCCCCACTATGTACGGTTTAGGCTGCAGTCAGAGTTTTAGGCGAAGAGAAGAAGAATAATAATAAAACTAGAACTGCAAGCAGTTATGAACGCTTTCCTTCGGGGGGCCCAAGCCTCCGAACGGGCCCGCTTGACGCCCTGCCTCCATAGCCGCCAGCCTCCGGCGCCGCCAGCCTCCATCGCCGCCAGCCTCCGACGCCTGGCCCGGCCCGACGCCATTCGCCCGATGCCCGCCGCCGTCCGCGACGCCCGGAGTTGCCGCCAGTCGCTCTAAGAAGCGCCGAAGCTGCGCCGATGCGGGACTCCAAGCATTGAGTAGGGGGGGCACACGTCGGTGAATATCGAGAGGTTTGATGCGCGAGGTCTGCGGTACTCTGCTTTTGAAAATGTAGTGGTTAACAGTTCGTCTCCATGCATGCACAGACTGCTTTTAACAATTTCTACTATAAACAACCTTGAGACAGTCTTAACCCCCTGACCACAGGGGACAGCAGAGAGAAATGAGAGAGTGACTGAGAGGGTGGTGGTCCAAAAGTTATGGACCAAACAAATAAATTTGGTACAGCGCTCGAACGCCATGCCGAACTAATTAGCGCCACAAATTTTGTGTTGATTGCTTTTACTGTGGCAGAGATATCGCAATTGCATATTTCCCATTTAAATGCATTGAGAAAGTGGTGGGAAACAAATAAACGTTGCTTATAGCGCCCCTAAAGGCCGATCTTCGCCAAATTTGGTAGAACGCCCTCGACGCCATGCCGAGCGAGCACCACAAATTTTGTGTTGATTGCTTTTACTGTGGCAGAGATATTGCAATTGCAAATTTCCCATTTAAATGCATTGAGTAAGTGGGCTTAAACAAATAAACGTTGCTTATAGCGCCCCTAAAGGCCGATCTTCGCCAAATTTGGTACAGCGCCTCAGAAAGTCATCCCGAAAGAGCACCACAAATTTTGTGTTGATTGCTTTTACTGTGGCAGAGATATTGCAATAGCAAATTTCCCTTTGAAATGTACTAAGAAAATTGGCGGAAAACAAATAAACTTTACTTACGGCGCCCCTAAAGGCCGATCTTCGCCAAATTTGGTACACAGTATCGTAGTGGAATGGTGAACAAGGATCTCAAGTCATTTGGTGATAAATTTAAATTTAACCGAGATATGATATGATACGGTGTCGTAGCTATCTAGGACAATTTGTTTGGTTGTCAAATTGGCATACTTCAACGTAGCAAAACGATTTCCATAACTTTTTGTCAGGTCCATCTGGAGATGCTAACTACCAGGTTTCGCGTGCAGATCGGTCGAACGGCCCAGGACGAGTTCGCGAAAGTTGGTTTTGCACGCTTGCGCCGATACTGCATTTAAAAAAACGTTTGCGCGGAAATGGGCGGGGCCTATATCAGGCAATTCAGCTTGATTCAAGGAACACGTGGATGTAAGAATTTCTAATGTGTGATGTGTATTGTGGGGAGTTAATGACAAAAACCATTACAGCGCCACCTAGTGGTCCACATGTGTAATTTTTGGTAGGTGTGATCCATGGCCCATTGTCCATCTACCCTGTAAATTTAAAGTTGTTCACATTAGTGTAAGTGGTGAATCTAGAGTTGGGTCACATTGGGTCCCATAGGCCACGCCCACTTTGACCCCTCGGTACTCCATTCTAGGGATGGCCTCAGGATTGGGCACAGATGGTACGAATCAAATTTCGTATAAATCGGATGAGCCGCTCATGAGATATAAACTTTTTGTAGTTGTAGCGCCCCCCTAGCGACCAATTTTCTTAAACGCATGGGGTCCCTCCAGAGGGGCATGGCAAAGAATAATCTAAAGTTTGGGGTTGATAGCTTTCATTTTGGCGGAGATATGGCAAAGTTGGTGTTTTCTTAGTTAGCTATGCAAATTTGCTTTGTGCGTTATATGCGCAATTTTTATCGTATAAAATTTATTTCCATAACTTTTAGTCAGGCCAGTCTGGAGATGCCACGGTCCAAGTTTCGTGCAGATCGGACGACGGTCTCGGAGGAGTTCGAAAAAGTAGGTTTTTGATAAATCGCGATTTTTAAAGGCATAAAAGTCCAGGCGGAAATGGGCGTGGCCTATATCACGTGATTCATTTGGATCCAGGGAACGTCGATGTATTGTTTTTGAATGTCGGGTGTACGGTTTGGGAGTTATGGGGCCAAACGCGTTTTTTTTCATATAGCGCCACCTAGTGGTGGAAATGGGTGAATTTTTGCGCCTGAGGTCCTTGCGGGGTTTGGGACCAGTCCTGAAAATGGCAACTCCCCCACTATGTACGGTTTAGGCTGCAGTCGGAGTTTTAGGCGGAGAAGAAGAAGAATAAAAAAACTAGAACTGCAAGCAGTTATGAACGGGCCCAAGCCTCCCGACGCCTAACCAGCCTCCATAGCCGCCCAGCCTCCGGGACGCCGCCAGCCTCCATCGCCGCCAGCCTCCACGCCGCCCGCCCGACGCCATATTCGCCCGATGCCCGCCGTCCGCGACGCCCGGAGCCGCGCCAGTCGCGCCCGGAAGAAGCGAAGCTGCGCCCGATGCGGGACTCCAAGCATTGAGTAGGGGGCACACGCCGGTGAATATCGAGGTTTGATGCGCGAGGTCTGGCGGTACTCTGCTTTTGAAAATGTAGCGGTTAACAGTTCGCCTCCATGCATGCACAGACTGCTTTTAACAATTTTCTACTATAAACAACCTTTCTTAACCCCTGACCACAGGGGACAGCAGAGAGAAATGAGAGAGTGACTGAGAGGGTGGTGGTCCAAAAGTTATGGACCAAATTCGCCAATTTGGTACAGCGCCTCGGAACGCCATGCCGAGCGAGCGCCACAAATTTTGTGTTGATTGCTTTACTGTGGCAGAGATATCGCAGAGAATTGCATATTTCCCATTTAAATGCATTGAGTCAGTGGGCATGTCGAAAACAAATAAACGTTGCTTATAGCGCCCCCTAAAGGCCGATCTTCGCCAAATTTGGTACAGCGCCTCAGAAAGCCATCCCGAAGAGCACCACAAATTTTGTGTTGATTGCTTTTACTGTGGCAGAGATATTGCAATAGCAAATTTCCCTTTGAAATGTACTAAGAAACATGGAAAACAAATAAACTTTACTTACGGCGCCCCTAAAGGCCGATCTTCGCCAAATTTGGTACACAGTATCGTAGTGGAATGGTGAACAAGGATCTCAAGTCATTTGGTGATAAATTTAAATTTAACCGAGATATGATATGATACGTGTGTCGAGCTATCTAGGACAATTTGTTTGGTTGTCAAATTGGCATACTTCAACGTAGCAAAAACGATTTCCATAACTTTTTGTCAGGTCCATCTGGAGATGCTAACTACCAGGTTTCGCAGATCGGTCGAACGGCTCAGGACGAGTTCGCGAAGTTGGTTTTGCACGCTGGCGCCGATACTGCGAAAAAACGTTTGCGCGGAAATGGCGGGGCCTATATCAGGCAATTCAGCTTGATTCAAGGAACACGTGGATGTAAGAATTTTAATGTGTGATGTGTATTGTGGGAGTTAATGACAAAAAAACCATTACAGCGCCACCTAGTGGTCCACATGTGTAATTTTTGGTAGGTGTGATCCACGGCCCATTGTCCATCTACCCTGTAAATTTAAAGTTGTTCACATTAGTGTAAGTGGTGAATCTAGAGTTGGGTCACATTGGGTCCCAAAGGCCACGCCCACTTTGACCCTCGGTATCCATTCTAGGGATGGCCTCAGGATTGGGCACAGATGGCAACGAATCAAATTTCGTATAAATCGGATGAGCCGCTCATGAGATATAAACTTTTTTAGTTGTAGCGCCCCCCAGCGACCAATTTTCTTAAAACGCATGGGGTCCCTCCAGAGGGGCATGGCAAAGAATAATCTAAAGTTTGGGGTTGATAGCTTTCATTTTGGCGGAGAGATATGGCAAAGTTGGTGTTTTCTTAGTTAGCTATGCAAATTTGCTTGTGCGTTATATGCGCAATTTTTATCGATATAAAATTTATTTCCATAACTTTTTAGTCAGGCCAGTCTGGAGATGCCACGGTCCAAGTTTCGTGCAGATCGGACGCACGGGTCTCGGAGGAGTTCGAAAAAGTAGGTTTTTGATAAATCGCGATTTTAAAGGCATAAAAGTCCAGGCGGAAATGGGCGTGGCCTATATCACGTGATTCATTTGGATCCAGGGAACGTAGATGTATTGTTTTTGAATGTCGGGTGTACGGTTTGGGAGTTATGGGGCCAAACGCGTTTTTTTCTGAAATAGCGCCACCCAGTGGTGGAAATGGGTGAATGTTTGCGCCTGAGGTCCTTGCGGGTTTGGGACCAGTCCTGAAAATGGCAACTCCCACTATGTACGGTTTAGGCTGCAGTCGAGTTTTAGGCGGAGAAGAAGAAGAATAATAA